>NC_072433.2:19990000-20314375 GCF_028878055.3 Symphalangus syndactylus | reverse complement strand
GCTTAAAGGTTGGGTAGATGTTAACTGCTCAATGCCAGGAGGAAGAGGTGCATGAGAGCAGTCAAAGTGACTGCTGGGGTCAGTGCTAGTCCCCATGGCTACTATCCCCCTTCCTGTCATGCCTGCCCCCAGTGCTGACCATCACTGACCCCACCTCATTGCTTCTGTATTCTTCATCATCATTGTCATCACCATCACCTGCTTCCATTTGGCACCTACACATACGCTGCTCCCACAACAGACTTCTTCCCTGTCCCTGGGGAATCCACGTTCTCTCCATCCCATTTCCTTTACAGCAGGGGTTCTCAACCCCCCAAGGAACAGTACCAGTTTGTGGCCTGTTAGGAACTGGGCCACATGGCAGAAGGTGAGTGACGGGTGAGCAAGCGAAGCTTTATCTGTATTTACAGCCACTCCCCACCACTCGCATTACCACCTGAGCTCTTCCTCCTGTCAGGTATGCAGCGGCATTAGATTCTCATAGGAGCACAAACCCTATTGTAACTGCACATGTAAGGGATCCCGGTTGCATGCTCCTTATGAGGATCTAATGCCTGATGATCTGTCACTGTCTCCCATCACCCCCTGATGGGACCATCTAGGTGCAGGAAAACAAGCTCAGGGCTCCCACTGATTCCACATGATGGTGACTTGTATAATTGTTTCATCATATATTACAATGTAATAATAATAGAAATAAAGTGCACAACAAATGTAACGTGCTTGAATCATCCTGAAACCATCTCCCCCACCACCCCCATCCAGTCCATGGAAAAATTGTCTTCCATGAAACCAGTCCCTGGTGCCAAAAAGGTTGGGGACTGCTGCTTTGCAGGCACTTTTCCCTCAGCCTATACGTTCCTTCCACTCTTCACTTGGAAAGAACCATTCTTTCTCCCGGGCATAGTTAGACCATGTCCTCCTCCACGAAGACTTCTGTATGCATCCAAAAAGAGTTAGCATCTCCCTCATTTGAATTCCAAAAATGATGATAATCGTCACCAACTCCACACAAGAGCAGCTCACATTCATTGGACATTTGCTATGACCCAGGCACCATGGGGCTCATTATGTGAACTATGGCTCACGGCAATCAGATGCGGAGGGTTCTCTTACTAACACAGCCCCCAGGCCCCATAGTGCACAAGCAGGGATGCCGGAATTCAAACCCAAGCCCTCTGACCACACAGCCGTGCTCGCAACCCCTGTGCACTGCCCGGCTCCCTGCTGGAACACTTGTACCCTAAGGCACAGCCATTCCTGTGGCTCTGACTCTGATCCACTGGCCTCTTAGCTCCTTGAAGCAAGGGTTGGGTTTCTCATCTTTAGAATCCTACAACACTGTAGTGGATTCCCTAGGAGAGCCCAAGAATGTGGTTCTTGAGGTGACTTATTGAGGGAGGGCTCTCAGGAGAAACTATAAGAAATTAAGGGAAGCAAGATAGGGCCGGAGGAAAACTAGGAGAAGATGTGATTTCAGAAGTCTAACCTCTGCCTGATCCCATGGGGAGCTTTGGAGTGTAAATTACATCACAGTTCGTCCCACTCAGAGACAAGGAGGCTGGGCTCTCATAGCTTCCACCCCTATCAGTCACTCCTTCCTGTAAGTCATACCCTAATGAGAGGAAAGGCAGTTCAGGGTGGGTGGGGCATCTCCCATCAGGCCAGGGCAATGCTCCAGAGGAAGGTACAGCCACACCCACAGCACCTGGGGGCATCACCCTAATAAAGTGCACCGGCAGCATCTGCTGCAGTCATCAGTTTTAAAAAAGTATTAAACAGCATATGCAGGCCCTTCTTGTCCAGCTGATTTCATCCTCTGTAGTGGAAACTCCCAGAAGCCAAGTCTAATGAATCAGTGAATTAGAAGTCAATGTGTCTCTTATAGGGCTGCCCACCCCGCCACCTTTTCCCACAAGACTGCACTGCGCAGACTTCAATGGGTGTCCAGCATCCACCATCCCACATGCAAAGATCATAGAAGCTGCAACACAGAACATTAACTGAAATACAAGCGTGTTCATCAGGGTTTTATTTTAGCACCACACTGCTTCCAGTGAAGAAAGGACAGGAAAGAAGTATGGTGGATTTTTTTTTTTTAACTTTGTAGCACAAAAGATTGTGGTGATCCTTCCCCAAGAGTTGAACATAAAACATGAGGAGGGAAACCACTGCCCCCAAAGCCAGTGCTGCTGATGAGCGGGTGTCTGACCTGCATGTGATTCTCTGGCAGCTACAGGGAGCATTTATTTCCTGGCTTCTCCTGTGATTCTGATACGGGGAACCCTGGAATTGGAGCAGTATCAATTGTTCTTGTTTGCTATGCACTCCCTTTTAAAAATAACTGAGTCTACTCCTGTTTGGGTCAGCATACCAGGAAAGTAATCACCTGTTCCTGAGGGTAAAAGGAAATCTGATCCAAAAAAACTCTACCAACGTTCTATTTCAATATTTTGGAGCAGGTTTTCCGGTTTTAATAACTTAAAGCCCTCATTACGGTAAACATTTCACTGCCTCCTGTGGCTCAGACAGCGAGCAGGGAGGGCTGCTCTGCCTTCCTCTGTTGATTTCCAAAGAGACCTCTCACTTCCCAATTGTCCAGGTAGCAATGTCAACTGAGGTGTTGTTTTTCCTCGGGTATGAAAACCCTCTACAGCTTTGTATTTTTCCTTTACAGAAATTCCCATTTGCTTTCTCTTTATGCAGCACAACATCCCACGGGGTGCAAAGGCTGGATGGGAGAGTGCTATTATGTGGGGCAGCGAGCTGGCAAAGCCTCACCAGGCATCTCTGCTGACCTGGAGTGATTTAATAAGTGTTCAGAGTTGTCCTTGGCTGATTTTCACTGTCCCTAGCTGTTAAGGCTGCAGTGATAGCCCCATATTAATTATCAGCTCCATCCTCAGCTGTCATGTTGCCATTCCTACCCATGGCAGCTCCTAAATCTGGCTGCCCATTAGAATTGCCTGGGAAGACTGTTAAAAATCTAACTCTTGAGACCTGCTGAATTGTAATCTGTTGGAGGACAAGGTTCAGGAATCTTTATTTTAACGAGCTTCCTGGGAGATTTGTTAGCACCCAGCGCAACATGTGTTCTCTGCCCCTAATGGAGTGGTTTCAGCCAGAGGTAAAGTCAGCTAGAGACATCTGGTCTGGAACAAGTCAAATGGAAGCTCAGGCCAAAAATGAAAAGAGCTTTTCCATACTCTGTGACTTCTCCATGCTTTCCCATCCCCACTCTTTATCCCAGGTTGACAGAGAAGGTGCAGAATAGTCAGATGACCCTCCATGCTATTCAACTATTCTCATTCAACAATCCACACACCCATCCATCCGTCATCCATCCATCCATCCATCCATCCATCCATCCATCCATCCATCCATCTATCCATGCATCCATCCATTCATTCAATCAATCAGACATCTGTTGAGCTTGGGCTCTATATATAAGACCCTATGCAATGGGGTCTGTAAAGAGGGGACACCGTGGATCCTCCTTCCATATGGTAATAAGCCCAGTCAAGATCATGCCAGCCCAGTGTTTTGCCTTCTTAAAAAGAGCAACCAGAGCTCAGCTCAGAGCCTTCACCAGGCAAGAAAATAATTACATTGATGTTTTTCCATTGTGTTGATTTTTCTAAATATGCTAGGTAATCCTGTGTTTTCATTTATAGTAATGACATAGAATTTTCCTTTAAAATAAGCCTATTAATGAACACCACAATGTGATACCACCGTATGCTCATTTGAATGGCTAAAATGTAAAAGACTAAATACCAAGTGTGGATGAGTATGCAGACCAACTGGAACTCTCATACAATGCAGGTGGTAGTGTAAGGTGGTACAACAACTTTGAAAAACTGGTTGGCAGTTTCCTGTAATGTTAAATATACATATACCGTACAACCCAGCAATTCGCTTCCAAGGAATTTACCCAAGAAGAATGAAAACATATGTCGATAAAAAGACTTGTACACAGATGTTCATAGCAACTTGATTTGTAGTATCTAAAAGCTAGAAATAGTGAAGGTGTCCATCAACAAAAAGATGGGAAAACACCCACACTATGGAATACTGCTCCAAAGAAAGAACAGAATCATTGCTCCATGCAACAACATGGACGAATCTCAAAAACATCATGCCAAACAGAGGAAGTCAGACACAAATTTGTACATGTTTCCAATTTCATTTCTATAAAAGTGTAGGCAAATTAATCTCTAGTGATATTAAACAGATGAGTGTTTGCACAAAGCAACTTTTTAGGATGATGGAAACATTCTGTTGATTAACGTGGTGATAGTCCCACAGATGTGTATACAACTCATCGAACTGTGTGCTTACAAATCACGAAGATGGTAGTGGGATCCCTGAAATTTAGGAAATCATACTCTAGGACATGGTTAGAGTGGACAGTGTCCTAAAAGAAGTGCAGATGAAATGCTGTGAAGCTTCCAAGGGGGGGAGAATTTCTTCCGGTGGGAAGATAGGCCAGTGGTGGGAGCTTCACATAATAGATGACATTTGTGCTGAGCTTCTGCGTACAGATGGGGCCAGAATGAGTATATAAGTGAAATAGATTGAAATTAACATCAAGGGCTTGAGATAGGTTGGGGAGGGTCAGAGAGGGGTCCAGAAAAAGCCACGCACCAAGGGGAAACAGGAAGAATGGGGGTGACCCCACCACCTTGGCCTTTGTGACATCCGAAGGCCTTTTTAATCAGTGGAAACTGGACATATGGGCTTCAGCACTAGCCGGTACAGTTGCTTCTTTTCCCTTGGGTTCCTCTGCTCAGAGAACTAGAGTGGCAGCACAGCTTATTGGTGGGACCAGGACTAGGGTGTAACGAGCAAGGCACTGAGGTCACATTGTAGGAGGCAAGGTCATGTAAGAAACCTGAGCCTGCACTTCCAGGCCCCTAACAGAGAGTGCTTCCCAGGCCTCAGCTGAGTCATAGCCCTGCTTTCTAGTGATCTGGGAGCAGGATCCCCAGTGGCTCATTCATTCATGACCATGCCAACTACTTATTCCAGGCCAGGCTCTGGATTAGACACCATATTGGATACCAGTCCTCAGCGAGTCCACATCTAGCAGGGATGGTAAAAATAAGTGTGAAAGGGGAAGCCCAGGGGGCTATGGATACTCAGAGGAAAGAAATTGGGCCTAGACTGGTAGTCAGAAAACTTTTTAAGAGCAAGTGAAACCTTAGCTGAGATTTGAAGAAGGCAAGTTCAAGGGAGGGTGTAGGGTGGTCCCTGCTAGATCTGCCTGGTCTAGGATTTGGAGTTTGGCCTTAGAAACTGAGAGCCCACTGAGCACTGATTTGCAAAAACTGATATCTCCTATCTCCCCCCATTCCCTGTCCCATGCTTTGGTAGGTTTGTGACGTTACCAAAGAAGCCCTACAGTGCCCCACTGTCCCAGATGGAGTCCATCCCAGCAACCTCAGAGACTGCCAGCTCACCAGCAATCCTAGTTACAGTAGAGCCACGCGAGATGGATTTAAATGATTTTGTTAAGTAAGTGCAAATGCAAAGCCAACATGGATTTTTTGTAGTAGCTTTTCTTTTCTTTACACGGACTTAACATTCTCAATATTCATCCCTCATTGGTTCATTGATCCAGTCCCCAGTCAACAGTTTAATAAGTGTCTTCTATGTGTAGGCCCCAGACTAGACATCTGGGATAGGGAGAGGGTACCACCATGAGTCCTGGGGGACTGAGCCTTTCCTATCATATTGTCCACTCTGTATGGCCAAGGTCTACAGCCAGGATTGGGTCCAGGGTAGCAAGCAGGAAAAGATATATCAATTCACCAAACATTATGTCCTCACAATAAAATGCTCCAATAAATAGGGAAACAACACTGAGCACATAGAACACCCACATTGTCTGAAGAATTGCTAGAACTTCCTAGGACTTTTTGTAAGTTGAACATGGGCTTGATGGGCCAGTAAAAAAGGGTTGAGCCCCGTGAAAAATTGACCAGTTCAGTGGCCTAGACCACATGTTTGGGGGCATAGGGCAACAGAGCCCTGACCAGCTGACCTCTTGAGAAAGGTGTCCCTTGATTGAGAACCCCCCTTAAGTTTGGGGGTGTGGTAGAGGGAGAAGAGGAAGACAGGGCTGTTATGCACCTGAGACTGTGTGGTGATGACAGTCCAATGAGTGAATCTCTGCATTTCATTAAACTTCCTAGGACTGTCCTTGTGGATGAAGATGCCAGGCCTGAAGAAAAAGAACTAAGAAAAATGAAAGCTTCCAGTGTGATCTCAGATGTACGGTGTCCTTTCCCTGGGGAGGGTAGGCAGGTCAAGGGTCCTTCCCATAAAACAAAGGCAGAACCAGGAGCAGAGTGGCCAGTACAATGCTTGGGTTTAGTTGGGACAAAGCCATACAGCTTTACCCACATTTCTTCCCAGCCAAACACCCCAGAGCCAGCACTCAGTGAGAGCCTACACTTGTGATGTTCCTACACCCTAGATAGAGGATGCTAAAGGAAAAATATTTTCTTAATAATTCTGTAGCAAAAACAAAGGGGGCTTAAAAATTAATACCCTTAAATTCTCCTTCTAGAATGATGGCCTAAGCAAACTGTTGGAGATACAAAGATGTGCATACAAAGATGCTTGTTACAACATTTTAGAAACAGCAAAAAATGAAAAAAATAATGAAAGATAAATTACTGTATGTCCATGATGTGATACAATCTTTTAAAATAGTGTTGAGTGGGATTTTCCTATGGTGTGGGTAGGAGTATGAATTGGCATAACCTCTATAACATACAACTTGGCAAGTAGATCAAAATTTAAAATGCATTGTACCCCTTCTAGAAATTATCCTCCAGATACACCTCTGCACTTGCATAAAGCATGTAACCATCCTTGTACACTGCAGCTTTGTTTGTCAAAGCAAGAAATATTGGAAACAACTTAATTTTACTAATAGGAGACCATCTGAATAAACTAAATTACATCTGCACAAGGCAATACTATGAAATTCTTTTTTAAAAATGAGAAAGTTCTCTACATACTAATTTGGCACAATCTTTGATATATTAAGAAAAAATACCCAGTGCAAAACAAAGTACATTGTGTGCTACCATTTGTATAAAGAAAAAAGTCTATGAAAGCAACCAACACTTATTGAGCACTGATCTAAGCTTTTTTTTTGAGACAGAGTCTCACTCTGTTGCCCAGGCCAGAGTGAAATGGCACCGTCTTGGCCCACTGCAACCTCCACCTCCTGGGTTCAAGCAATTCTCGTGCTTCAGCCTCCCGAATAGCTGGGATTACAGGCACTTGCCACCATGCCCAACTAATTTTTGTATTTCAGTAGAGACAGGGTTTCACCATGTTGCCCGGGGTGGTCTTGAACACCTGAGCTCAGGCAATCCACCTGCCTCAGCCTCCCAAAGTCCTGGGATTACAGCCATGAGCCACCAACCCCAGCTAAGCAATTTTTTACATTAACTCTTTTACTTCTCCCAGCACCCCTGTGAGGTGGGTACCACTATCTTTCTCCATTTTACCAATGCAGGGACACATCCATCAAGCTAGAAGACTTGACCATCTGGCTTGCTCTTAGCTACTGTGTTACCTCTCAAACAGTTACATAGATATCTTTGTCTGTGCATGGAATATCTCTGGAATTTAATCTTCATGAGGGCAGGAATTTTTTTTCTGTTTTGTTCACTATCATATCCTCAGGATTAGAACTGGTTCTTAGTAAGTCCCCAATAAATATCAGCTGAATGAAGAGGAATAACTAAATTCAACATATAGGAAACTGGACAGTGGGTACCTCAGGAGGGGGGAACTGGAGAACTGTAGGGATAGAAGTCTTTTTTTAATTTTTTTACCATATATCCTTTTGAATATTTTAAATTTGTAACATGTACAATCAACTTTCTAAAATACTTTAAATGATGTTTGTGAAGAATATTCAGTCATATGGAAAGATGGCACTCATTAGGTCAACTGAAAAATCAGAATACAAATATATATGCACACGTAATACACTATATATACACATATATATATATAATAATATTTATCTACAGTATAACCTGAGATGGACTTTTATTTCTTTCCTTGGAGCTTTCTATATTTTAAAAAATTTTTAGAATGAGTATGTGTGAGTATATAAAATATTTGTCTTTTAAATGTTAATTCTTCTTTTTCTATTTTCAAAGATGCTTGTCATAGAAAACTCAAGAATAGGCCAGAAACAGTGGTTCACGCCTGTAAACCCCGTACTTTGGGAGCCAAGGCAGGAGGATGGCTTGAGGCCACGAGTTCAAGACCAGCCTGTGCAACATAACGAGACTCCAGGGTGTGGTGGTGCACACCTGCAGTCCTAGCTACTTTAGGGAGGCTGAGGTGGTAAGGTCACTTGAGCCCAGGCATTCAAGGCTGCAGTGAGCTCTGATCATGCCACTGCATTCCAGCCTGGGTGACAGTGATAGACACCTTGTCTCAAAAATAAAATATATTTGTACATATGTATGTACGTATGTGTACATATAAACTCAAGAATACAGAAAAATTAAAGCAAACATCCTCAAAATTCCTATCTTCTTTCTACCCCCTGAGAAAAATGCTACGAAATTCTTAGCAAACAACCTCCCAGATATTTGTATTTGCCTATGCAAATCTCTGAAGGAATTTACACACACACACCTTCAGACACATGAGGCATATGTAATTTTACATGAATGGAACTGCTTTTCACTCAATAATATGTTGTGCACATCATCCCTATCCATAAATATACATGCATTATCCTTCATGGATAGGTGTACCACACACACTTCATTTAAAGTGACCCCGTATTGATGGGCACTGAGTTGGCTTCCAAAGTTTTGCTTTTATAAATAATGCTGCAGTAAACATCCTTATATGTACATTATAGTCACTTGCTCAATTATCTCCCTGGGAAAAAATGTGCTATTTTTATAATCATATACAACATACTTTATTTTTCTGTCAATTGATAATCCATTTTGAATGCTTGCCAGCTTTTCCTCACATCTTTAATTTCTAGGAAATAAAAATTAGCTCTACTGAAATAGAAACAATATACGCAAGCCAGAGCCAGGTGGAGGATCAGGAATCCCTACAGACCTGTGAACAGAATGAGATGCTTTCCATTGGGATAGAAGAAGTAAGTGACACCGTGTGAGTCCTGACCTTATCAGACAGTAACTTTTCTTTCTAACTGAGCACCTGCCCACATTAGAAACTTAAATCTCACCAGAGCACTGTTACCATCATTACCATTATGTGTTTTCAGGGTGCTTGGCTACCTTCTATCAAATGAGTTAAAGACTGGAGTCAATGTGTAAATTGACATAACTTTCACTTACCCTTGGCAGGCATTCACCCCAACAACTGCTCTCTTATAAAATGACTTTCTCTGCAGGTGTTTGATATTTTGCCCCTGTTTGGAGTGTTGCAGCCACACAGTAGCCACCAAATATCGTTCACCTTCTATGGACATGCTAACATCATTGCACAAGCTAAAGCTCTGTGTGAAGTGGAAGAAGGACCCACCTACGAAATAACACTGAAGGGAGAGGCATCCCTGGTCAACTATTCCTTTGACACCAAGGATATTCACTACGGATTACAGGTATCACAAACCATCGGGTGGAGATTTTCTGGTTTTGCCTTAAGCATCTTAAACAAATCTCTCCTGAACCCCAATCATCATAGTCTTGCCATCACCCCTGTCCTTGATCTCCCATCAACCTTCCTAACCCTGACCATCCTCCTGCTGCCAACTGTTTGCCAGATACTTGCACTTGCTTTTCTTATCATCTCCTGAAACTCAGCATGTTAGATACTCAAGATCACTTCTTCCCTTTCAATCCAGGAGGCTGTTCCAGCTTCTGCATTTCTTTCAAAAGCACTACCATTTTCTCCACCCTTGGGTTCACAATCTCCAAGACTTTTCCGCTGTACTCTCTCCTTCACCGCTCCACATCCTTCAAAGCATCCAGGGTTTGCTGACTCATCACCAGGGTCCCTCTCTGAGTCAGTTTTCTCTTCCCATTGCCACTGATACCACATTACAGGGTCTCATCAAGCCATGCCTAAATTATTGCGGCAGTTCCCCCCACACTGTAATGTGCCTACGAATCACCTGGGAGTCTTGTTCAAGTGCAGATTCTGATTCAGTAAGTCCAGTGACATTTTCCAAAATGGTGATCTCATTCCATCAGTCCCTGCCCAATTAATCCCAGCAGCATTTGGCAAAGCAATGTGATATTGACCAAAGAGCATGTTTTCGTATTCCGGTTTTACTTCCTCCTCATATTCCGGTTTTACTTCCTCTTCCTATTCCAGTTTTACTTCCTCCTGACTGCACGACCTTGGGCACATCACCTCTCCAAGCCTCAGTGTCCCTCATCTGTAAGGTGGGAATGTAGTAGCAGGCCTATCCCACCAGGAGTTGTCATTGCTTAAAGCGTCTGGTCAGTGCTGTGCTGGGTCAGGTTTGGCTGTCAGTTGTCATGAGTTCCTTTGGGTCAGAGCCCATTTCTCCACCTGGGTGAGGCTATCCTAAGCCTCTCTATTAACTGGTGATCTTTACACTCTAAGTTTCACTTCCCGTAATTCCCTATTATAGTCCATACATTTCATTGTGGCCAAGCTGGTCTACCCACTGGCCCCAGTGCACCCCAGCGCTTCATGCAGCTACATTTTCTCTTACCTTATCCCTCTCATCCTCCATTCTGCCAAGCCCAAAGCTCTACATCCCATAAGACCTAGCTCAGCTCCTTCCAGGGTTATCTTTTACTTTACATTCCCCTGGCACTTAATGATAGTCTTTGCCATAATATAATATACTTTCCCATTTTTGTTTTGGAATAATTGCCAATTAATTCCATCAGTACACATTCTCTTCCCAATCAGATTTTGTGTTATGCACTCAGAGATCATATCTCCTACCAAATTTCAATGAGGATTGAATCTCCATTACATAACTCCTGCATGTATAACTACTGAATTGTGTGCGTGCATGTGTGTTTATAGATCAAAGATTGTGCCTAAAATCTGATTCACCCAACACCTACTGAGACCGTCTCCATGATGATGACCAAATAGAATTCTTTTTCCTTCATCGTCTCCAGGGTCCTTTGGGCACTTGGTTTTGGCTCATCTCTGAGTATAGTTACTTTGAAGCAGTCAGTCCTCAGCCTAGCTTTTCCTAGGGACCCCCAAAGTAGCCTGTTTGTGGTTATTGGGCCTGCTAACCCAGCTGGTGAATTATGTTAGCAAAATTCCAGGAAAAAAGAACATGACTGGCCTGTTACACCCATGGTTCTCCATTTGAATGGAAAAATTCATTCTAGAACATTCTAAACTCAAATCTTTTGTTTTTCTTACAGGACAGAATCCAGGAGGCAAATCTCTTTTTTTTTAATTTATTTATTTTAATTTGTTTTATTATACTTTAAGTTCTAGGGTACATGTGCACAACGTGCAGGTTTGTTGCATATGTATACATGTGCCATGTTGGTGTGCTGCACCCATTAACTTGTCATTTACATTAGGTATATCTCCTAATGCTATCCCTCCCCGCTCCCCCTACCCCACAACAGGCCTCGGTGTGTGATGTTCCCCTTCCTGTGTCCATGTGTTCTCATTGTTCAATTCCCACCTATGAGTGAGAACATGCAGTGTTTGGTTTTTTGTCCTTGCGATAGTTTGCTGAGAATGATGGTTTCCAGCTTCATCCATGTCCCTACAAAGACATGAACTCATCATTTTTTATGGCTGCATCTCGCTGGGGCCTTACAAGCTTACTTTCTCACTATTCACAATAGCAAAGACTTGGAACCAACCCAAATGTCCAACAATGATAGACTGGATTAAGAAAATGTGGCACATGTACACCATGGAATACTAGGCAAATCTTTTCAATGTAGAAAGCTTACTTTAAGATTCTCTATTACAAGTTCCTGTAGTGAAAAAACTGAGACCCAGGAAGGTGAAATGCTCAGCCCCACAGCCATACCTAAACTAAATCGGTTCTTAGAAGAACTAAGAGCCAGGTTTCCACAGTCTAGTGCCCCAGTAGGCATTTGTTGTGATGCTGAGATGTAGATTGACCAGTATTTATATCAGGAGCTGTCACACCCTTATCCATGAGGCATGTTTCTGCACCTTTGTCACTATCAAAGCCACATCCCAAGATGGAGTCACTCTTCTCCTTCTCTTCTCAAGCTGTTTGACCACGTCACAGAGAGGGAAATCACACTGACGAACATGGGGAAAGTCGGCTTTGAGTTCAAGGTTCTGACTGACCACCAGTCTTCTCCAGACAACCTTCTCCCTGGAGTGCCACTAATCCTGCCTGTCTCCGTAAGTAAACGGTGGGAGGGGCCCGATTTCAAACCTACGAGCCCCACCCTGATGCAGGTGAGTATTCACGACCAGGATTACAAGTGTGACTTTTTCTTTTTGTTAAAACTAAAGAACTCTCAGAAGCAGAAAAAAATAAAAATAAATCCAAGCCACTTTGCTCATTTATTAAACAAATATTTACTTAGTCCCACAGTAGCCAGTTGCCAGGCACCAGGGATACAGCAATCAACAAGACAGATGCAACCCATGGATTTTTTTTTTTCCATGATAATGAGACTAATTTATTTCCACCGATGTCTTCACACTGCCCTTGTAATTGCTGAGGGCTTCCTCTCCACTGACTTCAGCAGGTGTGAAAACACCAGCAGACTGCGCTGAGCCAAACTGGTTTCAGAAGCAAACAGAGAAAGTGGTTCCTTGTTCATATTATGTTGATCTACCAGTTTTAAGGAACATTTGTTGAATTTTTCTCATTATGAAATTAGCACATAATTGTTATAAAAAAATGGAAATTATTTTTAAAGTGTAATTATTCATAATCTTGTAAATCCAAAGATAATGAGCACCATCATCTTTGATGATAAAGTCTGTTCTTCCCCTAAATCATCTCACATAGTTGGGTTTACTGCTGGTCTCTTTATTCTTCATTGCTCTGTCTGTCCCTACATTAATACTGTACTATTTTAGTTGCTATGGCTTTAGAAATACATCTTAATATCTGTTAGGTCAACTCCCTTTTTGGTTTTTTTCCCAATTTGTCTTACCTAATCTTTTGAATTCACTTTTTTTTTTCTTTTAAGACCAGGTCTGGCTCTGTCACCTAGACTGGAGTGCAGATCTCGACTCACCACAACTGCTGCCTCCTGGGCTCAAGCAGTCCTCCCACCTAGGCCTCCCACATAGCTGGGACCACAGGCATGCACCACCACACCCAGCTAATTTTTGTATTTATTGTTTATTTTATTTATTTATTTTTTGTTTTTTAGAGACAGGGTCTTGCCATGTTGCCCAGGCTGGTTTTGAACTCCGGAACTCAAGTGTCTGCCCGCCTTGGCATCCCAAAGTGCTGGGATTACAGGCATGAGCCCCATCTTGCCCAGCCCAAATTCACTCTTGTGTTTTGTTTCTCTAACTTCCTGACTTGAATGCCTACTTTTATTTTTTTTCTTAGTTAATAATGAAAAAATGTAAGACTATTCATTTGCCTAAGGACACCTTTAGCCTTATCCCTTATATTTTATGAAAATTACAGATAAAAAAGTAGATGTCAATTTTGTGTGTTTTATAGATGTTAATATTTACTATTATAATTTTCATTATTTTCTAAGTTGTCTTAAATTATAGTTTTACTTACAAGTGTAATTTAAAATATATTTTTCTTTTTTTAATTTCCAAATGATTACCATTTTTGCTTTTGTTATTTAAATTGTTATTAATATTGAGGTTTTCTTGAATCATGATCAGATAATATGGCCCTCTAAATTCCTACTTAGTGAATCTATTAATATATTTTAGTGACCTAAAGTAATTTTTAATACTAATAAATGTTTGAAAATAATGTTACCTGGGCTATAGAATCCAGATTATCATATCTGGAATCTCTACTAAATTAACCCAAATAATTATAACATTAAAATCTTCTATATATTTTTCTGTTTAATTTTTCTAAGACTCGAGTGGTATATAAAACTTTTGTCTATTTCTCTGTTGTTTTCTACAAATACATACACCTTTTTTTTATACCCTTTTGTTTCTGTGTTGACACAGAAGATCTCATGAGTATTAAGTGTTCATCATGGACTGTGTGTTCTGTCTACCTTCAATTGCCTTCTTGTTCCCTTTGAATGCTCTTCTTTGAATTCCGCTTTGTTTGGTCTTAATATTGTGATTGCTGCTTTCTTTTTGCCTTACATAATTTGCCCATAGTCTTATTTCGTTTTGTTTTAGGCTTATCATTCATAAAACATATGTATTTGGATTTTATTTTTTAATCTTCTCTGAGAGTCCTTAAGTTTCAATAGGAGCATTTAACACTTACGATTAGCAAAACTGAAATGCTTGCTATTATTTCTTTCATCGTATTTTGTCTATTTTTTAAATTTCCTCAGTGTTTTCTTTCTATTCCATCTTTTTATCATAATTGCTATGTTTTCCTTGCCCTTTTTCAAAGATTTCTTAAGCATTTGAATTTACATTGCTGCAGTTATTGTAAATTGATAACATCTCTATAGAGAATAATTTGGCCTTATCTATCAAAATTACACTTTGACCCAGAAATTTCATTTCTAAGAATTTATTCTACATACACGTTCCCACATTTGCAAAATGATGTGTTTATAAGATTATTTCCTATATAATCTGTAATGGCAATAGCAAAAGACCAGAAACAAACTAAATGTCTGTTAGTAGGAAACTAGTTTTTAAAAATATATTAAAACTATGTAATGGAATAATATGTAGCAACTAAAAAGGAAGGAACAGCTCTAGATGTACTAATATTGAATTAATTGTAAAATATATTGTTAGGTAAAATGAAAAGAAAAGGAAGATGAAAAACACTGTGTATGCTACCATCTGCATTTAAATATATATATATATATATATATATATATATATATATATATATGGCTGGATTCACTTAGCTAACATTTTACTTACGATTTTTGCACCTTTGTTAAGTGATCGTTGGTTCATAAATTTCCTTCTTCATGCTGCATTTGATCAGTTTGGATATCAGAATAAATAAATGGGCATTTGTCCCTCTTCTGTTTCCTGAATGGCTCATAAACTGAAGTGATTATCTGTTTTTGGAGGAGTGGCAGAACTTGCTTCCAATGCCATATATTCATTTGTCAGGGTAATTGTCTTCATTTTTCAGCTTCTATATAGGATACAGATCACTCCAAGGTTTTTGAGTTTTGTTATTCATATTTTTCTAGGAAATTGTTAATTTCACAAAAATGTTTTAATATATTGACATAAAGTTTTTTCATAATTGTATATGATTTATGTACTATTTTACTATATATTTATGAACGATTTTTCTTTATTTTTCTTTTTTTTTTTTGAGATGGAGTCTCGCTCTGTCACCCAGGCTAGAGTGCAGTGGCATGATCTCAGCTCACTGCAAGCTCCACCTCCCAGGTTCATGCCATTCTCCTGCCTCAACCTCCCGAGTAGCTGGGACTACAGGTGACCACCACCACACCCAGCTAATTTTTTGTATTTTAAGCAGAGACAGGGTTTCACCATGTTAGCCAGGATAGTCTCGATCTCCTGACCTCATGATCCACCCGCCTTAGCCTCCCAAAGTGCTGGGATTACAGGCGTGAGCCACCGCGCCCGGCCGAACCATTTTTCTTTTTACGTTTTTGGTGACTTTTCTCCTTATCTTCTTAATCAGTCTTGCCAGTTTTGTGTATTTTATTCGTCTTTTTTCAAAGAACCAGTTTGTGGATTTATGAACCTCTTCTGTTTCTTTGCGCTCTATTTCATTAAATCTCTTACTGCTTTCCTTCTTTTTTTAGGTTTACTTTGTCATTGTTGTTGTTTTAAGTAATTTAATGAGTTGAACCTGTAGCACATTCGTTTTCCCTTTTCTGGTCTTTCTACCGTGTAGGGCTTTATCAGTTCACATCAAGAGCAGGTATTAAAAGTTTACTACCTACCTGGGGTACCTGAGGTCTTTAAGAGGAGTTGCCAGATACAGATCGCCCACCTGGACCCAGAAAATATCACTCTGAGCGGAGAGGGAATCTTTCCCCAAATCTGCCTTGATCTCCCCAGGAACCTCACAGGTACTACTTCACACTGGAGTAGTTCCCCACTGGGGACAAAACAAGCATTTTAGCTTTGCTTATTGGAAGGTTGCTGGCTACTTACTTTATTTGCTTGGAAATCCCCTGTGGTTCTCTTCCATGTTATTCTGCAATTGCCAAATTGGTGACCTGAGTTTACTGAGACAAGAAATAGTCCATGGCAGCCCCAAATGAAGAACCCTGGCCAATTTGGCCATTATTGAATTACGGACAGAGGGATCAGGAAATTTACCTCCAAAAGCTTTTCCTCCTCCGGTGCACTTTCCTTCCAGCCCCAGTCTTTTCCCGAGCTGTCCTTTCCCTGTGACATTCTCCTAGATGCCACTGGGAAGGTAAGAGCCAATGAGCTTCCAGGAGTAGAATTCTCAAAGTATAAACTGCAAAGAAAGGCAGACACAGATTCTGAGCCCTTATTTTGGCATTACACAGGGTGAAGGCTAAATTAGACTTGAATAATTGTCTTCCCACTTACATTTTCCAGTTACATCTGGCCCCCAGGACTATCCTTTTGTACCAGAATATTTCTGTCTTGGCAGATTCTGAACCTCAGCTGAGCAGCCCGTTTAGCCATAGACTGTCTCTGGCTCTTTCTTCCTGATGTCAGGTACAGGACGATGGATCAGGGAAACCTCTCACTCTTTATGAATCTCTCTTCAAGCTCCTTGAAATCTACTTTCCCTAAAAAGCTTCAGACTAAGTCCTCCCACCCAGCCTTTCTTGTTACCCCATTCCCTCAAGTCACTAACTCTCCTGTTCGTAATCATCCACTGAATTCTAATTGTCTGCTCCCTGAAAACTTGCATATATATATATATGTAGGCAAGACCCCGTCTCTATTTTAAAAAGGTCTCGCTCTGTTACCCAGGCTGAAATACAGTGATGCAATCAGACCTCACTGTAATCTTAACTCTTAGGCTCAAGGGATCCTCCCGCCTCAGCCTCCTGAGTAGCTGGGACTGCAGGTGTGCATGCACTGCCATGCCTGGCTAATTTTTTAATTTTTTTTTTTAAGATAGGATCTCACTTTGTTACCTAGGCTAGTCTTGCATTCCTGGTCTCAAGTGATCCTCCCATCTCAGCCTGCCAGAGCACTAAGATTACAGGTGTTGAGCCACAATGCCTGGCAATAAATGTCACTAACGCTAAGACCATGTTACACTCTCGTATCTAGAGTTCCAGCCAGATGAGGGTTATTCCAGCTCCACGTAGAATTTTCAGGAAGGAAAACCTTTGCCATACGGTTGAAACTGGGCAACCAGCTGGCCTCATCAGGGCAGTAGACATGGTTTGGCCAGTAAGGGCTTTAAAATAATTTAAATTTGAACACCATCAGTCGGGTCTTCTGTTCTCCAGTTCACTACACTCACAGCATTTCCTATTGTTTTATAATAGGCTTTTTTTTTTTTTTTTTTTTTGATACAGAGTCTTGCTCTGTCACCCAGGCTGGAGTTCAATGTGGGATCTCAGCTCACTGCAACCTCCACCTCCAGGGCTCAAGCGATTCTCATGCCTCAGGCTCCCCAGTAGCTGGGATTACAGCCACGCACCACCATGCCCAGCTAATCTTTTGTAGAGACGGGGTTTTGTCATGTTGCCCAGGCTAGTCTTGAACTCCTGAGCTCAGGCAATCTGCCCGCCCTCAGCCTCCCAAAGTGCTAGGATTACAGGCGCGAGCCACCACACCTGGCCTATAGTAGGCATTTTAAATGACTTTCCTACCTTGCCTTTCAAAGTATTTGAATTTGCACTGGCATAGTGGTAAATTTGGGTGGGAATCTCTCCACCGATTACCTACCCTCCCTGATTCAGGATAATGTGGCATAATTAGTGTCAATTAAAGCAACTTGACCCAAACATATCTTTTGTTAATTGAGATTTAATAAACATAAAAAATGACTTAAAGGATGACCAGCTGTCTGGGTTTGTCCAGCACTGGGAGAGCTCCAGGGTGTAGGGGTTTAAGTGCTAGAACCAAGAAAGCCCCAAGCAAGCCAGGATCAAGTGGGTCACCCTACGAGTGGCTTCGAGTGTTACTGCCTTCAAGTTCTGGAGAACCAGCCAGTCCTTCACTAAAGCATAATCTCGTTGAACTCAGTGAGGTCTCTGATACAAATTCAACTCTCAAATCACCTCACCCTCTGAAGCAGGGAAATCAGGGCAGACAAGTATCCAAAAGTCCACTTCCCTTCCCACCTTACCAGGAGCTGAGAGTCTGTGTTTGCGACATCATTCATATTTTTCTGACCTTCCTGATTCTGCTCTTCTTCCAACCCCCACTCCCCACCCTGGTACAGCAAATGAAAAGTATGAAACGTTCTTGAATCAAGCCAGGAAAAACACAGACAAAGAGTATAACAAATGTGAAACGCTCGATCACTTTGACATAATAACTGAGGAAGTGCCAGAGGACGAGCCTGCTGAGGTAAGACAGCTCCAGCCTGCGCGGGATGCCTGTGCAGAAGGGCAGTGCATGCAGAGTGCACAGGAGTTGTGTGCAGAGGGCGCTGTGTGCAGAGTGTGTGGGGTGCGTGTGCAGAAGGGCACTGCGTGCAGAAGCCCAGGGGCAAGGACATGGTCTCTGAGGTACAGAAAGGAGAAAGACAGAGATAAAGCAAAGAAGCAGGAAGCTAGGAAAGGCAAGATGAGCCCAGGAGGTGAGTTATCAGATGGCTGACCTATTAAGGTTTTTGGACTTCATCCTGAGGGCAATGAGAGGTGTGGCCCAATCGACTTCGCATCTTTAAGAGATCCCTCTGGCTGCCATGTGGAGCTCTGAGGGGACAGGAACTTGGGGATGATGAGAGTAGATTCGAGAGATCAGTTTTTTTTAGAAGCTGATGGAGGGCCAGGTGCAGTGGCCCATTCCTATAATCCCAGTACTTTGAGAAGCCAAGGATGGCCTGAGGCCAGGAATTTGAGACCAGCCTGGGCAACATGGTGAAACTCCAACTCTACAATTTTTTTAAGCTGTTGGAGTAATTCTAGGTGAGAGATGGTGGTGCTGTAAGCAAGGTGATGACAGTGGAGACAGGGCGAACTGGGTGGGTTCAAGGAATATTCCAGAAGTGGAAGGGTCAAGACTTAGGGATTGATTGGATATGGGCATGGAATGGAGGGGACCTCTAAGTCTTGCTTGGATGACAAGGTAAGGAGGGGGACTGAGACAGGCAACTCAGGAGGAGAAGCGAGGTCTTGGTGGGAGGGGAGGGAAAGGAAAGGAGTTCAGCTACTTTCAATGGCTACCGAATGTGAGATTCATCTGCGTGGAGCAGCCAGTAGGGAACTGGAGGCACCACTGGGCACCTCGGGGAGAGAGAGAGGTTGGAGGAAGTGACTTGAGAGTCATCAGATGATCATTGCAATCACAGGAAATGGGGAGATTCCCTAGGAAGTGTGTCTAGTGAGCAGGAAAAAAGGCAGATTCAGAATGCAGCCCCAAAATACCCCAGCATCTGAGTAGGGGAGAGGGGTGGCCAAAAGATTCTGGAAAAGTCAGGAGCATGTGGTGCCACAGAGGTGGGAACCAAGCGAGGGTCTCTGGAGAAGAGAGCTTCTCAGCTTGTAAATAAAGGCTGGGATAGGAAGACAAAAATCCCAGTATGTCCTCCCTCATCACCCCTGAAAGTCCTGTTTTAACAGTCTATTCCTGACCATGACAGCTGCCATCCCCCTGTGGTCTTCTTTCCAAATGCAAATGTGCATAAGAATATTGTTCTAAAAAAGAATCATATATGTGGCTAGAGAGCCCTTAGGTTGGTTAAGAGGGGGCTGTAATGTGGGGGAGAAAGGTGTCATGGGAGAGACTGGGAGCACCAAAGCCCACCGGCGATTATCTGTTTTGCAGAAGCCTGATTTAAGTACAAGATGCTAAAAGTGAACCTTAGCACCAAAGATGATCATAATTAATAACATCAGTTACCATTTATTGGACTCTTATACTAAGCCTGTGCCACACTGTTAACGTGCACTGTTACCTTGTTAAATCCTCCCACAATGAGGGTAGGGGG
Source organism: Symphalangus syndactylus (assembly GCF_028878055.3). Lineage (NCBI taxonomy): Eukaryota > Metazoa > Chordata > Mammalia > Primates > Hylobatidae > Symphalangus > Symphalangus syndactylus. Next base: position 20,294,178 of record NC_072433.2, on the reverse strand, counting down.
AGAATGGTGCCACTGTCATCTAAATTTTAGTTTTACAGAGGTGAAGTGCGTGTCCCAAGGCAAGCACAGAGCTAGGATTTGAAACCAGGCCTGCCCAGCTGCTAAGATGGTGCCCTTAGCCTCTGCCTTCTCCTGCCAGCCCCAGGCTGCCCACTGGAAGCAATGATGTGTCTCCACCTGCTTATCGGGTTCCCAGGCTGCACCTTATCAAAGCCTAGGAGAGCAGTGGGGTGGGGTTTCTGTGAATATGATGGTACGTGCAGAGCCAAGCTGGTTCCCTTGGATAGCGCAGGGTGGACCACTCGTGGCTCAGGAGCCAAGCACAGAGTTGGCTTTGCTACTCTAGAATCCAGACAACTGGGAAGGCTGTCAGCAGGCGCTGTTCCTCTCCCAATTTGTCACACTTCCACTCTCACCTCCTGTGCCTCACTGTGGGCCATGGCACACATTAACCTTCCCTACTGGGCCCTAGACTTAAGGATTAGCCTTTTTCAAACAGTATTTCTCAACCTTTTCCATTATCACTCCCTAAAAATCCATTTTAGACCTTTTTTCCTAATACTCCCCATGAAATATTTGTATTTATTATATACAAAATGGAATCTCCTTGAATAGTTTGACATATACTTTTTAACTTTTTATTTTGAAATAATTATATATTTACAGGGAATTGAAAAAAAAAAGGGTTTTCCCAGCAGTAACATCTCGTATAACTATAGTACAACATCAAATCCATGAAATTGACATTGGTACAAGCCACAGAGCTTATTCGGATTTCACCACTTTTACATGCATGTTTGTATGTGTGTGGTGTAGTTCTGTGCAATTTTATCGCATGTAGATTTGTGAACCCACCACCGCAATTAAGATCCATAACTATTCCATTACTACCAGGATTCCTCATGCTTCTTAGGGAAATAAAATTAAAAACAAAATCTCCTTCCAACCCAGAAAATCTATCCACAAAGGTAGAAGAGAAAGAAAACAATTTTATTATTGAATAAGCATTAAACCAGAATGTGATGCCCATCACAGGCAATCTGCTGGGAGATTACAAAGACAGAAGGAAGTCTGCCCCTCCTATATAGCCAACCAGATCCAAGCCATTTCATTCATGTTCTCAGAGTAAAAAATAGCTAGTCTCAAGTAAGAGGACTTGACACCATCATTTGTCACACATAGTTTATCCTAAATCGACATGGTAATTGAGGTGACCAACTGTGTTAGCTAATTGACTTTATCCAAAGGAAAAACAAACTTGTCTTTCTGTCAGGGCCCCATGGAAGCTAGGCTCCCATCCTCTCACAGAAACTGGGAGTAGGGACTTCACCTTTCTTGTTGATTACATGTCAAAGAGATGGTTCCCAGGTCCTTGAGAAAGACATTTCTGGGTCCTAAAGCTGGCAAGAGGCTTATTTCACTTTTAAAAAGATTTATCTACATTTCAAAGAGATAACATTTCAAAGAACTTAAAATTACAAATGTTCTAAACTAAATAAGGGGAGGAAGAGAAGTCTCTTCCCTTATTTTCAACAAGGAGAACTAAGCCTCATTTTCCATTTGTGTTTGGCCTTACATGTGCCCAGGTTATAACCACACCCACCCCTCTCTCCCTGTCCCTTACCTCTGGCAGCCACCCATCTGTTCTCCATCTTGAGCCTTTTGTTATTTCAAGAATGTTGTATAAATGGAATCATACAGCACATTGCCTTTTGAGATTGGCTTTTTTCATTCCACATAATGCCCTTCTAATCCATTCAAGTTGCACACCTCAATAATTCATTCCCTTTTACTGCTGAGTATTCCATGGTGTGGATATACCAATTTGCTTGCCCTCCCCACGCCCTTCCCAGGAAAAATGTGATGCTTTAAACATACTGTGTATCTGTTTATGTTCTGTGGCTCTTTGGAGGCCACAAACCATTGTAATATTTAAGATATTTTCCACCACCCTCCAAGAACTAATTTTTGCCTCTTTAGGGGTGATATTGTCCCTGTTGAGAATGCATGTTCCTAAAGAATTTGCTAACTTGCTCTTCTCTCTTGCTTCAGGTAAGTGCTCATCTCCAGATGGAGGTAGAAAGACTTATAGTCCAAAGCTATGTCCTAGAACATCAGAAAACAACCACTCCTGATCCTATGGATGACACCTGCTTCAGCCATCGGAGTCGCCACAAACTGGCCAAGTGAGTGGTTTCCAGTGACCACCCTTCTGTGCTGTGCTTGTTTCAGAGTGTAGCAGAGCAAGCAGTGCTGCCTCGTGCAGCACACTCCCTGAAACACTGGCTGATCATCTCGCAATGAAATCCACTCTCCTCATTTATCCGCCATCCCCTAGCATCAAGCCAACCAGGCAGGTTTCTGCCTCTTAGAGTGAGAACATTACAGCTATGTCTAATGGACAGGCTCCGCTTCAGATCCATAAGGGCCCACGCTGAACATGTTCTGAGAATAATGGCCAAAACAGTGGTGTGAATCTCTGGGGGAGTTAACGTTGTTTCTAGTCTCCGTTTGGGTAGCCATTGGTTGTTCTCCACTCTGGAGAATAAAATTGTGCACAGGAGGTAGAAAAAAAAAATCAGACTGTCTCAGTTTTGGAAAAGTAGCCTTCCAGGTTTGAAAGTGACTGGTAAGGTCTATTAACCATTTCAGAGTCCAGCTGCCAGAGTACATCCTGGACTTTGGCTACGTCATCCTTGGCGAAGTCCGAACCCACATCATCAAGATCATCAACAACAGTCGCTTTCCAGTGTCATTCCACGCAGACAAGCGTGTCCTTCATGAGACAGGTACCCAGGCTGGGGAAACCCTTTCCTATTACGCTTGGTCATTTCTCGCAAGGAACTCATCAGTACTGTCCTCCTGGAGCAGCATTTGTGCCTCTGGGATCAGCTAAAAGGATTCTTGGGCTATTCAGTGATCCTTTGAGCAGTCATTCTGACCCAGTGGGGGCTTTCTCTAGAGCAGCTCTTGTTTGCTGTTTCTCTTTCCCACTAAGAAATTTTTTTTTGTCTTGGTCCAGGATTCAGTACTGAGCTAGATCGTGTAAAGAATCTGCCTCATTGTGAAACGGAAATATTTGAAGTGAGATTTGACCCACAGGGGGCCAATCTTCCTGTTGGAAGCAAAGAAGTCATTCTGCCCATCAAGGTACAATGCACCACTGGGCCCACCCGGCCCTGCAGGTTTCCAGCTCTGCTTGCTGATGGCCCCTGGGATAATCCAGTTATTATGTCAGAGCCATGATTCTTCCTTTCTCCAACACCATGCCACATGATAACTGCAGTTTATACCCTCTCTAGGTGGTTGGAGGGCCAACAGTTCACATCTGTCTCCAAGCCAAGGTGACCATTCCAACCATGACTCTCTCTCATGGAAAAGTGGACTTTGCCACAATTCAGTGTGGACAGTGCCTAGTGGAAACTATTCAGCTCTCCAATCATCTCCAAGTCCCTTGTGAATGGTTCGTCCAGAGCCAAAAGCCTGTTGACAAGGTAAATGAGCTGTGGCCCATTGGTCCTCCTTTCTCCATCTCCATTTCAGCCAGATTTATAACTCTAGGTCTTGGCGCTCATCATTTCAATCTCCTGCTCAAAGACTTTCAGTGGCAACCATTGCCTTCTGAATAAAACCTGGGCCCTTAGCCCAGCACTTGAGGTCCTATCAGGCCATGCTGTTGGGCGGAATGTCTTATTCATCTTTGTACCTCTGGTATCTACACATTCCCCGATACCCGAGAGGTACTCAGGAAATGTGGGTTGTGTGAGTGGAAGGTGCATGAACTCATTTTCCATAGAAGATGATCTAATTGTCTAATATTTATAAACCAGCTGGAGAAACACATGCCGAAGTACTTAAGACAGAAACTACGTGCTGAATTAAAGCCAAAGACACGGATCTTCGAAATCCAGCCCATTTCTGGAGTCTTGGATCCTGGTGAGAAGTCCAATGTGCAAGTGAAATTCATGCCAAAAGAAGAGGTGAGCTTTAAAGAAACGTGGCTTCATTTAGATTCTCTGGACCTCTTTGAGCTTTACTCAAAGTCCATGCTTGTTTGGGTCTCAAAGGCTTTCAGTAGCCTGCGCCTTGCTTTTCTGAATATGGCATCTCAAGCACTTCTGGTTCACATAGGAGCTGTGTGGCCTGGCGGTCTGGAATCGTCAGACTAACACATCAGTTTTTATCAGAAGGCCTGGGTTAGTAGCCTTCTGCCTCTGCACACTTACATGCTTTGTGTCTTTGAGGAAATTACTTAGCCTCATTCAGTCTCAGTTCACCCATAGATAAAAGAAAAAATAGTAATGTTGCATATCAAAAGTCCTTATTGAAATTCTGAAACCCAGTAAGATCCAAAACTGAGGGTGGGGGGTTTGAGATTTCATAAGCTTCACACTAAAACTCATTTGGCAGAAAAATCTCGTCTAAACTGACATGACACCATTCAACCTTTATTTGTACCACTTAGTTTTCAGAGTCAAGCCTTGCCAACAACTGTTAATGTGTTTGATTACAGGGGACCTGCCCCAGACCCTGCTGAGGGTATTAGGTAACATAGGGTATATGCACTGTGTTTACTATTTTAAAAATCTGAATTTGAAAGTATCTGGCCCTTGGGTTTCAGATAACTTGTTGTCAACCTGTAGTGACTACCTCCTAAGGTCATTTTGAAGATTAAATTCACAGTATTGAATAAAGTACACAGCATGCTGCTCTATGTAAGTAAGTCTCTCAATAACTATTAACTATTATCATCAGTAGTCGTGAAAAGTGCGTCCCAGTAGATGGCCTCCTGGAGCCTCATAAATGTTTATTTTGTGAACATAATCAACTCAAAGCTACTTCTGACCAGGAACACAGTAAAATTAATAAAATCCTCGAACCAGAGAGAATCTCAAGAGGTTGCACTGTAAAGACTTTTATTCAAAGCCTGAGGCACTTGGGAAATATATTTTTCTCTATTCTGTTATTTTAAAAGAAAAATTGATCTGTGTTTTATAGAAGAGCTATGGTTAACTCCCACTTTCCTTGTAATCACTTTGAGGAAATGCTTAAGCACCTTCAGTGAGAAAGAGAAAAAGCAAACGACTTCCTATCTCATTCTAAAATAAAACCCATGTTTTTATCATTATCAAAATCTTCCCAGTCCATTTAAAAGAAAATTAGTAATGTGTTTGTCATTCTTAAAGAGTCTTAAAATTTTCAAAGGGTTTACTCAGGATTGTGGATTTTTTTCCATTACTTAATGAGGGAAATATAGTAAAAAAAAAAATAGATTTGTTCAAGCAGTTTCATGAATGTTGAGTTGGAATTGGTCAAAGTTAATAAAATGTTTCCACCAATTAAGAGAGAAATTTATTAGCTGTATACAAGGAATTGGTTAGCCCTGCAGCCCATACAATCCATATATCTGCATCATCATCAACATCAGCAGCGCCACAAAATCAATGACATCCACACCAACAATTCTTAGGCATCATAACATGTTCAAGACAATGAAGGAAATGTTTTAGAAAGATTTCCATAAGCAGCGATTAAAATATAGAAGTTTGAATCATAAGGTACTAAGCCCATAACTATAGAGAAACCCTTCTTAGCCAATAATTTACCTTATTGTGTCCAGAAATAGATATTTCTGTGTGTATGTCTGTATACATTCCATCCATTTGTTTTTTCCCCTTCAAGCTAAGATAGGAGGTCTTCAAATTGTGATTTGCATAATTTCCACTCAAACAAAGCCACGAGTCCAGCTATACCAGAATAACCTAGGCATCTGGTTAAAAATGCTGAATCCCAGCCTTACTCTGCCCCTACAGAGTCAGGATTTCTAGGGATGGAATCTGAGGATCTGCATGTTTGATAGGTTCCCCAGTGAAATCAGACTAGGAACTATGGGATGGAATGTAGATTTGGGTACCATTTTGAGAAAACATGTGAGTGGTTATGATATCACTATTAACCAGTATCTGGTTGTAATTGTATCTGATGAACTGAATGCCCCAGCTCTGGCATTCTGCCAAACTCTGGGAAAATACACAAAGTACGCACTTCAGAATCATCACTCCTCAGGAGCAAGGGAGCTGGGGTTTTTTTACCATAAATCCCCAGAGTCATTGCTTGATAACTAATTCCAGATGGTATCATTTCCCTGGCATTTCTGCCCTGACCTCCCCTGCCCATGGGCAGCAGGGTCCATGAAATGAGAACCTTCAGGCCCAGAGGTGCAGACAGTGGCAGATGGAAGCCTGAGCACACTGGAAGATCGAAGGGATGTGACAGTGACACTCAGAGGGCTTGCTACAAATGATGAAGCACTTGATACAAGTGCTAGAATGCTAGATACCCAGAATTTATTTGATATCTAGCACTTGGTACGATGCCTGGCATGCTAAATACCCAGTACTTATGTTAATTTGGTAATATAAATTACTCCTATGCAATTTTATAATAAGTTTTCTCTCTTAATCTAAATAGTAAGTTTTTTCCCCTCAGCGGTGTTTTGTTTTACATGACGTGATGGAAATAAATTCAGATGTTTGTTTTGTTTTTATGTTTTCCAGAAATTCTACAGCCAAACCCTGGTGTTTCAGATTGCCCAGAGTGCTCAAAAGCTTACTCTGCTGGCACGTGGGCAAGGTCTAGAGCCACGCCTGGAATTTAGTCCTTCAGTCCTGGATCTGGGGCCACTGCTACTTTGTGCACCTGGAGACAAGGCCGAGGTGATAGTGAAGAATCCCTGCAACTTCCCCATTGAGTTTTATTCCTTAGAATTTGATCAGCAGTATCTCATAGAAGAAAAGGTGAGTAGAGGCCAAAGCCAAGCTCTGTTTTTCTACACGTGCTGGACCCTGCTATGTACTCATGCTCTTTTCTCTGCATGCAATAACATCCTCCTGGCCTTTCCCATCTTTTCCCCCCTGAATTCTTCCTTGTCAATTTAGTGATTACTTCCCTGTAGGCTTTTCTGACCCACTTCCCTTGACCTGAGTAGAATCCTAGACATTTTAAGCAACTAATTGAAAAGCTAATGCATGTTCATGGTTAAAATGCAAACAGTGAAGAACCGTATGTAGCAACTTCCCAATATCATTGTATTTGAAGTTGAGTTACTTGTAGACAGCATGTAATTGGGTCATTTTAAAAAATATGCTCTGCCAGTCTCTGATTTTAGTTGATATATTTAGACCTTAGTTGATATATTTAGACTTTAGTTGATATATTTAGTTTACATTTAGTGTAATTATTACTATTTCAGGACTTATGTCTGCCATTGCATGTTTTGTTTTTTGGAATTTTTTTGGTTTCAGGAATTTTTTGTTTACTTTTTTCTACTTTCCTGTCAGTTGCTTCAACATTATTTAAAATTCAATTTTTATTTACCCAGAGTGTTTTTTGGGTGTATCTCTTTGTATAGCTCCTTTAGTTATTGCTGTAGGTATTATGTTATCTGTACATAACATTATAATCATTGACTGTCAATGATTAAATGTCAATCACTGTTATTGACATTTTACCAGTTCTAGTGTAATTTAGAAAACTTTCTTCCATTTAACTCCCTTCAGCCTTCCAATTTTTAATATAACTGTCTTAAATATTTTTCTTACATTAGCTAGCACTATAATTATTGTTTCAACTATCAAACATACATTTGAAGACCCCAGAGGAAAGGGAAAATGTATTATATTTGTCTCTCTTTTTACTCTCTGTTCTTTCTTCCTTTCTGATATGCCAAGATTTCTTCTTTTATTATTAATTTTCTGTTTAGAGAGCTACCTTTAGCTCTGTTGTTAGGGTATGCTGCTGATAGAAATTTCTTAGTTTTCCTTCATCTGAGAATGCCTTGACATCCCCCCTCATCCTTGAAGGATTTGTTCACTGGATATAGAATTCTGAGGTGACAGTTCTTTCATCCCTTGGAATATATGCCACTTTCTTCTGGCCTCCATGGTCTAATGAGAAATCCGATGTCATTTGAATTATTTTTTTTTCCTCTGTAGGGAAGATTTCATTTCTCTCTCACTGCCTTCAGGAATTTTTCTGTGTCTTAGTTTACAGAAGTTTGACTATAACGTGTCTTGGCATAAATTTCTTTTGGTTTATTCAGTTTGGGATTTGCTGAGTTTCTTGAATCTGTTGATCTTTATCTTCTTTCCAATTTGGAAATTTTTCAGGCATTATTCGAGTACCTTTTTCAGCCTCATGCTCTTTCTACTCTCCTTCCAGGGCTCAAATGACACTCATATTTTGTTTTGTTACGGTTTTACAGTTCTTTGAGGCTCTTTTCTTTTTTTTAAGTCTATTTTCTCTGTTATCCAGAGTAAGTAATTTCTATTATTTTATCTTCAAGTTCACTGATTCTCTTCTCCATCCATTTCATTCTGCCCATATATTGAGTTTTTATTTTGGTAACTGTATTTTTACGTTCTAAAATTTTCATTTGGTTCTTTTTTATATCTTGTGTTTCTTTGTTAAGACCTTCTTTTTTTTATTTGCTTCAAGTATGTTCATAATTGTTCACTAAAGCATTACAATGATGGCTGCTTTAGAATCTTTGAAAGATAAATAATATCACTATTACCTTGAAGTTGATATCTATTCATTTTCTTTTATCATTCAAGCTGAAATTTTCCTGGTTGTTACTATGATGAAGGATTTTTAGTTAAAACCTGGGCGTTTTTGGTATTATGTTATGAGACTCTGGACCCTATTTAAATTTTGTTTTAACTGGCCTTTTCTGAAACGACTTGGGCAAGGAGAAAGGGGCACTGCCTTCTTATTGCAAGATGCAGGTAATAGTCTAGGTTCCCTCCTTGGCCTTCTTTGACAAACAGTAAGAGGAGCTCTTCATTACTGCTGGGCAGGAGTGGTATTTCTGGCTCTCCGCAAGGCCTCCATTGATACCTTCCTGGGTGGGAGGGGCAGGAGTACCTTGTTACTGCTCTCCACACGGCCTCCACTGACTGCATGGAAAAGTAGAGGGGTAGCCGTACTATCCAGGACCACTGGGTAATGACAAAAGTTCTGACTCTCCACTAGACCTCAGCTGACACTACCCCAGCAGAGGGGAGGAAGGGCATTTCTTTACCACCAGATGGACGTGGAAGTCCAGGTTCCCTATGTGGGATTTACTGACAGATTTGGGGGGAGGTGAAGTCTTGTCACCCACTGTCAGGGAGGACACTCCTAAGATGTCTCAGACTTAACAGGTTCATTTCCTGCCCAGACCTAGAGTCAATCATTTCTCCAAGGAGCCTTTGTTCCTTTTAGTATGAAATAGCATTTAGAGATCACAGTCTGGACCACTGGATTGTGACTTTCTAGGTCTTTTTAGTAAATAGAATTAGGAAATGTGATTTTTAAGGGGGGAAAAAAATCATAACACATAATGATGTTTCAAATTCCAATTTAAGATTATAGGATTTTATCTAAATTCTTCGATGATACATTTGTTTCTGCCTTCTCTTGAAAATCATGGATATAAACTTACTCATCAATTTATCTTATAAAATATACATTTAGCCAGGCACCATTGTACACGCCTGTAATCCTAGCATTTTGGGAGGCCAAGGAAGGAGGACTGGTTGAGCTCAGGAGTTTGAGCCCAGCCTGGGCAACATAGCAAAATTCTATCTCTACAAAAAAAATACAAAATACTTTGGGAGGCCGAGGCAGGTGGATCACAAGGTCAGGAGATCAAGACCATCCTGGCTAACACGGTGAAACCCCGTCTCTACTAAAAATACAAAAAAAAATTAGCCAGGTGTAGTGGAAGGCACCTGTAGTCCCAGCTACTTGGGAGGCTGAGGCGGGGGAATGGCATGAACCCGGGAGGCGGGGGTTGCAGTGAGCTGTGATCACGCCACTGCACTCCAGCCTGGGCGACAGAGTGAGACTCTGGCTCAAAAAAAAAAAAAAAAATACAAAATAATTTAGCTGGACATGGTGGCACACACCTATAGTTCCAGCTACTCGAGAGGCTGAGGTGGGAGTTCGGTTGAGCCTGGGAGGTCGAGGCTGCAGTAAACCAAGATCATACCACTGCACTCCAGCCTGGGTGACAGAGTGAGACCCTGTCTCAAAATAAAATAAAATAATTAAATTAATAAAATAGCTTCAAAATAGTAATATCAGTATTCTTACTAACAGTAAGGCTACTGAGTCCTATTATCCATAAGCATGGTGAGACCTCTGTGCTGTGTTCCAGCAGCTCCCCCAAATCCACATTTCATGCTCCCACCCTGCTCCCCTACCTTGAGCTACACCTTTGTCCAATAACCTTAGTGCCCTACTCTTTGAAACGGCCTCTTAATTCCCTCCTGTGAGCAATATTAAAATTAGCTAGTAATCTCTTTTTCCTTCTCCCTTTTCCATCCTCTAATTTAAAATGATTTTATTTCCAGTTAATACCAGCTGAGTAGTCATCTCATGTACCCTTCCCCCATATTTCCTACTTATATTTTATCTATATTGTCAGAGCTTATAGTATTAAGGTATCAGGACTTAATTTCCATCATGGAGTCTTAGTTTTACACTAAGACATATTGAATGCCCAACACCAATCCTTACAATGAAGCTTCTCCCATCACTTCTGGGTTGTCTACAGTTCATTCTCTGGTGGATTTCTCAGGCAGAGATCATGGGAATGATATTCTCTGAGTATTCAAACATTCGTAACCATTTATCTGTGACTTTTGAAGATCAGATACAATATTCTTGGCTTACATTTTCTTCACTTGACGATTTTAAATACGTTGCTCCATTGTTTCCTCATAAGGTATTCCTGTCCATGACGCCCAACGCTGTATTTGTTATCTTTTGCTGCATAACAAATTAGCCCCAAACTTACCAACTTAAAACAATAAACATTTGTCATCTCGTGCTTTCTGTGGGTCAGGAATTTGAAGGTGGCTTAGCTGAGTGGGGGTTCTGCTTCCTCTGGACCCTCCCCCACTCAGCCTTTGAATCTTCTGTCTTCTTTACTTCCAGTGTTGATAGCCTGCTTAGTTTGCAGTCTGCTCCCAGAAGTTTTTCTCAGAATGGGAATCTGCCCCTATGGGGAAAGTCTTTTCATTAGGAATTTATGAGATCCTTAGTGGCTTCTGTTGGCACAGCACCTTCTATCAAGAGTCAGGCTCCATGGAAACCACAATCTAAGACTTGAGATTTGCATGTGGGAGGTTTTTTGGGGGCACTCTCAGGAACACCTGTGAAGAATAGGACAGCAGATTTGGGCGGACGGAGATGAACTGTGATGAGATGGCAACGGAGACTTCAGCTAATCACACAGGAAGCTCTGGAGCTGGGTTGGCCCTTTGGAGTTGCCCCAGTTGCTGCTTGTTTGCCACGCCTTTGTGCCCTGCATCAGCCCGTCTTTGGCATATTGCCTCCTTTGCCCACGGATTCTCTATGCCACCTCTATCCTTTATCACAGTTCCATAAATAAATGGGTCAGTTCTGAGCTTTCTCTTCTATTTCAGTGGTCAATGTGTCTGTTCCAGCATCATTGCCACTCTGTCTATTACTACAGCTTCCTAATAAGGCTTGTCATCTGGTAGGGCAGTACCCTTCTTTTATTCCTTTTCATTAATACTTTAATTTTGCCCTTCCATGTAAATTTTAGAATTTACATGGATCTTATTTTACATGGAGCTTATTAGCAGTGGTGTTCAAATATTTACATGGAGCTTATTAGCAGTGGTGTTCAAATAACTAAAAATGGGGACCCTGAAGAAGGGTTACCTAACAAAACAGATTTTTGATACCAATAAGTCAGGTTGTAGAAGGAGTAAATGCTTTTTAAAACTTAATTTTACTGTGTCTTATAAATACACATACACACTAGGATTGCCAGATTTAGGAGAAAAAAATACAGGCTGTCTAGTTAAATTTGAATTTCAGATAAATAACAAATATTTTTTAGTATGTCTCAAATATTACACAGGACATATTTATACTAAAAAGTTTTTCATTGTTTATCTGAAACTCAAATTTAACTAGGCATCTTTTATTTTATCTGGCAGCCCTAATACACATTCACACACATGTGCACACATACACATACTTAATACTATTTTACCTCTTTTTTTCCCCTGGATCATCTGTTTATGAGACCACACCCTTGCTTAATGTAAAATTGCTAACCACAATATTGTTTAAGAATGAATGTGTCACTCAAGGTAGATAATGGAGTCCTGAAATTTTGTCATGCGAAAAAAAGGAAAAGAGTGTATATTAGTTTTAAAACAAGAAGAAAATATATTTCCACATGTGAAATGCCCAGGCTGAAATGGAGCAAAATAAAGATCATGTATCCCCACAGGCTCAGAGATCAGCCCTATTTCTGAGACCTCTCCAAAGGGCCCCACTCTTTGAAATCCAGAAAGTATTTGTACAAGTCTCAGCCTCAGGCAGGAGAAGGAGTTTTACAGAATCAGTGAGCAGACCCACTTAGAGCTGCAGGGAGATTTCTAGTGAGACCAACAGGGTTCCTGTTCTCCCCTCGAGCAGATCTTGCGGAAGCTGAAGGGCTATGATTCCTACAACACCCTGCTGCTGCCTCCCCGCAACCCTGGGGAGAAGCTGCCCCCAGAACTGTACGAGTACTTTAAGCAGATAAAGAAGTCAAAAGAGGAGCAGATGAAGGCGAAATATCTGGAGAATCTGGCACAGGAGAATGGTGAGAACTCAACGTGGAGAACCCCTCATGCTAACCATTGCCTTCACCCCTCTGAATTACCCCTGCTCTGGGACCAACCCGTTTCTGAGTACCTGCCAGGTGCCAGGAAGGTGCTGCCTGCCGTGTGTATTTTATTTCTAACCCTTACAAAATGGGTCATGTTACCCCCTTTTTATGGATGCAGAGGATGGAACACATTCTGCTGTCACTAGGGCCCAGTTGGGGTAGTATGACCTAAAAACAGCTAATATAGATGGAAGAACACTTGCTGGATGCCACGTTGAGGGCTTTGGACGTACAGATGAGAAACTGAGCGCAGAGAGGCCAGCTCCACAGTTTTAAATGGCAGAATCAGGATTCCAGCCCAGGGCTCTCTGACTCCAGAGTCCATGATGGTAACCACTGCCTCCTATGGGTAGACCTAGGTAAGGCAAAATAATGTGTCACACAAGGTAGAAACTGGTGCCCTAAAAGCAGAGGGTGGGCATTCACACAAGCAAAAGACCAGCCCCTCCATAGTCCTCAGGCCAAACTCCAATGACAGAGCTGTCCTGTGCTCTCAGAATTGTGCCCTTTCTGGCCTACCACCCCTGAGTTATCCCATCATCTGCCCAGGGGCTCTTGTGTGCTTGGCCATAAAGGTTCCTCGCTGACTTGTGGGACTGTGTGACTTATGACGATGCATCTTCTCTTTACTGCTTCTCTGTAACCTCATCCTGGAAATATTCCCGCCTTGTTTTTACTTGCTTTCATCTGTGTAACAGTCATACACGTAATTATTTTCTTTACACTGCCTCTACCACTAGCCAAGAAGTCCCTGTAAAGGCATTGATCAAATATTCCCCACGTGTAAAACCAGTGCATGGAACAGCAGTAGACCCAATAGTGCCCAATAAATGGGTGCTGTGTGAGTGAATGCATTAATGGATTGAATGGAATTATTTTTCCTGCCCTTGGACCTGTATCATTGTCCAGGAATAGAAGCTAATCAGAGACCACTAGTTTGGCTTAAAAGGAGAAGATGAGAGAAGACAGCTGCCACCCACCCCGTCTCCTAGTCACGTTCCTTGAGTTTGCTAGGGCTGCCATTGCAAATACCACACACTGGGTGGCCTAACCAACAGAAGTTTCTTTTCTCCCAAATCTGAAGGCTAGAAGTCCAAGGCTGAGTATCAGCAGGGTTGCTTTCTTCTGAATCCGGTCTTGCAGTTGGCTGTCTTTTCCCTGTGTCTTCACCTGGTCTTCCTTCTGTGTGTGTCTGTGTCCTAATCTCCTCTCCTCATAAGGACACCAGTCCTACTGGATTGGGACCCACCCATGTGACCTCATCTTATCTTAATTACCTTTTCAAAGGTCCTATCTCCAAATGCAGTCACATTCTGAGACACTCGGGGGTTAGGACTTCCACATATGAATTGGGAAAGAACACCATTAAGCCCATCACAAGGACCCACTGTGTTGCAAGCACTGAGCTGAAGTGGTGGAAAAAAAAATTAGTGAAAAAAGTGCCGGGGAAAAAAAATCAGAAAACGCAATGAATCCCTACCTTTGAGAGCTCACAGTCATGAAGAGAGTGTGAGGAGAGACACACCATCAGAGAGACTGCCCAGCAGCCCAAGGCAGGGCGGCAAGGGCTGCAATGTACAAAGGACCTCCCAAAGGCAGAGAAGGCCTTGGTGTTCCCCTTGTCCTCACACACCATGATTGCGGGCTCCCTTATCCATCTGGCCCAATGGAAGGTGATCTAAGCCGGGATCAGTGGGTGCAGAGGGAACCCAGAAAGGCACATGCCCTGCTTCTCACCAGTGCCTCTCTGATGAGCTTTGTCTACTCACTCTGCTCTCACGCTATAGATCATCCTTCTCTGCTTCCCTTCCTTCCAGGGAAGGCCCACAGCCCCAAGTCACAGGACCACCATTCACAAGAGAGCTGCAACACCTCTGGCTCAGTTTCTACCTTGTGTGACAAAGGGAATGTCTTGCCCTGTAGCAGAGGGGGATCACCTTATACAGTCACAGCCCACTGCACCCCTGAAATGCTATAGAACAATGGGCAATCAATGAGGAAGGTGTTGGGCCAACAAAAGGATAGCTGTCCCTAACAATGACACAGGAAATGGTCATGATAAATTAAAGGGGAAAGCAGGCTACACATAAGTATGTACAATATAACCCCAAGCTTAGTTTCAAACAATTAAAAATTAAAAATCTGAGAGGTTGCAGCTCTCCTGTGCTGGTATGATAAAATTTAGTACAATTTCTCTGTCACCATTTCTTTGTCTATCTCCACCTCTTTTTGTAGCTGAATTCCATCATTTTTAGCTCTTCTGAGTTTTCCACATTTTCTAAGCAAATGTATAATTTTAGTTCCTAAACAAATGTTAAAATGTAGAAACAGTGTGCACAGAGAGACTGAGGAATAGCCGACTGACTGCAGTTCCTGTTTATTTGGGTTGAATGGTCCAGGGTGATAGGAGCCCGTATGGTGAATCTCCTCTTCATCTTTTTTTTCCTTTTCTGCCCCCATCTCCGTTGTCCCCCTCCCAACTCTTCCCCTGGTGTTTTCATCCTTTGCTCCCTGGCAGAAGAGGGAGATATAACCTCATCAGATCAGGGAACTTCCAATAGCACGAAGAGGACATCGCTGAGCCGAGGGATCTCTGTCACATCCAACCTGGAAGAGTGGCACGCCCTGTTGGTTGAGTCCAAAACCTATCTAGAGGAAGAGGAGGATGAGGAAAGCCTGGAAAAAATCATGTTCCAAAGTAACCGAGCATTTTAATGTTTTGATACTAGTTCTCTCCAAGCAGAAGTAGGAAGACAATATTCAGTACCTTGTCACTTTCTCCAAGCCTCCTAGTATGGCTCCTAGCCCATCCTGCCTGGCCCACCACAGCTGCCCTCCGGAGAAGCTCTGATCTGCCGCTCACAGTAGGATACAAGCTTGAGAGCTGGCTGATGAGCTTAGCATACAATACATTCTTGCCACAGTAATTTGTGTTTCAACTAGACTAAATGAAGGCCTGAATCTTTCCTGCTAAGATTCCGGCAGCCTGGAAGGTGTTTAGAGAAACATTATGGGGATGGGGGACATTCTCCCCAGTGTCCCCTGAGTTGGGCCATTAGAGAGCTCTTCTCTTCACCTCCCAGCATTATGGGCCCATTTTATGGCATTTATTTTCCCCAAGTTTTACAAGATATTGGAACCATATTTAGAAAATTAGATTCAGTGAAACTGGTTCATGGGGGCCATTTGCTGGTCATTATAAACCATGATAAGGCATAAGCAACCTTGTCCTGTGCCCACCCCCAGAACAGGAATCATGGGTGAGGCTCAGGAGATCTTTAGGGAGCTAAGTCGTCATTCATAGCCCTCATCAACCAGGTAAGTTAAGTCAGGAGCATGTAACGGCAAAACTGAAATTAAAGACAGAAATTTCTGGCTCCATGCCTCATATTTAATCCACCCTGGCTATATTGACGGGCCCCCAAGTGGCTCCTGGTCTCTCCGAGCAGCCCTCCCCACCCCACACACCCTGACTCTGTTCCCCATGCCTGGGCTCCTCCAGGGCTGACCCTGGACATCCCACGGAGAAGAAAGCATACCACAATGCTCAGGATGAAAAAAGCATGAAAACCATCTAAATGCCCATCAGTAGGGAACTAGTGAAATTGTGACAAAGCCATACAGTGGGAGTTATTTAGCAGCTATTTAAAAAGAATGAGCTAGGCCGGGCAAGGTGGCTCACGCTGTAATTCCAGCACTTTGGGAGGCCAAGGCAGGCGGATCATGAGGTCAGGAGTTCGAGACCATCCTGGCTAACATGATGAAACCCTGTCTCTACTAAAAATACAAAAAATTAGCCGGGCATGGTGGCACATGCCTGTAGTCCCAGCTACGTGGGAGGCTGAGGCAGGAGAATCACTTGAACCCGGGAGGCAGAGGTTGCAGTGAGCCAAGATTGTGCCATTTGCACTCTAGCCTGGCAACAGAGCGAGATGCCATCTCAAGAAAAAAAAAAAAAAAAACAGAATGAGCTAGACCTGTATTTAAGTAAATGGAAAGATGTCCACGATATATTATGTGAAAAGCAAGTTACAGTGCAAAATTCAGAGCGTCATCCTAGTTTTGTTATTAAAACACTGAATGTATTTGGGATGACTATATGTATCTGGCTGCACACTACTCTACAATTAATACACATATGATCCTGCCGCTTGCTTTTTTCTAGACGTTCCTCTAGGCCAATGCATTTAATAAATCAAGGTTTGGCAAACTTTTCCCATAAAAGGCCAGATAGTAAATATTTGGGGCTTTGAAGGCTATACAGTCTCTGCCGAAACTACTCAACTCTGCCTTTGGAGGGTGGCTGTGATGACAAAGACAATATGTAATCAAAGGATGTGGTTATGTTCCAATACAACTTTATTTACGAAAACAAGCAGCAGGACAGATTTGGCCTGTGGGCTATAGTTGACTAGTCTGTGATACCGAAGCCATCATTTTAATAGCTGCTGTGTATTGGTTCTATAATATGAATTTGCCATCATTTATTCAGCCATTTCCCTTAATGCTGCAGATTTCACTAGTTTCTAATATTTTGCCACTGTAAGCCATCCTCCTTTCTGCACAAATGTCCTTTCTACTTTTCAGCAAGAGAGATTCCCCAAAATGAAAGTAGAGTCAAAAAATCTGTTTTTTTATTTTAGTAGCTATAAACAAATTATTAGCCCAAAAGGGCCTTCTCATACACTACAAGTGGGGACTGCTGCAATGTTTGCCATTTAAAAAAACAGCATTTAAAAAGAAATATCCATTCCCATTTCCATCAGTACCCATGTAAATTCCGGCTGTGTAGCATGCATGCCATGTGTGCACACACATATATTTTAAATTTGCAGCTGACAAGCTTCAGAGCATTGACAGCCACTCAATGGAGGAAGTTGGAGAGGTAGAAAACAACCCAGTGAGCAAAGCAATCGCTCGCCACCTGGGCATTGACATTTCTGCAGAAGGCCGCCTGGCCAAGAACCGGAAAGGCATCGCCGTTATCATTCACGGGACACCCTTGTCAGGTAGGCAACAATTCTGAGGGGAGGTTAAGACCAGCAGTGCCATGTCTTCTCTGTAAACTCTGCGGCTTCCAGAGTGGCAACATCAGCTGTGTGGTCATGGCAAATACTAATGACTTTATTTGAGGAACGGCATAGGGTAGTGATTATACATTAATAGCTGTGTGCCTTTGGGAAAATTAACTAAGTTGTCTGTGCTCAGTTTCCCTGTCCGTAAAGTGGTATTAACACTATCTATTTTATAGGGTAGTCATGAGAATTTAATGAGAACATTTATATAAAATGCTTATCTCAATACTTGGCACATAGTAAATACTCAAACAAAAAGCTGTTGATGTTATCATTATTATTACTATGATGACTATTGGCATTCACAATTATAACCATATCTGCAGTGTGAATCCTCATTGAAAAGAAACTTCCATCACATGCTAAATATTCTCGAGGAATATTTTCCTAACCATAAACCAGTCAAGGGGTGAGCCCTTGATAAAGAAAGGATTTTTTAACAAGAATCATTTATTACCTCCAAAATTACATGTGCTAACTTCACCATAAACCCAAAGGAGCAAAATCACCTACATTGGGAAAAAAAATCTTATTTGTATAGTAATTTGCAGTTTACAGAGCTCCTTCCCATCCATTTGTCTATTTAAACTTCATAACCACTCAGAAAAGAGAATTTGATTTCCCCTACCTTATGGGAAGCTAAGGTTCAGAGAAATTCAAGGACATCTGCCCAAGGTCACCCGGTTAGAAAGCGGCAGAGCAGAGGGATGTTGGGAGGATGCCCTGCCACCTCCCTTAGCTTCAGCTTACTTGACGAAGGGCCATGAAATCTTGTTCTGACCCAATTACTATCACTCATACAGACAACATTTATGGAGCATTTTTGATGTTCTAATCACTGAGAGGTCCAGGAATCTAAAAATGTCACAATTCATTACCCCTTCCTTTGAAGAACCTTTCCTTGAGAAGTTGTAAACCAGGACCTAAAAAAGGAGGCCAGATGTGTGGGCAACAGGCAGAAATCAAACAAGGCAAGTAAGAACATAATTGGCAATGTTTTGAAGACCCCCTACACAAACACACCTGCAGAGGCTCAGGCCATTTTAGTGTTGCACTAGAAGGAATGTGGGAAGGATGGTTGATGGATCCATAGAAACTGCAGACAGCTGGAGAGTTAACACCAAAAATGCACTGACCTGGAAGGAGCCACCAGCCCTGTTCTAGTGGAGGCTCAGTCACTTCTCATCTGCAGGTGAAAAGCCTATTAGAGTGTGAACTACAGTAATAACAAGCCTGACATTTTTATGGAACCTTACAGCTTTCACAGAATCTTCATGAAGAACAGCTCAACAGTCTATGTCAAAATCAGACTGATCAATATAAGTTATTTTGCCTCTTTTGTTTGTGGTGAAGTTAGCACATATAACTTTTGAAGGCAATAAGAGACTCTTTTGTTTATAATCCATATACATAAGGATTATCCCCAAACTGTTAAATTGCTGACCTCAGAGAGGGGATTAAGAAGGAGAAGGAAGACACCTCATTTGGAACGTATACATCTCTGAATTGTTTGAATTGTATTCTTTACGTAATTTTAAAATGTTAAAATATTAGAGAAAAAATCCAAGACATTAAATTATTTAAAAAGAGAAAGAAATATATGTGCAGACTGACTTGGCAATGTTACTTCTAAAAATTTCTTACAAAAAATAATTAATGATGTGGACAAGATGAACTGCTTGAATGTTCACTGCAGCACTGTATGCTGTAATAGAAACTCGGGAGCAATTACAAAATTCAGTATGGGGGACCGGTTAATCAGGCCACAGTACATTTATATGGTGAATTTTATTGCCATTAAAAACAGTGTCTTGTACACCCATGTTCGTAGCAGCATTAATCACAATAGCCAAAAGGTGGAAACAATCCAAATGGTCATCAGTGGCTGAAGGGAAAAAACAAAATACAGTACGATGTGATGCTATTCAGCCTTAACAAGGAAGGAAATGGACAGGGCGTGGTGGCTCACGTCTGTAATCCCAGCACTGTGGGAGGCTGCGGTGGGTAGATCATGAAGTCAGGAGTTCGAGACCAGCCTGGCCAACATGGTGAAACCCTGTCTCTACTAAAAATACAAAAATTAGCCGGGCATGGTAGCAGGTACCTGTAATCCCAGCTACTCAGGAGGCTGAGGCAGGAGAATCGTTTGAACCCGGGAGGCAGAGATTGCAGTGAGCCAAGATCGTGCCATTGCACTCCAGCCTGGGCTACAGGGCGAGACTCCATCTCAAAAAAAAAGGAAGGAAATTCTGACACATGCTACAACATGGAAGAACCTTGAGGACCTTATGCAAGGTGAAATAGGACAGTCACAAAAGGACAAACACTGTATGACTCCGCTTAGATGAGGTACCGAGACTGGTCAAATTCATAGAGATAGAAGGAAAGACAGGATGATGGTTTCCAAGGGGCTGGGAGGGTGGTGGGTATTGGGGAGTTATAGTTTAATGGGTACAGAGTTTCAGTTTGGGAAGATGACAGTGTTCTGGAGGTGGATGGTGGTGATGGGGGCACAGCAATATGAATGTACTTAGAACCACTAAACCATATACTTATAAATGATTTAAGTGACAACTGTTATGTATATTTTACCACAATAAAAACAGGGTCATACAAGTGTATTGAATTAATGGAAAGTTGTTCATGATATATCATTTTACATGAGAAAGGGTGCCATACTCATGGTGTGTAGTTAGTATTGGTGTCCCGTTGCTACTATAACAAGTGACCACAAACTTCATGGCTTCACATAATGCAAATTTATACTCTCATAGGTCTGGAGGACAGAAGTCTAAAATGGGTGAGCGTGGCTGTGTTCTTTCTTGGAGGATCTGGGGGACAATCTGTTTCCTTGTCTCTTCTAGCTTCTAGAAATGTTGCCTGCAACCCTTGGTTCCTGGCCCCTTCCTCCTCCTTCCCAGCCATCAGCATAGCATCTCCCAGTCTCTCCTGCTGCTTCCATGGTCGATTGACCTGCTCTGACTCCAACCCTCCTGCTCTCCTCTCATGGGGACCCATTGCACCCAGTTGGATAATCCAGGCTAACCCCCCATATCAAGATCTGTAAGTTAATCACATCTGCAAAGTCTCTTTTATCGTAGAAGGTAACATATTTGCAGGTGGAAATCTTTGGAGGAGCCATTATTCAGCCTACCACATAACCTATTTCTTTTTTTATAAGAAATACAGTTACATGTGTACTTAGCGACCATAGGCTAACTGTACTATCCCTGAATAAGTGGATGATGGATTTTTTTTTTCTTTTCTCTTGTCTGTCTGAATTGTCTGCTTTTTTTTTGTAATGAAAGTACCTTGAAATGAGAAAAGAAATCAACACAAGTTATTCTTTAAAATAAAAAAGTTTTCCTATTAGAATCAGAGACAGGAGGAACTACAAAATATTTTAAAGATCATCTGATAGAACCTGTTTCTTAAACAGACCCTGTGCAGTGGCTGACACCTGTAATCCCAGCACTTTGGGAGGCCAAGGCAGGTGGATCATTTGAGGTTAGGAGTTTGAGACCAGCCTGGCCAACATGGTGAAACCCCATCTCTACTAAAAATACAAAAAATTAGCCAGATATGGTGGTGGGTGCCTGTAATCCAGCTACTTGGGAGGCTGAGGCAGGAGAATCGCTTGAAACCAGGAGGCAGAGGTTGCAGTGAGCTGAGATCTCGCCACTGCACTCCAGCCTGGGTGACAGAGTGAGACTCCATCTCCAAAAAAAAAAAAAGAAAAAAAGAATCTGCTTTTTAAACTGAGGGAAAACCCAGCGAGGATGCAGATTGCCACAGCACGCATGCATCAGTGGCAGGGTTAGAATCAGACCCACGGCCCTGACTCCAGGCTGAGGTCTTCCTTCTCTTTGCTGCTAACACCTCCAGCCACATGGGAAGGAGGCAGAGCACTCAGAGAGATCACTTTCCAGGGACCTCTGTTCTTGAGACCTTTTCTGTCTGGGACACTGAGCAAATGCGCACCATGAAATTCAACCCCCTGGTCTTTTTGATAGGAAAGTCAGCCAACGCCGTCAACGTGGCCAAGTACTACAACGCAGCCTGCCTGAGCATCGACTCCATTGTGCTGGAAGCTGTGGCCGACAGCAACAACGTCCCAGGGATCCGGGCCCGTGAGCTCTGCATCAGGGCTGCCATAGAGCAGTCCATGAAGGAAGGAGAGGAGGCTGGTAAGAGCCCATTCTCTCAGGTTTTTGTGGTCAAGTCACCAGCACCCCCACTGGCAACACCCATCTTCCCTGTGCCCCACTGAGCTCTCCTCCCACAGCCTGGTTGAAGTCTGCCCTACAGCATGCTGCCAAATTCATAGCCCAGAGGAGAATTCTCTTCACGAAGCATTCCTGGTTCTCCTGCCCTGCCCAATGCCAGCGTGCTCTTGCCACTGTGGGGACCAGGACAATGAATAAGACACAGCCCACACCTTTGGAAGTCTGACACCTGGTGGGGGAAGCAGACATGGGGTCACTCAGAGCAGAGGAAAATAATTTTGCAACAGAAATACCAGCTTCTTTGAAAGAGCGACTTTGGGATGAATGGATTCCAACAAGGGTGATTTGGGAAGTTTTCAAGGAAATGGGTTTGAAGAAGCAAGAGAATGTTAGTAGGCAAAGATGGGGACAAGGACATTCCAGACCAAAAAAGCAGGGAAACTGGTCATAAATTAGGGGTGGGAAGGCAGGTTGAGGCCAATCATTGTTGACCTTGAATGCCAAGATTAGGAATTTGAGTTTTATGTTCAAGGAAAAGAGCTATTGGGACAGTTTCACACTATGGAGAAATGATCAGAAAATCACAATAGGAAGGCAGCCCTTGACTATCACGTAAAGGAAGCGATAGTGAAGCTGCAGACAAATGGGCCTGGGCCGGCCAACCCGACAGCCACCTGCATGGTGGAGAATTGAAGGAGTCAGAGGGATTCAAGATGGCCACGCCCAGCTTCCTAGCCACAGAAACCAGGAGAGAGTGATGTCATGTACCCAGATAGGGAACACAAGAGGAAGTGAAAGTTTGCTGGAGAAGAAAATAAATTGGGTTGGGTTTGGGGGAGGGGGTTGTTTTCTTTCTTTCTTTCTTTCTTTCTTTCTTTTTTTTTTTTTTTTTTGAGACAGGGTATCTCTCTGTCACCCAAGCTGGAGTACAGTGGCGCCATCATAGCACACTGCAGCCTCCTGGGCTCAAGCAATCCTCCCACATTCGCCTCCAGAGTAGCTGGTATTACAGGCATGCACCACCATGCCTGGCAAATTTTTAGGGTCTCGCTATGTTGTCCACGCTGGTCTCGAACTCTTGGCCTCAAGCAGTCCTCCCAAAGTGCTGGGATTACGGGATTGAGCCGCTGTGCCTAGCCTGAATTGAGTTTTGGAATCCCACAGTGGGGAGGTCTGGTGTGGCCTTCCTACAAAAAGTTGAGAATTCTGGCTCCATCAGGTTATCTGAGGACCTTTGGGGCAGGCGAGCAGCTGCTCGATGGGAAAATATACTAAACACCAAGCAGAGCGCCTGCTCAGAGCAGAAGCATTTCTATGTCAGTGCCCATGGCATGACATCGTCCCAAGCATGCTTTCAGCCTGCTAGTTGATAAAACTGGCTGGGACTTTCAGGGTTGTCCCCTCCCTTCAATACCTCTGCGTGGGACACTTAGGCAAATGGAAGATTCTTTGCTGGGAAGATAAGAGAAATAGCTCTTTAGTGAGAACCTCTGGCTATGCCCTAATGCTGGTTCTCTTAAATTTTTTATTTCCTTTTCTGTGAAATAATCTACGTTCCATAGTGATCTGTGGAGCCATGTTTATGTCCTGTGCCTAAGGGTGAATTTGAGCTCCTGATGTTACTCTGAGAAAGTAACATCAAGCTAGAGACAGAGCTGGGAGAGTCCTTCTTCATGAAACCACTAGGGTAGATGAAGCAGCCAGAAAAGCCCAGAATGAGCCAGGAGGAATGGACGAGGCGGGTTAGGACCATGGGGAACACCTACATTTCAGGAGCGGTCATGGGGAAGCCAGGAAGACAGAGACAGCAGAGCTAGGGTCACAGGGACTATCAGGGAAGTCAAGGAAAGGGCCCCAGAGCCTTAGGAAAGGGAGAAGCGAGGAGGAGTTTCACATCCCTCAGAGTCCTGCTGGACAGGGAGCCTTCCTGCTGGCCTGATCTCACAGCCCACTTGTCTAGCTAACCTAATACTGATCTACCTCCTTCATTGTCTGCCCCGACCCCATGTAAGCCCTGGAGGCAGGGGCTTGTGTTAATTTTCCCCACTGTAGTCCCAGCACCTGGAAGAATGCCTGGCATAGTTGACACATAATAAAGATTCATAAAGGATTCATTGAATAAAGAAATGAACAGAATTAGAGACTGCTGGAAGCCCAAATAGAATGAGCCCTGAGTAGAGGGTGGCTGAATTTCCCAGTTGGGAGGTCCCTGGGATCTTTGGATAGAGCCTTTGCAATGGAGGGGTTAGGCCCTCACATCTCTCCTGCATCTGTTGTCACTGTGGAGTCGGTAGGCTGGAATGAAGTGGTGGCAGTGAACCCAAACCTGTCTGTGCCATACAGTAGCCACTGGCCCTGGGGGTTGCTGAGCACGTGAACCCGGCTGGTCCAAACAGAGGTGTGTGGTGAATGTACGGCACCCATGAGAACCCTGAAGATGTGATATAAAGAAAAGAGTTGGAAATAACACAGCAATTTTTATACATTACATGTTAAAATGATCACATTTTGTGTATATTGGGTTAAAATATGTCCCTAAAATTAATTTTTACCTTTTTAATGTGGCTACTAGAAATGTTTAAATTACATACATATGTGGTTCACATTATATGTCTGTTGGACAGAACGGACTTCAGGGTGCCATCCCCACTGTCATTTTTTGTGATTCTAAGGTGACTTTTAATAAAAATTCTCCCTCTCCTTATAGCTCAGGAGGCTGCTGTGGGTCAAAACGTCATAGGGCAAGGACGACTGAGCACTGAGACCTTGGGCAAGTTAGCCTCCGAGATGACTCTGGTGGCCCCGGAAATTAAACCTGGGAAGAGTGTTCGTGGGAGTGTGGTGATCACCAAAAGCAAGGCAGACAGCCATGGCTCCGGGTCACAGAAGCAGCATCACTCACACCAGTCTGAAACATCACAGGTACAAATCAGGGCTCTACCACAGGAGGGCTGGGATCTTCTTCCTCCCCAGCATCCTGCAGCCAGGTCAGTGCTCTTCATCCTTGCAGTGTTCTCACCAGGCCAGCCTGAGTGCTGTCCCTGCACCCCTCCTTCTGAAAGGGGCATTCAGCCAGCTGGTGCTCAGCAAGCATCTTTTATTCTGTAGGCACTGGCAAAGTGCAAATAAAGAAAGCAGAATCCCTGCACCAAGAGTCTAATGAAGGAGATAACCACATTTGCAAACATTTGCAATAAAGTGAAATTAGTTACAAAAGAAGTGTGAAAAGGGAATTAGGCTGAGCCACAGAAAATTGCCAAAATTCAATCCGTTTAGAACTCCGTAACAGCAATTTCCTATGGCTCAACCTAATTCTAAAGGAAGTTAAGGATGAAACCATTAATCTAAGTTGTGGGAGGGCTGCAGGGGGAGTCCTGGAAAGTCAGAAAGAAGTCGCAGCATTTGAGCAATGCGCCAAGGAACTTAGCAGTCTCAGCCGACTGGCCGGTGCTGCTGAAGCCAGAGACAGTGGGTGCAGTGAGTAGTGAGTTGTAGGTGGAGAAGTGAAATCAAGTGAGTGTAGGCTTTTATGATGTTTGAAAGTGAAGGGAAAAAAATGAGAGAGTAGTAGAGGGGCAAAGCCAGGGTCAGGAGAGTCCATTCTCAGAAAAGAAGTAGAAGCAGGTCTATAAAGAATGGAGTCCCAGGAGAAGTGTCATGTGGCGATCCACTCAAGAGGGAATGATGGGAGGCAGTAGGAAGGGCAGAATTCAGCACAATTAAAGAAGAGAGCCGGCTTCATTTGGGGTCAGTAAAGGTAAAAAACAGACACAGCTAAGGGTGGGAGAAGTCGAGTGGAGAATGAAGGTTGGAGAAGGCCTTGTTGAATGGTGCTGTGATGCATGTAGGAGGCATGGTCTTTTGAGGGAAGCAACGAGGAGGCTGGGGCTGCAGACCATGCTCGAGGGGAGTGGCAGAGCACTGCTTCCACTATGGTGAATAGAAGCAGAAATTGGTGATGGACAAGGAATAAATAGTTGGGAATGATCATGGCCCAACCAAGACTGGAAACTATAGCTTCACAACTGTGAAACTTCACAGCTGTGAAGTTTCTCTCCCTCCCTCTCTCTCTCTCTCTCTCTCTCTCTGTCTCTCTGTCTCTTTTCCCTAGAGTCAGGGTCTCACTCAGTCACCCAGGCTGGAGTACAGTGGCACAATCTTTGTTCACTGTGGCCTTGAACTCCTGGGCTCAAGCAATCCTTCCACCCCAGCCTCCCAAGTAGCTGGGACTACAGGTATGTCCCACCATGCCTGGCTAATTTTTTAAATTTTTGTAGGGATGGGATCTCGCTGTGTTGCCCAGGCTGGTCTTGAACTCTTCACCTCAAGCAATCCTCCTGGCTCTGCCTCTGCCTCCCAAAGCACTAGGATTACAGGCATGAGCCACCACACCTGGCAAGATTTCTCTAAGTGGACCTGGCAGCTCCCATTCAGGAGTGGAGAGGGAAGAGTGTCATCATTGAGGAGAGGGTGTGTGCTCTTAGAACGAGGGGCAAGAGAGCTGAGGGTGCCATCAGTATGGGAAGCCCAGCCTCAGTAGAGAAGGAATTAAGAAGATAACATAGAATGGGAGAAACAGGAAGGGTTAAGGGTGGATCTCATTACAGCCTGAGAGTGCTATAGGGACAGTGGGGGAAGTGGATGGAGCAGAAGTGAAAGTCCTGGTAGGAGTGGAGGCCCATCCACTGGGAAGAGCAGATGGATGGAGAAGATTTGTAGGTCTTCATGGGAAATAAGACCTGTGTATTGGATAGAGCAGGTGGGTGGAATAAAGATGTAAGTCCTTAGGCCGGGTGCAGTGGCTCACACCTATAATCCCAGCACTTCGGGAGGCTGAAGTGGGTGGATCACTTGAGGCCAAGAGTTCAAGGCCAGCCTGGCCAACATGATGAAACCCCATCTCTACTAAAAATAAAAAAATTTAAAAAAATTAGCTGGGCATAGTGGTGCACACCTGTAATCCCAGCTTCTCGAGAGGCTGAAGCACGAGAATCACTTGAACCCAGAAGGCGGAGGTTGCAGTGAGCCAAGATGGCACCACTGCACTCCAGCCTAGGCAACAGAGTAAGACTCCGTCTCAAAAAAAGTACATAAAAAATAAAATTAAAGATGTAGGTTCTTGTAGGAGAGGAGGCCCACATGTGAGATCAGTAAGAGGATGGAGCAGAGGCAAAGGTCTTCAAGGGAGAGGAGACCTGCAGGTTGGCTGGAACAGCCCACAGGGCTGAACTTGTGCCAGGTGGTATCTGATTGTCACTTCAGTCTTGTGTTCTTCTGACACTGTGAAAACAGAAACCATTGATTCATTTTCTTCTGGAGCACTATCATTTTCATCCTCTTTTCCAGGATCCGGTATAGTGTTCTTTACCCAGATGTTTATGGATGAACTAAAACATTTCTCTGTTACCATATAGGGTGTTATCAAGACTCATTTCCTTTGGTTTTGTTCTGTCCATCTGGACAGGGAAGTAAAGCTTTTTAGAATTCTTCAAAGGCAGTAGAACATCCCAATTCTGACTCCAAACTCCTTTCAGTAAGGAAACTTAAAGATCACAGTAGAAATCAGACCTCACAGACCCCACATGTGGCTGCCTGCACTGCCCCAGTGTGACAGGACTCAAATGATCTGGACAACAGAGTCCCTGTGTGAAAGCACTTACCCAGGGAGATGGCAATTGGTCTTCTTGAAGCTCTCATAAAGCATAGATTTTCCAGTGACTGGTATTTCAGTCATGTTGCAAATGGGAAGAAATGTGTAAATATATTATGTAATAGAGATGTGGCCCATAAGCTCATCTATTTATAAATCACCTCTATCCAGGAAAGCACCAGTGAGAAATCCTGATCTTTTGAATGATATTTAATCCAACACTCTTGCTTCTCAGTTTCATGGCCTCCTCAGCTACTCACCTCCCTGACCACAACCTAGACATTGTTCATCGCTACCCATAAACTCCAAGATCTCTTTCACAATCCTGCTTTCCCACAGCCATCTTCTCACCTTCCGAATGACTAACTCTGATAAGCAACTGGCCCCATCGAAACCTCCAGTCCTCATCCTTACTACCTAGCACCCACCTCATGCCCTCCTTACCCAGTCTGGATGCCATGGTCTGCCACCATAGCACCCCCTTGCAACTTGCCTTTCACCACCCTCTCAAGCAAAGTTTCAGCTCTGGCAAACCTAATCCTCCACCTACTCCGTGCAGACCAGCTGAGCATAGTTGGGGAAGATTCTCATCTCTCCTAAAGGATCTTAATTTAAATTTAAGACCACAGGTCTCCAGTGGGCCCTTTGGTCTGGCTCAGCCCTCCATCTATTCAAAATGACTGCTTTATTGCTCTCATCACTCTCCTAGCCTCCAAAATATTTTCCCCTTCCTCATTCTCAGCCGATGATCTCTCTTCTGATTTCACTGAGAAAGCTGCAGCGATCAGAAGACAATTACCTCATCTTCCGGCCACCAAGTCTTCCAGCAGCCTCCATCCACACACAGGGCTGTGCCTTCTCGACAGCTGAGTGTCTGCCCTGCCTTCACCCAGGGCTGATCCCTGCACATGGGCACCTGGCCCCACCCCTTCTCTTATCCAAGGGCTAAATTCCTACAGTTTTCCCCTCTCTCCCATTTTCCCCCTACTCTACTCCCGTCAGCATCTATGCATGCTGTATTATTATTCCCATGGTTAAAAATGCTTTCCCGTGACCCCACATCCCCCTCTGCCTATTACCTCCTCTCTCAGCTCCCCTCCTCTGCTGTTCCTCCAAAGAATTGCCGCATTGCCTGCCTCCTCGTCCTCACAGCCACTCCCATCCACTATTTCACTGCTTCCAGTGAGGCCTTTGTCCCCACCGTTCCACGGCTGCTCTTCTCAAGGTCCTTGGCAGTCTTCACCTGGACAAATACAGAGGTCAGTTTTCTGTCTTCATCTCACATGACTTCTTGGCAGCTGATCAGCCCGTCCTCTTGGAAACACTTTCTTCGTGTGGCTTTCAGACACCACACTCCTCCACCTTCCCTTCTACCTCATTAGCAACTCCTTCCTCTACTTCCCCAGCTTCTCAATCTCCAAATTCCTGGTCATTGGAGTAGCCTAGGACAAAGTCTTCTACTACTCTCCTTTTTGTTACCCACATTGTCTTTGCAGGCGATCTCACTCAGTTGCATTACTTAAATATTTAAATACCTTTAACATGCTTATGACTCTCAAAATTCTATTGCCAGCTGTAATTTCTTCCCAAGTGCAGGTTCATGTATCCGCATTCATTTTCAATCTCTCTCGAAGGGCTTAGAGGCATCTCAAAATGTTTATATCCAAAAAGTGATTCTTGCTTCCACTGCTCCCCAAAAATTGTTCTTCTCCCAGTCTTTCCTTTCTCAGTAAATAATTTCACCATTTTCCAGGTTGCTAAGGACAAAACTCAAGGAATCATTTTTTGATGCCTCTTTCTTTATGTTCCATCCGAAGTCCTACTGGCCCTACTTCCAAAACGTATCCTGTATGAGCCACTTCTTGCCACCACCATTTTCGTCTCAGTCACCACCACCATCCTCATCCCTGTTGCCGTCATCTCCTGCCCTGACCACAGTGACATCTTCCTGTTTCCACTCATGTCACCTCATGTGATGGGTAGGGTGGTCTTTTAAAAATAAAAATCAGGCTGGGTGCAGTGGCTTATGCCTGTTATCCCAGCACTTTGGGAGGCCGAGGCCAGTGGATCACCTGAGGTCAGGAGTTCAAGACCTGCCTAGCCAACATAGCAAAACCCTGTCTCTACTAAAAATACAAAAAAAGGCATGGTGGTGCATGCCTGTAATTCCAGCTACTAGGGAGGCTGAGGCAGGAGAATCACTTGAACCCGAGAGGCAGAGGTTGCAGTAAGCTGAGATGGCACCGTTGCACTCCAGCCTGGGCGACAGAGTGAGACTCCATCTCGAAAATAAAATAAAATAAATATAAATATAAATCAGATTATTTGTCTGTTGAAACACACCGACTTCCAATAATACTTGAAGTAAAATACAAATTGCTGACCATGGCCTACAAGGCCCTGCGTATTCTGGCCCTGGCGGTGTGGTGTCTTTAACCTTCAGCCTGACTGTCTTCCCCATTGCTCACTCAGTTCCAGCCCCACTGGGCTCCGTGTGCCCCCCAGATTCCCCAAGCACACTTGCGTTGAAAGTGCTTGCTGTCCCCTCCCAGAAGGGCTCTGCTCCCAAGATCTTGTCTCATTCTTTCACGTAACCCAAGTAACATGAGCATCCTCTCTACATAGTCATTGATCAACCCTGTCATGGTTCCTTATTCCCTTACCTGGTCATTTCCTTCCTAACACTCACGCTCTCTGAAATTGTATTGATTTGTGGAGGAAAGTGGCCTTTTCTGTCTCTTCCATTGGAATGCAAGGGCCCAGGGGGCAGCACCATTGTTTGTTGTTATATCCCTAGTACCTAAGCGTGCCTGGTGCAAGATAGGTGCTCAGTGAGTAATTGTCGAATGAATGAAAAGCTGCATGCAGTTCAGTACACAAACAACGTACCTTCCACGCTATTCCCACTTGAAACTTACAGCAGCTCTTTAAGGAAGACAGCATCCTTCCATTTTATAATGCAATTCCCATTGTACGGATGAGGAAATGACAGATTATATGATCTTCCCAAGGTCCTGTGGCTGGTAAGTGTAGGAGTTGTTGAGATACAAGGCTGGATTCTGACTCCTGGTCCTTCTCCCACTCAACAGATTTCCTCCAGCCCTCTCCCCCCGGGGCCCATCCACCGCCGGCTCAGTGTTAGTCCCAGTGTCGGAGGCGAGACCGGACTGATGAGCTGTGTGCTCCCGGATGAACTTCTCGTGCAGATCCTGGCAGAGCGGATACAGGTGGGTCCATGCCACCTGCACAGAGCTGCAGGGCTTGGCACTCACACACCATCCCCATGCCCTGGACAGAGGTTCTGGGCCATCAGCCACCCACGGCAGCTCGGCAGCTTGGAAGGCAGTCATTTGCTTGTCTTTTTGACAGCTCTTGTCAGCCCCTGACCCTGTCCCAGTCTACAGCCTGAAGCCATTCACCTTCTTAAAGGACCAGAGAGCAGAAGACTACACAAAATAATTTTTAATGACCAGAAACAGAGTGATGTGTTCAAAATTACAATGTGGAGCCATTCTAAAAGTTAGAATTTGGAGCTATGTTAATTGTTTCAAAAACACATTTTCAATGTTATTAAGTGAAAAAGAAGTAACTAGGAAATAGTGGTTAAAACATAATAACATTCTATATAAATATTTAGAAATGTATACTACACACATAGTAAAAACTTTTAAAATACATGTTAACCGTGGTTATCTTTGAGTAGCAGGATTATAGAATTTTAGTCTTCTTTATACATTTCTGAATTATTTTACAAAGACATATTGCTTTTAAAGTCAGAAAAGCAGTAACACTCCTTCCAATTTTTAATTTTTTTTTCCATAAGAATTCTACAGTTAATGACAAGAAAATAAGATCAGCAGGATTGAGGAGGGTATCACTTAAGCCTGTTTCTGCTCATGGTTTGCAGACACAGCTACATTGCTTACCAGGTCCTGGAGCTGGGTGTTTGCTTTGTGTTTTCAACTAGGGCCACAATATTAATTGCAGATTTAAATACAACAAAATTAACTTGAGGTTCCCAGAAGAGGAGGAATATCATCACAAGAAAGTTTTTATGTTAAGATTTGTACTGCTACTACATTAAAGGTACATCACTCTCAACTGATTTGAACAAGGTGTTCCCATAAGCATGCCAATGTTTTAGATACCCAGAGTAAAGGCTGAGAAACACTGGTAGGGCCCCGAAGTAAGCCAGTGGAGCTGTGCTACTCAAAGTGCTGGTCTCTGATGACACATGGAGCTTACAGGGCTTCTTTCATCAACAAAGTCTTGCTACAAAGTTTAGCTGCAGAGAAGGAATGATGTTACCATGGTACCTGTTCAGTTGCCAGCCGAACCAAATAGTGTGTTTAGTGATACAGATCATTTACATTCTGACACAAGCTTCTTGTCTCATCAAAAACCTAATGCTCAGTCATTGGTGGTCGGTCTATGGGCTACACTTTGAGTAACACTGAGTAAGGCAGAGGCTGTTCTTCAATGGTTACTGTTACCAAAATCATTACATTCCAAGGCAGCAAGACCACTAAGAAAAATACAAAAGGCCCATCCGCTGCTGCCCCTGCTGCCTGTGACTCTGTGCTTGGGAGCATCTTTCCCTTTCCATCTCATTTTTGTGTACCTCGTGGATCTTCCCAGACCGGCCCTTTAACATTTTTGTTTGTTCATTTATTTCTACAGACAGAATAAACCCTTTACTCTACAAATATGTACAATAAAGACCATCTGGCTGGGTGCAGTGGCTCATGCCTGTAGTTCCAGCACTTTCGGAGGCCGAGGCAGGTGGATCACCTGAGGTCAGGAGTTCAAGACCAACCTGGTCAACATGGTGAAACCCTGTCTCTACTAAAAATATAAAAATTAGCCGGGCATGGTGGTGAGCACCTACAATCCCAGCTACTTGGGAGGCTGAGGCAGGAGAACCACTTGAACCTGGGAGACAGAGGTTGCAGTGAGCCGAGATTGCGCCACTGCACTCCAACCTGGGCACTGGAGTGACCGAGGGAGACTCTGTCTCAAAAAAAAAAAAAAAAAAAAAAAAAAAAAAAAAAAAAAAAAAAAAAAAAAAAAACTGGCTGATTAAACATTTTTGTTCTTCTCTTTTATTTTATGACAGCACTTTGGATTTAGCAAGCAGAAAGGCATGGTGTTTGCATCGGGGCCCAGTAGGTCTGCAGAACCCTTTGCAGCCCCAGTAAAAGCATAAACAGAACAAATGAGGTTGTGGCCATAGTAACTGTCTTTGCTCTCTCTGGTTTCAGCTGAGTGACTGCTACCGAGGAGTGGTGTTTGATGGCCTCGACACTCTCTTTGCTCGGAATGCTGCAGCCGCCCTCCTCTGCCTGCTGAAGGCCATTGGCAGCCGGGAGCATATATACATTCTCAACATGGCCCAGGATTACGCAGCCATGAAGGCCCAGGAGAAAGCCATAAAGGAGCAAGAAGGTAAGGCCTCCTACCTTCCCATTGGGCTTAAATGAAACTTTGACATTTGCTATTCCATTGGCGCCTCACCTCTGCCCTGTAAGGTGGCCAGGAGTTGTATTTCTGCTTTGCTGGGAGGGAACTAGGACGCAAGTGGCCGGTTGGGAGGTTCTATGATGAACGCTCTGCTGACAGCAGGTGCATTCCTGCTTCTCTCCCATCACACTGTACCCCTCCATCCTTTCTGCAATTACAGCCATTGCGGGTCTCATCCTGACTCAGGCAACTGATTTCCTTGTTGGTTTTGTTTAAGCCAACTGTGCATTTCTCATAAAACTCATGGTACTAATACATTTTCCAAAACATTTACACCTTAGCCTGCTGTACACCAGGCACCGTAGCAGACATTTTGTATACTTTGGGGCATTTAATCCTCACAATTACCCTGTGAATCTTGTCCCCATTTTACAGAAAAGGAGAATATATCTCAGAGATAGCAAAAGTCTTGTGCCAAATCGCATTGCCAATTAGTAGGAGAACCTGGTCCGTGTAATTCTAAACCCTTTGCTTTTCCTATCATTATACCAATGGCCTGAGAAAAATTTTAATAACTAAAAGATTTGATTGCAAGATAGGTACACACACACACACAAGTAATGTTAGCTTAAGTTCCCAATGTAGTCAGAAGCAGCCCCAGCAAATCTTGACCCCCCAGGGCAGGGGTTGAAGGACAGAGGCTGGTGGCGCTGTCCACGGGAGTCAGAGCCCCACCTCCCAGGAGCCTCAGCTCCAGTCACATGACTGCCCTTCCTCACTCCGGCTTACCGCTCTCTTCTAGCACAGTCTACTCAAATCATAATGCTTTTCCAATTAAGGAAATACTTACAAACACTGGGCTGTCTAAGTCCTTGAACAGAACTCAAAGTCAGCTTCCTTATAGTCTCATCCTGAGAAAAATCTGGAGCAGTGACCAGGCATCTGTCAGCAGTCATCCAGCCTCCAGCTGCCTAGTTTTCCAGAAAGCTCATTTCTCTATACTGATCCACTTGAAAATAATTACCACTTCTCCTTTTCTCGCTTATCTTCAGAATGAAATTTCTCCCGGTTAAACTGTGGGCTCCTCTCCCCTAAATCATCTGAAATGAAATGTCCTAAGATGGTATATGGTCACACTATTATTACATTAAAATCTCAAGTTTATTGAACATCTGTGAACATGCCAGGCACTGGGGAAAGCACTTTACATGATCGCTTATTTAATCTCTACAGCGGCCCTATGTTATTATTCTTATCTGTGATTATCCCTTGATAAGTGGCCGGGAAGGAGCTCAAATGCGGTTGTCTGAGTCCACAGCTCAAACTTGCAAGGATGATGGTGAGAATGCTCTACTAGGGAGGTGTGAGGAAGAAGCTGGTGCCTTTGTCCTAAGTGTGAATCACATGCCTGGACCTGGAATCCGTAGGGCAGGGAAGGGAATTCCCCTTGGTGTGCAAATGGCCCTGTCACCATGAGCCTGTTAGTGGCATATGCTCATAATGAGTCAAGTCAGTGGGTGGTATATGAGTCTTCTATCATTGCTGTGACAAATGACCACTGTCTTAGTCTGTTCAGACTGCCGTAACAAAATTCCATAGATTGGGTCGCTTATCAACAACAGACATTTATTTCTCACAGTTCTGGAGGCTGGCAAGTCCAAGATCAAGGTGCCAACAGAAACAGTGTCTGGCGAGGGTCACCTTCTGGTCACAGAAAGCATCTTCTCACTAAGTCCTGAAATAAACTCCCTCAGGCCTCTTATAAGGTACACTAATCCCAGCCATGAGGACTCTATCCTCGTGACCTAGTCACCTCCCTAAGGCCCTTCTTAATACCATCCCCTTGGGGAATTCAGTTTCGACATAGGAATTTCGAGGGGACACAAACATTTACACCATAGCAACCACAAACTTGGTTACTTAACACAACACAGAAATTTATTGTCTTACACTTGCAGGGTCAGAAGTCCTAACATCTTTCCCTGCCACTTATTAAGGGATAATCACAGATAAGAATGATAACTCCTCCCTCGTAGGGCTGTTGTGGAGATTAAATAAGCGATCATGTAAAGTGCCTTCCCCAGTGCCCGGCATGTTCATACATGTTAACAAACATGAGATTTTAATGTAATAGTAGTATGACGGTATGCTACCTTAGGACATTTCAAATGCAGATGATTTAGGGGAGAAGAGCCCACAATTTAACTAGGAGAAATTTCATTCCAAAGATAACGGGGAAAATGAGAAGTGGTAATTATTTTCAAGTGGATCATTATGGAGAAATGAACTTTCTGGAAAACTAGGCAGCTGGAGGCTTGACGACTGCTGAGGGATGCCTGGTCATTGCTCCGGACTTTTCTCAGCAGGGCCACATTCCTTTTTTGGCTGTTGGGCAGCCCCTTTTTCTTGTCTTTTCCGGCTTCTAGAGGCCTCCTGCACTCCTTGGCTCCTGACCTTTTCCTTGCAGCCCTCTGACCCCTGCTCCTGCTATCACATCATCACCATCTCTGACTGACTCTCCTGCCTCCCTTGAAAGGACCCTTATAATTAGACTGGGCCCCCCAAGATAATCTGCCCATCTCAAGATCCTTAATTTAATCACATCTGCAGAGTCCCTCTGCTATGGAAGACAACACAGTCACAGGTTCTGAGTAATCTGATATGGGCATCTTTGGGAGCCACTGCTCAGCCACCTGCAGACAGAGCCCCAGTATGGAAGTGCATGGATGAAGGGACCCCCCCACCCCCACAACCAGGGATGAGGCAGACCAGGTGCCGCACCAGCTGCCCCACACTAAGACCCTCCTCCGCCTGCTCAGGCTGCTAGCGAGACTGGGAAGGACTTTTCCTCACCTTCCCATCTCTGTTCCCCTCACAGAATGCAAGCACAAGAAAGCTCTTGAGAAAGAGAAGGAGCGTCTCCAAAACATGGATGAGGAAGAATATGATGCCCTGCCCGAGGAGGAGAAACTCACATTCAATCGGGGAATTCAGCAGGCGCTCCGGGAGCGGAAGAAGAGGTCAGGGCCAAGGGCTAGCCAGAGCAGAAGCCATTCCCCCAGGACCGTCCCCACAGAGTGACCAGGACCAGGGTGTGACCCCAAGTCATCTTCCAGGAGGGCAGCAGGAGCTGCAGAAGGCCCTGGAAGGTGACCTGCAAGGAGCAGAAAGACGCATCCCACCCATCCAGGGTGCTGGCTGCTGCACCATTCAGGGTTTCTCCCCCTCTCCTTACTTCCCACTGGAGGGCATTTGGGACCAGACTGTAATGTCATGGGCGGCCCTGGGAAAGGGGCCACTGGCCTCTGTGCTTCCCTGGGGCTCCTGCTGGCCCCCCGACCAGCGCCCCCAGGTGTGGCTTATCAGCCTCTGTGCTCACTGCCTCGGTGCTTCAATGTCCACAGCTGGTGATCCAGGGTCCACTCTCTTGGGCATAGTGACTGCTCCTCAAATCTCAGCCCTTCCTCCCCCTGCCTGGGTCCCCTTCTTGGCCTTGGGTGGTGCTTCCCATCCCCTGAGGTCTAGCTGCCATGGGATCCTTGGCCTGGGCAGATTCTCAATCCTGG
This sequence comes from Symphalangus syndactylus, assembly GCF_028878055.3. Lineage (NCBI taxonomy): Eukaryota > Metazoa > Chordata > Mammalia > Primates > Hylobatidae > Symphalangus > Symphalangus syndactylus. Next base: position 20,257,462 of record NC_072433.2, on the reverse strand, counting down.
GGCCGTGGGCAGGCTCACAAGCCAACACCCTCAGCCACTTTCTCTGCTCCTCACTGGGAACCACGCAGAAACGACTCAATCCCCCCATGCCTCCTAGTGCCCAGGATACTTAGGACTGCCACCTCAGGCTATCTCAGAGGGACGGGAACAGTGGGACATGTGTCCTTTTTGCCCTCAGATCTTCAAAGATTGCAGGGATGGGGTGTGGGGCAGTGGTTCTATTGCCTACCTCCTCCCTGGGATTTCAGGCGCTGGAGGTACAGAGCCTAGATACTCACCTACTATTTATCCCCTTCTCTCCTCTCCTCCAGCTCCACACTTCTCCCACTGACCTGAAACAGCTTTTGCCCTCCCTGCCCCTACAGTATGTCCTAATCTTTTTTTTTTTTTTTTTGAGACAGACTCTCGCTCTGTCATCCAGGCTGAAGTGCCTCCATCACGCCTTGAGTGGCACAATCTCAGTTCACTGCAACCTCCACCTCCTGGGTTCAAGCAATTCTCCTGCCTCACTCTCCCAAGTAGCTAGGATTACAGGCACGCACCACCATGCCCGGCCAATTTTTTTGTATTTTTAGTAGAGATGGGTTTTTGTCATGTTGGCCAGGCTGGTCTCAAACTAAACTCTTGGGCTCTAGTGATCCACCTGCCTCAGCCTCCCAGTGTGCTGAGATTACAGGCGTGAGCCACAGCGCCCAGCTGGGTGTGCCCTGATCTTTCTGTGGCATGGCCCACTATAGAAATGCCCAGACCTCCAGAGTTACAGAAAGCCTTGCTTTGAGATTTTAGAGGAAACTCTTCTTTTTCACCAGGGCTGTTGCTTTCAGGCATTCATCTCATGGTGGACTTGGAAAATGCAAATTTGATTCTCAAAGTGAAGCAACAACTTGTTGTGTCACACCACACACACACACACACACACACACACACACACACACACACACCATGAAGTAAATGAGTTTGCTTCAGTGGGCAGAGAGCCATGGCAACCAGAAACAATTAGGAATTCCTGGATGAAAATAGCTGGGTTAACTATTTTCAGAAGTGCCATTCCCTCACTTGTTTGTGCTTGGTGCTTGGCTTTGGTTCACTCTCTGCTGTCAGCAGCAGGGGCAGGAGCAGCTGAATGACAGCGGAAAGGGAAAGAGAAGGTGGAGGAAGGGAACACGGCTTTCAGACTGAGCACCATGGCTCTAAGCTAGCCACCATAGAGACTGCTTTGAAAATACCATTTCGGGCTGGGCGCAGTGGCTCATGCCTGTAATCTCAGCACTTTGGGAGGTCAAGGTAGGAGGATCACCTGAGGTCAGGAGTCCGAGACCAGCCTGGCCAACATGGCGAAACCCCGTCTCTACTAAAAATACAAGTTAGCCAGGCATGTTGGTGCACACCTATAATCCTAGCTACTCAGGAGGCTTAGGCAGAAGAATCGCTTGAACCCGGGAGGTGGAGGTTGCAGTGAGCTTATCACACCACTGCGCTCCAGCCTGGGTGACAGAGTGAGACTCTGTCAAAAAAAAAAAAAAATTTCTTATTGTCTGAACAGCAAACACGTTCAGCTATGGGAGGTGGGCCTCATCTGCACTAATACCAGAACACTCTTTTAAAGTTGCTTTTTTTAAGTGTTAATATCAAGCTTATTTTCAGCCTTTTTCTCACTCTTCTATGAGAGGAGATTGGACTCAAAATACAGATTAATGGAGAATTCCTCCTAGTTGAGTTTCAATGAATCAGAGGCTTGCTGAATGACCATTCAAACGTAGATGGGAGTCATTTTTTTCTTCCTTTCCTTCTCTTCCTTTCTTCTTTCCTTCCACATATCCAGCTTACTTTGTTCTTTCTTTTTATGCCCAAGAAAGCTCTGCCCAATGTCCCTCCACCTGGAAATCCCAGGCAGCAGAGGGGTGAGGCATGGGGGCCTCTGAACTATTTTTTCTCTGCCTGGTTTGATGAAGGGAGCAGGAGAGGCTGGCAAAGGAAATGCAAGAAAAGAAGCTACAGCAGGAGCTGGAGCGACAAAAGGAAGAGGATGAGCTGAAACGGAGGGTCAAAAAAGGAAAGCAGGGACCCACTAAGGAGGAGCCCCCCCTGAAGAAATCTCAAGCAGCAAACAAGCAGGTAACAGCCTCACTCATTCCTTGCCAGGAGACAGAAGCAGAGGGCAGCCTGGTGCATTCCTCTTCCAGGAAATTAGCCTGATCATGTTGGGATTTTGTGGTGGGGCAGAAGGCAGGAGGAAAGGGACCAACATTTGTTGAATGCTGATTGTATATGAAGTGCTGTGCCTGTGTTGTACATAATCCTATCACCCTGTGAGGTTCAGAGATAACGAAGACGCAGATCCAGGTCCTCACCCATTTGGGTCTGGCCACAGCCCTTGCTCCTTCCACCACCCCCTGCAGGGCCCAGGATGGTGCCAGATAGGCTACTGTTAAAGATGTGTTACCAGGAAGCTGCAAAGCCATTAAGCCCGTGTGTCCAATCAGGAGCATACCCTTGGCAACAGTCAAGGAAGATGCTTCGGCTTGAGCTTATCCTCGCAGGCAAGTGCCAGCAGTTTTTCAGCCTGCCAAGCATAGCAGTCACCTCCCTGCTCCCTGTGGCACTGGAAAGGCAGAGTGGCTAGAGGAGACCCCCAGAGTGGGGATCCTGGCTGAGGGTTGTGACCAGCTGGTGTGGGCAGCCACAAGTCCTGAGGGTGAAGCTATAACCAGTCTCCAGACAGGGTACAAACTGGTCCAAGTAGGTGAGTGAAAGACAGTGACAGTGGCTGGGCAGACATAAAGGCAGAGAAATTGGTGTGCAGGGGTCTCAACCAGGGAGTGCTCAGGAAGGAGCAGGATCTAAGCAAACAGAACTAGGCACAGATTTGGGATGTCTGATACTGACCTGAAGGAAATCTATGATATCTCAGGCTGAGAGCAAAAGGGGGTCCCCAAGAAAAAATTACCAGGACTGATCCCTGCCTCTCCTAGGTGATTTTGTACATGAAGCCAGCAGGGAGAATTTGAGTACCTGTGTGTTTCAGCCATTATTTTCGCTATTAAACAAAGCCAATTTCTTATGTGGCATAAGTTCAGGATATTCTATGCAGAAGTTATCTTACCAAGCTTGCTTGTAAAGGACAACATTTCATTCATCGTTAAAAGAAAGACTATTTGCAGCACAACTAACCTCAAATGATACCCACTGACTCCATCATTGGTGTCTCTATCTGGAATCTGTTGGGACTTTTAAGTAGGACCATGTGGATTTTCCTATTTTACTCTCAGTTCAAGTTGCTGTCACCTGACCACCCACCCCCAACCCCTGACCCCAGACCCCACTACCGGATTCAGAGCAGATACTTTTGTATGTGCTTTGTTGACCTTGGATGGAGGTGATAAGGACCTTATCACGGTCATCCATTTGGAGACAGGCTTGTGTATCGTTTGAGCTTAGCACAAAACACAATCAATCATGTTCCCTGGGGGGACTTCTTGAGACTCTTGGACTAATGCGGTTGCCTGGTCTGAAAACATTCAAGCTCAAGAAAAACTGCTGAGACTAGATGCGTTCTCAGGAAGTGAAAGAAAATTCCAGGGGGAGTGCCAAGGTGAAAGGGAAGGACTAAAGACCTTCCTGCTTCCTCATCAAAAGGATTGCTCTATGTCTTGGACCATCAGCACACCTGTTTTCTTCTCTGCTCTGGCTTCAGCTCTTCTCACAGGCTTTGAAGATGTTCTCAAGAATCACTCACCTTTAAAAGAAAACAAAGTTTTCTTCAACCCTGGTGCCCCTGATGAGCACCCCATTTCTCTCCTTCCCTTCATACTTGTCTCCACTTGCTGGCTTTGCCTCGTCACCCCTCATTTCTGCCTCCCCCTTTCCTACCCTGAGTCCTGTCTCCACCACTCCCTCGAATCCAAGGCTCCAGCCTCTCCATTTCCAGATCTAATGGGCATGAGTTAGGCCTTGACTTGCTTGATGTCCTCCTCCATGAGCTTCACACTGTGGATCGCACCCTCCTTGGATTGCTCTTCTTTCCTAGCATTCTGGTCCGCCCTTTCTGGCTTTCCTCCTTCTCCCTGGCTTCTTTCTGGACCGGCCTCCATCCATCCTTAGTCACTCTGCAGGTTTCCAGCCGCAGCCTTTGTCTCTTCCTGCTTGGTCTAAGGCTGACCCCCATCCCATGTATGACTTCAGTGCTACCTGATCATACATAATGGGTTAGAGGAAGAGGAGGGGAGTCAGGAAAAGCTTGCAAATTCCAAAGCGAAGTGAAGGGCATTCCAGGCAGAGGGACAGCCCAAAAGAGGGAGGAGAGAAAGGCAGGAGCCACATGAAAAAGAGCTAAACCAGTGTTTTAACAACTCATAGCTACTGTGTGCTGAATTCCTGCTATGTGGCACTCCCTGCTGGGAACTGTGAATAGATGCCATCACCATCTACCTCCAATCTCCACAACACCTGCTGAGGGAGATATGATCATCCCCATAATTTTGGAGATGAGGAAGCTGGAATGCAGCACAGTTAAGCGATGCACCCAAGGTCACATGGCCAGAAGGCGGTGGGGGCAGGCCCAATTTGTCCAACTCCAAAGCAGGCACTCCTTTTCCTGGTTCTTGCACTGCCTCCCAAGCCCTTAGTCCATCCATGGCTCCTGACACTTCTTCAGGTTGTCCCTCGGACACTGGTAACTCAACACGGCCCACACCAAGCTCATCATCTATGCTGCCTTTCTCCCAGACCTCTTCCTGGCCCTATATTCCTCCCCAACCCTTCTTTCAGCTCCCAGGCCCAAATCCCAGAGTCACCCTGACTCTGTCACTTCTGCACCTTCACCCCATGACCAACCAGGAGCCCTGTGAGGGAGTCCCCCTCCTAAATCGTTCTCAAGCCTGTCCCAGACTAGGGCTCTTCTTTCTTCCCCTGTCCCCAGCTGTCTCACCTGTCTTTACTGTGGTACTGTGTAGCTACATGGTAATTCCATCATCACACCCCCTGGTCTTCTGGTTCTGGAAACAGGATGGGGAAGAGGACAGTTTGCAGAAACATAAAGTGTATTTTTCTGTTTTTCTTGCTTGTTGCCAAATTAGTTTAATATCCATGGAAGGAAATCATAATGGAGAGACCAAAAGTGTCTCACTTAGAGCTGAATCTTTTGCACACATCCATGCTTATTTCCTTAGGATACATTTCTAAACATGTCATTCCAGGTTTGAAAGGTGTGTATTTTACTCCTGACCTCACAGGCTATAGGTTTTAGCATTCCTTTTAATCCTTACTGATTAGATTCAATGGGTGAACAACTGAATATTTTTATTGCCTGGATTTGCATTTCTTGAATTGTTAGGGAGGTGAACCTTTAAAAAAAAAAAACAAAAAAAAACATGCTGGTTGGCCACTGAACTCCTCTTCAGGATTTTATTTAAACATCCCACCAAGGCCTTCCCTGGCCACTCTATTTAAAATTGAATAAGACAAAAGCAAAAACAAAACAAACAAACAAAAACCAACAAAAAAAACCCACTTCTTAGCCCCTTCCCTGTCTTCTTAGCACTTATCACCATCTCACATACCATAGATTTTTATGTGATTTTTGTCTGCCTACCTGCCCCTGCAAAATATAAGCCTCATGAAGGCTGAGGCTTTTGTCTGTTTTGATCACTTAATGAGTCTCCCACCTGGCAGAAAGGTGCTCAAAAATATTTATGTGTGGATATGTTTTTGTTTATTTTTTATTTCTTTATTTTTTGAGACAGAATCTTGCTCTGTCATCTAAGCTGGAATGCAGTGGCTTGATCTCGGCTCACTGCAACGTCCACTTCCCATGTTCAAGTGATTCTCCTGCCTCAGCGTACCGAGTAGCTGTGATTACAGGCAACCGCCACCACACTTGGCTAATTTTTATATTTTTAGTAGAGACAGGGTTTCACCATGCTGGCTAGGCTGGTCTTGAACTCCTGACCTCAGGTCATCCACCCACCTCAGCCTCCCAAAGTGCTGGGATTACAGGTGTGAGCCACTGCACCTGGCCGATCTTTTTTTTTTTTTTATTTTGTGGATTGTTTTTACCTTTTTTTTTTTTTTTTTAATACAAGTCTCACTCTGTCGCCCAGGCTACAGCCTCCTGGGTTCAAGTGCTTCTCCTGTCTCAGCTTCCCAAGTAGCTGGGATTATAGGCACCCACCACCATGCCTGGCTAATTTTAGTATTTTTAGTAGAGACAGGATTTCACCATATTGGCCAGGCTGGTCTTGAACTCCTGACCTCAAGTGATCCATCCACCTTGGCCTCCCAAAGTGCTGAGATTACAGGGATGAGCCACCACACCCAGCTTGTTTTTACCTTTCTAATCAGAAGATTTCCTTCCATCTAATAGCCTACTGCTCTTTAACTGTTTATCCTATAAAATGAAATCTGCTGGTGATTCTGATTTTCTCTATATCAGCTTTTCAAATCTGAATATGCACGCAAATCACCCAGGGATCCTGTTAATATGCAGAGAGGTTCCGATTCCGTAGGTCTGGGCTGGGGCATGAGACTCTATTTCTAACAAGTCCCAGGTCACATTCATACTGCTGGCTCTTGGGTCACACTCTGAGTAGCAAGGCTCTAAGCAGTTGCCTAGCAGCCAACACTAACGTTAGCAAAATCACAGTCTCAAGTGGATATATTGTCAGGAATCTTTAAACTGCAAGAAATAGAAGACTCAATTCAGGCCATCTGTGGTTGTGTGCACTGTAGTCCCAGCTACTCAGGAGGCTGAACAGGAGGATTGCATGAGCTCAGGAATTTGAATCCAGCCTGGACAACACAGCAAGACCCTGTATTAAAAAAAAAAAAAAAAAGGAAGAAAGAGAGACAGAAAACCCAATTCAAAAAACATTAAAAAAAATTTATTTGCTCACACATATGAAAATTCATGGCTTGTTCCTTCCTGAGTTCTTATTTCAGATACCGTATTTTTCACTTCTAAAATTTCCACTTGGTTCTTTTTAAATTTTTCAATTTATCTGCTTGGATTTCCTTCTGCCTTACTGATCATAGTTATAATAGCTGCATATAGTTCTTGTCTGACAGTTCCTCCCTCTGAGTCATCTCAGGGTTGGCATAGTTGACTGTCTTTTCCTTTGAGAATTTGTCACAGTTTCCTGACTCTTCATATGACAAGTAATTTTGTATCACATCCTGGAATTTTTGAATGTTATGTTGCAGACTCTGTATTGTATTATAATTCTCCAAAGAATGTTGATATGTTAGGTTTAACAGACAATTAAGCTTGGCTGGATCAAGTTTTGGTCTTTTGCATCTGCAGTGGTCAGTGACTAAGATGTCAGTTCCATTCTTTAGACCTTAATTACAAATTGCTTCCAATTTGCCCCACACACACATAGTTCAAGAGTCAGCCAGCCAGAGATTTAGGCTGCTTATACAGAAAATTTGGGGTTCCTCTTCTCTGGCTCTCTCTCCTTTCTGGGGTTTCCCCTTCACTCTCTGGAGGCTCTAAATGCTCCAGGACTTCTTTCTGTGGCTCCTCTAGAATGAAGGTTGGTGGGTTTTGTTTTTTTTGTTTTTTGTTTTTTGTTTTCTGAGACAGTCTCACTCAGTCGCCTAGGCTGGAGTGCAGTGGCGCAATCTTGGCTCACTGCAACCTCCGCCTCCCAGGTTCAAGCCATTCTCCTGCCTCAGCCTCCCAAGTAGCTGGGACTACAGATGCCCACCACCACGCCCAGCTAATTTTTGTATTTTTAGTAGAGACGGGGTTTTGCCATGTTGGCCAGGATGGTGTGGAACTCCTAACCTCAGGTGGCCCTCCCACCTCAGCCTCTGAAAGTGCTGGGATTACAGGTGTGAGCCACCGTGCCCGGCCCGGTTGGTGGGTTTTTCTATTGTGGTGTGGCCACCAGCCACTACCACTGCCATGACTATCTTCAGTGTAAAGCCACAAAAAAGGAGGAAGAGTACTCACTTTATGCAACTCTCTTATTCCAGGTTTCAACAGCCCCTTTAAAAACCGCCTAATTTGTTTTTAGTCTTTAGAGCTCTCAGGGAGTTATGTTTCTATTTCATTCAGTCTGTAGCTGTTATGTATGGGACAATCAGTTTGCTGGTTGTTCATTCCCACGCACGAGAACCGTAAACCCCCATGCAGAGTTCTTTGCCTGCATCTCTTGGCTCACCTGTGCTGGTTCTGGTCTCTGACTGATGCCCTCCACGTGAGAGCCCCCGAAAGTACTGGCTTAGATTCACCTAAATCCAAACCCAGCTGGAAAGGAGTGCTTCATTAAACACCATTTTGGCCACAGTGCTGGCTTTCACTTTCACTGGAGAGTGCCATGTGCCTGCTCTGAACCAGTCCCCTTGGCCAGGGGGATGCCATTCTGTGACTGGTCAGTTCTGAATCTGCTTACTCCTGGAGGAAGAGGTATTGCACAGAGCAAGAATCAAGGATGGGAAAATAAAGGGATGTTAGACAAGAAAAAAACATCACAGAACCAGCTATAATGGGAGACAGGACAGGAAGTGAGAAATACACCTGTCAGTCTGGAAACTCAAAGACTAATCTGTGAAGCTATGAATTTGTCATATACCCTCTGGGCCAAAGTTTCCTTATCTCATCCCTAGGTGACCTCTAAGTTCCCTTCCTGCTCCAATCTTCTCTGTCCTCTTGAAAAGCCTGTTATCTCTTAAAATTTTTGTTTCAGAAATCTAACCAAAAAAGTGCACTTCAACTAAATCTGATCCTGGTTGTTGTTGTTGTTGTTTTGTTTTGTTTTGTTTTGTTTTTTCAGATGGAGTTTCACTCTTGTTGCCCAGGCTGGGGTGCAATGGCACAATCTCTGCTCACTGCAACCTCTACCTCCTAGGTTCAAGCTATTCTCCTGCCTCAGCCTCCCAAGTAGCTGGGATTACAGGCATGTGCCACCACGCCCAGCTAATTTTTGTATTTTTAGTAGAGACAACGTTTCACCATGTTGATCAGCCTGGTCTCAAACTCCTGACCTCAGGTGATCCACCTGCCTTGGCCTCCCAAAGTGCTGGGATTACAGGCATGAGCCACCGTGCCCAACAAAAATAATCCTGTTTTAAACAAATGAATGATGATTTCTTACTGAAGAAGAAGAAAGCCTTGCATCTGGCCATCGTCCTTGTTTCTACTCTGAACTTTCCTTTGCTTCCTTCTTCTTTCTTTTTTCTGTCCAAAATCTTCCTCTCTACCCTCCAGCTCAATCTTAAACCCAATTCCATCCCTCTCAATTTGCCTTCCTGTCTCAAATAAGCCCTTGCCAGCCATCATTTGTTACTCCAAATCTATAAAAGCAAATTTATAGATTTATTCCTTATGTTATTCTTTAAAAAGAAAGTTTACCTTTATGTTTATATTTTTGGATCAATGGTTTCTTTTGTATTGGCTGTTATTTACTAAAGTACAATTGAACAAAGCCTAGTGGAAATTTGATCCATGTAATCACTTGACTAAATGGTGTGTTAATAGACTAGAAAGAGTCTTATTTTCCTCAACCACCACCTTCAAGTGTTTCTGTTGAAGATGCAAGAGTCTTAGAATAATTTAACCTCATTTAACCACATTTACCCATTGACCGTCTTTTTTTTTTTTTTTTTTTTTAGGCAGGGTCTCACTCCATCACCCAGGTGCTGGAGTGCTTGGCATGGTCACCACTCACTGCAGCCTTGATCTCCCCCAGGCTCAGATGATCCTCCCACCTCAGCCTCCCGCGTAGCTGGGACTGCAGGGGTGCACCACCGTGTCTGGCTAATTTTTTTGTAGAAATGTGGTTTTGCCATGTTGCCCAAGCTGTTCTCAAACTCCTGGGCTCAAGCAGTCCACCCGCCTCAGCCTCCCAAAGTGCTACCCTCTTCTAAATTATATGCTAATGTTGTTATGTGTTTGAATTCTCACTATATATTTTTTAATGCACAAACATTATTATTGATTAAGACAATTTGCATTTATTTTTACCTAAGTGCCCATTTATCAATATTTATCAATATGCATTTCTCAGCACCCTCCTAAACACTCTTTTTTTTTTTTTTTGAGATGGAGTCTCGCTCTGTCGCCCAGGCTGGAGTGCAGTGGCGCGATCTCCTTTCTACATCTCTTGTGTCCATTTTCTTTTACCTAAAGAACATTCCTGAGTGTTTTTTGTTTTTTTGGTTTTTTTTTTGTTTTTTTAGATACAGGTTTTTTGGCAACAGATTACTCAAGTTTTGCTTGTCCGAAATGTCTTTACTTCACCTTGATTTTTCAAGGATGTTTTTTTCTAGGCAGGCCTCTAGGTTGCCAGCCATTTTTCTTCAGCACTTTGATGATATTATTTTTCTGTCTTTGTCCTCCATGTGGCTGTTGAGATGTCGGCTGTCAGCATGATTGTGCTCCTTCTGTGTTAGCCTTGATGCAGGGCAGGTGAGCCCCACAGTGGGGCTTAGCCAGGAGGGTTCTTGGCTTTGCCCAGGAAAGTATTCAAGGGCAAGCTGGAGGTGGAAGAAAACAGCTTTATTGAAGAGGCAGTGTGACAGTTCTGTGACTGCTCCTGCCCAGCACTGTGACTGCTCCTGCCCAGCAGGGCTACCCTGTAGGCAGAGAGTAGCAGCCCAGGACAGTTTACAGTCATATTTATACCCACTTTTAATTGCATGCAGATGAAGGGGCAGTATAGCAGAAATTTCTAGGGAAGAGGTCTTTTGGGTCATTGAGTCATTGCCATGAAAGGGGTGGTAACTCCTGGGTGTTGCCATGGCAATGATATATTGACATGGCTCACTGGTGGGTGTGTCTGATTAGAAAGCTGTTTCCACCCCCGCCCTGTTTTAGCGAGTCCTCAATTTGGTCCAGCGTCCGAGCCCCGCCTCCTACCTTATTCTGACTCTAACTGCCTTTAAGATGTTTCTCTTTGTCTTTAAGGTCTCAACACCTTTAAGATGTCGAGTCTTCATTCAGTAATTTACTGTGATTTGCCTAGGTGTGGTTTTCTTTGTATTTTATCCTACTTGGGGTTTATAGTGATTCTTGAATATGTGGGTTGGGAACCATTAGCCACTAACTCTTCCAGATTTCTTCCCCTCCATTCTTTCTTTCCTCTCCGTCTAGGATTCCAGTCATAAATGTGCTAGGCCTTTTTGCAAACCTTTCACAGTAATACGTGTCTGTTGTGCTTTTTCTATGTTCTACATACTTTTGTCCTCTCTTTATACTGAATATTTTCTTCTGACATATTGTCTAGTTCACTGTCTTTTTTTCAGTGAGGTCTAACCTGCTATTCAAACTTCCTTTCAGTTTTTCATTTTGTTATTGCATTAAAAAGCCATTAATTCTTTCCTTACTATTTCTAGTTCTCTTCAAAATTCTCAGTTCTCAATAGTATTTTAATTCCCTCAGCATATTAAATATGTTTTAAAGTCCTTGTCTTATAGTGCCATGCATAGATCCCCAGCAGTCTGGTCTCCTGTCTGTCTTTTGCTCTTGCTTTATGGTCACATGGTCTTGTCTCTTTAGATGCCAAGTATTTTTTTAAAGATGGCGGTCTTGCTTGCCCAGGCTGGTCTAGAACTGCTGGCCTCAAGCAATCCTCCCATCTCAGCCTCCCAAACTGCTGGGATTACAGGCATGAACCACCATGCCCAACCCAGGTTTTTATCAAGGGCCAGATATTGAACGGAAAAAAACGTTTTGAGGCTCTGGAAAATGTTGTCTCCCTCCAGAGAGAATCACTGTTTGATGATGGCAGTCAGCTAGTCTAGGAGCACTAGAAACCTTGATTCAATCAGGATTGAGATCATTTTAAACTGAGCTTCAGTCCCTGGGAGGGTGGGGCTATTTCAGGTGGACCTTTTTTTTTTCTTTTTCTCTTTCTTTTTTCCGCTGTTATTTTAAGTACAGGGGTACACGTACAGGATGTGCAGGTTTGTTCCATAGGTAAACGTGTGCCACCATGGTTTGCTGCACAGATCATCCCATCACCTAGATGTTAAGCCCAGCGTTCATTAACTATTCTTCCTGATGCTCTCCCTCATCCTGCCCCCCAACCCCTGACAGACCCCAGTGTGTATTGTCCCCTGACCCATGTGTCCATGTGTCCTCATCATTCAGCTCCCACTTATAAGGGAGAACATGTAATATTTGGTTTTCTGTTCCTCCGTTAGTTTGCTGAGGATAATAGCCTTCCAGCTCCATCCATGTCCCTGCAAAGGACAGGTTGACCCTTATTCCTAATATGGAGCCTTTCGGAGACCTAACCCAAAGGCCAGGGGATTCACCAGGACCTCTTTTCCTTGGCAGGCCTGGAGTCTTAATTTTTGACCCCCAGCCCCATGAGTCTGTCAAAAGCTTTGCTCAGCTTCTCAGCCACACTGTCAGCTACAAATACCCTCGAGGGAAGAGCGGCCCCAAATGCTGGGCCCACTTCTCTGTATTTCTCTCCTCTCCCAGATCTTAGCCTGCAACTCATGACTGCCTTTGTGGCTCTCCAGTGCTTTCAGACACATAGGTTTTCAAAACATTTTGTAAAGATTTTCTACTTGTGGATGTGGAATTTTATCTAGTGATTTTTCTGCATCCATTGACATGATTGTATTTCTTTTTCTTCTTTGGTAGGACCACACAGTGGGTTACATATTACATTATTGAATCAATTTGTTTGGGGTTTAAATGTTTATTCAGCTTTTACCTTTTGCTTTCTGAGTTAATTTGGTCATTCATGATTTTCTGAAAAAAGTATAAATTTTTTATCAGATTTTCACATTTATTGGCATGAGGAAATTAGTGGTTTTATCTTACTATCTTTTTAACCTCTTCCATTATTTCTGTTATTCTTGTATTATTTCTATTATGTCCTCTCGGTCATTTCACATGTTGTTTATTTGTACCTTTCTCTTTGTTTTTCCTCAATCAATCTTACTAGAAATTTGTCATTTTTATTATCTTTCCAAAGAAACAACTTTTGCCTTTGTGGATTATCTTCATTTTATGTTTTCTGTTTCGTTAGTTTCTGTTCCTTTTTTTTTTTTTTCGAGACAGAGTCTTGCTCTGTCGCCCAGGCCAGAGTGCAGTGGCATGATCTCGGCTCACTGCAAGCTCTGCCTCCCAGGTTCACGCCATTCTTCTGCCTCAGCCTCCCGAGTAGCTGGGACTACAGGCGCCTGCCACCACACCCAGCTAATTTTTTGTGTGTGTGTGTATTTTTTAGTAGAGACGGGGTTTCACCATGTTAGCCAGGATGGTCTAGATCTCCTGACCTCGTGATCCACCCACCTTGGCCTCCCAAAGTGCTGGGATTACAGGCATGAGCCACCACACCCGGCCTGTTCTCATTTTTTAATAATATCCTTCTTTCTTTTTTTTTTTTTTTTTTTTTTGGAGATGGAGTTTCACTCTTGTTGCCCAGGCTGGAGTGCAATGGTGCAATCTCAGCTTACTACAACCTCCACCTCCTGGGTTCAAGCGATTCTCCTGCCTCACCCTCCCAAGTAGCTGAGATTACAGGTGCCCACCACCATGCCTGGCTAATTTTTGTGTTTTTAGTAGAGATGGGGTTTTGTCATGTTGGCCATGCTGGTCTAGAACTCCTGACCTCAGGTGATCTGCCCACCTCGGCCTCCCAAAGTGCTGGGATTACAGGTGTAAGCCACCGTGACTGGCCCCTTCTTTCTACTTTATTTGTGTTATTATTCCGTTCTTTTTCTAACTTCTTGAAGTGATGCTTATCTTATTAATTTTCAATCATTTTTCTTTTGCAATTTATGAAAAGTTATAAAAGGGGCCAGGCACAGTGGCTCATGCCTGTAATCCCAACACTTTGGGAGGCCAAGACAGGCGGATCACTTGAACTCAGGGGTTCGAGACCAGCCTGGGCAACATGACAAAACCGTGTCTCTACAAAAAAATTAAAAATTAGCCAGGCTTGGTGGCGCATGCCTGTAGTCCCAGCTACTTGGGAGGCTGAGATGGGAGAATTACCGAGCCCAGAAAATTGAGGCCACAGTGAGCTGTGATCATACCACTACACTCCAGCTTGTCTAAAAAAATAAAAATAAAAATAAAAAAAGAAGAAAAAAAAGAGGTTATAAAAGCATTTAAAGACATATAAACTTCCAAACATTGTTTTAGATATAGTCCTCAATTGTTGATATTCGGTGTTTTCATTGTTCAGTTCTAAATATTTTCTACTCTCCTTTATGGCTGCTTCTTTAATCCATGAATTATTTCCAAGTATATTTTCTAATTTCCAAATGAACATTTGGCCTTCTCTTTTTGAGTCCTGATTTTGATTACTATCTGCAGAGTACATGCTCTATGTCATATTGATCTTTTGCATCTGTGGAGCCTTGCTGTGTGGCCTCATTGGTGATTGGTTTCTCTAAATGTTCCACGTGTGTTTGAATAGTGTGTGTATTTTCTTTCTGCATCTATTTGCTTAAGTCCATTAATCATGTTGTTAAAATTGTCCATATTCTTCATAGTTTACTGTTAGCCTCCAGCTGCTCTACGCTGGGCTCCCACAGTCTTGCAAGTACAAGTCCTTCCCTCACTGGGCCCCATCTTCCGTGCAAACCCAGGTGTCTTGGCAGAGCGGGAAGGAGTAGGAGCCAAGTCCCTGCCTCCCCCACATAAGGCATCGTGCCAGCCTGCAGTGTTGCTGCCTCCCCAGGCTGTGTTGGAGATGGAGAAGCAAAGAAGGAGGAAGGGCAGCAAGATGAGGGGAAAAGCCAGTCCCTGGTCATTCATGTCTCCAAGCCTGATGCTGGCCTGAACTTAGAGAGGAGAAGAGTTAGACCTGGGAAGGGAGACACTGGCTGCACTGCAGATAGCAGTCACTAGACTGGAATGGACTTTGCATAATATCATCAAAGAATGACCCAAAAAACGATGGAGCCTACCCAAGGATTTCATCCAGGGGAAGAGAAAATCAGAGTCCACAAAGCAAGCTTAAAAGTGCAGTAAGAAAAAGAATAAAGTTGGTTTCTCTATGCCCAGAGCATTAAATAAATACATATTTTAAAAGCCTGAGGTGGAGCCAGATTCTAAACCCCCATTTGTTCCTAACAATATCCATTGTATACAATACGTGTGTGGTTTTAATAACTGCAAAGGCACTGTTGTAAGCTTTTTACATGCATTCACACATTTAATCTTCAGGAGTCCTCTGGAGTAGGTATTAATATTGCTATCTCCGTTATACAGATGAGGCAGAGAGAGGCTGAGTCCTCTCCCAGGGTCACAGCTACCAAGCAGTGCAGCTGGGATTGGACCACTACATGCTGTGGCCTATCCCAGGGCACCTGAGGCAGGTGCATATGGCTTGCATCTGCTAGTCTTTTCCCCTTGATCCTGCAGAACAGCAGCTCTCAACCGGGTGTACACATCAAAGTCACTCTGCACCTTTTCCAAAATGCACAATGCCAGGACCCAGCCAGATCTCGAACAGAGAAGGACCATGGAATGGATATTTAGATTAAAACCCCCAAGATGATTCCCAGGCACAACCTTAGCGTGCACAGGAGGTGCCCAGATCCTCGGAGGCCTTCTCATGAGACAAAATGTCCTTTTGCTCCTCCTTATGCAATTTACTACCCCGTAAAAAACTGTTTGATGCATCTTTTCTGTGTCATGCCTTCTAGGTTCCTCCGCTCACCAAAGTGGATGTCAAGACGGAGACAATCGAAAGGAAAATATCTGTTAGGGAACAAACAATGTCTGAGAAGGAAGAGCTAAATAAGAAGAAAAGGAACATGGGCGATGTCAGCATGCATGGGCTTCCTCTTGTCCAGGACCAAGAGGACAGTGAAGGGGACATCTCAAAGGACCCCGACAAGCAACTGGCCCAGAAGTTTAAGGCCTATGAGTTGACATTGAAGGATGTCCAGAACATCCTCATGTACTGGGACCGGAAACAAGGAGTCCAGCTGCCTCCTGCAGGGATGGAGGAAGCACCCCATGAGCCCGACGACCAGCGCCAGGTCCCCTCGGGTGGGCGCAGGGGCCGCAAGGACCGGGAGAGAGAGCGCCTGGAGAAGGAGCGCACAGAGAAGGAGCGCCTGGAGAGGGAGAAGGCGGAGCAGGAGCACCTGGAGAAGCTGCGAGCCCTGGAGGAGCGGAGCAACTGGGAGGGGGAAGGGGAGGAGGACCACGAAGGGAAGAAGGAGAAGGACCTGGGCGTGCCCTTCCTTAACATCCAGACACCAGACTTTGAAGGCTTGAGCTGGAAGCAGGCCCTAGAGAGCGACAAGCTTCCCAAAGGAGAGCAGGTATGGGCTCTCCTCCAGGGTGGGGAAGTCTCAAGTCAGGCAGCAGGCGCTGTGCTAAGATCATCAGGGGTGCTTCTCCCTACCTGAAACCCATATCCCCTCAACTGCATTCATCTCTGATGCCCCCTTGGAATTAAGACAATAATGACTAAAGGACCTTTTCTACTTGGCAAGAGAAAATTCATAGGAAATGTCACACATCTAAATTAGTCCATCCAACCTTACAGAAAGCCACTTGTAATGGTTGATTTTTAATATTTATAATATGGGTGCTACAGAATGGCAAGGCAGGTGAGGCTTTGGGGTGAAGCAGGAGACCCATCCTCTCCAAAGTCTTCCCACAGACCTCCCACAGTGACAGAAATTATCCTATAAGACAGCTCTTCATTTATAAACAAAAGTATTGTGTATCCAAAAGCCACCTTTGCTAGCAGTTTGGAGGAGAGGCTTATTATAGCCTTTTCTCCAGGGACAGGTTTTTTCTGTAAAGGACCAGAAAGTAAGTATTTTAGGCTGCGGGTGATACCGCTTCTATCAAAACTACTCCACTCGGCCTTCAGAGGGTAAAAGTGACCACCAGCAACATGTAAATGAATGGGCATGGCCGTGTTCCAATTCAAGTTTATTTAGAAAATGTAGCAGGCCAGATTCAGCCAGGGCACCACAGTTTGCTGCCCTCTGGTTTCGTTCATGACAAACTAGATGCAACTTTTTTCTTTTTTTTTTTTTTTTTGAGATGGAGTCTCACTCTGTTGCCCAGGCTGGAGTGCAGTGGCACAATATCAGCTCACTGCAACCTCCGCCTCCGGTGTTCAAGCAATTCTCCTGCCTCAGCCTCCTAAGTAGCTGGGACTATAGGCATGCACCAGCACGCCTAGCTAATTTTTTTGTATCTTTAGTAGAGACAGAGTTTCACCATGTTGGTCAGGCTGGCCTTAAACTCCTGACCTTAAGTGATCAGACTCAGCCTCCCAAAGTGCTGGGATTACAGGCGTGAGTCAACTTTTAAAAGTAGAGACTAGAACCTGGGAGGGATATGTGGCAGGTCAGGGATGACAGGAGGATCAGAGTGATCCCTGCGATCCATGTGACTTCCATGTGCCACGGCCCACAGTAGAAGCCTTGCTGCAGTGCCCGGGTGGCACCAAAGGCAGGAAGGACTGCTGGGGGACACACAACACCAGCTCTACGCCCTTCCCAGTTTCACCTCAGGCCAGCCTTAGCTAAGGAATTGTGATTTTTTCCCCAGAAATGTTTTTTTAAAAAAAGGACTATAACAAGAACATCTTCTTGCCTTGTTTTATACTCTCCACCTTCCAAATCATAGGTTAGACTGCTGCTTGAAGAACTCCCTGGCTCTGGTAATTCAACAATTGCTACAAATCATTCATGCCTTTCCTCATAGACATTCTAAATCCTGGGAGTTAACTCAGCTGCATATTTGTCAGGAAATGCCTTTAGCTCCTTGACACACAGGATGAGAAGCACAGGATTACATGAAGATATTTAGTTACTTGCTGGGTCTCACAGGCCCAGTGGTCCACAGGCTGGGCCCTCAGGTGGGCTGTAACCTTTACTGTTGTGATAATGGCTATTAGTCTAGAGGTAACATGCTTATTCTGAGGCAGGAAGTAGCTGTTAAATTTTCAAACCATTTGCTCTGGAAATTGCTCATTATATATGAGAGCAGAATGGGAAAATGCTGGAGGAATAAATGTTTTCTCTCTCAGGTTATTTTTCACTTCTCTCTTCTTTCCCATTCTCATCCCCAGTCCCAGAACCTTTGCTTTATTATTTTCTTTGCTGCATTTGACTTGCTCCCAACCCAACTTTCTTTCACGTTGGAAGGAAGGAACATTTAATGCAAAAAGAAAAATTAACATGGAATCTGAAAATAGATGGAAAAACTCTATACTCGAGATATTAGAATGTTAAGAGCTGGCCTCGTCATATTAAACAGAGATTTATTGATTGCCTACTATGTGCTAGGCTGTGTGCCATGTCCACCTGCTAACTGTCCTAATGGAGTTTACAGCCCAGTTGCAAAGGCAGACAATTAAACAATTGCCATAAAGTGTAACAAAGGCTATGGTAAGAGAGTCATAGGGTTTTGCACAGGAAATTCACAATGGGCCTTTCCTTTAGATCCTAGACATCTTGGGTCTGGGTTCCTCCGGACCACCCATCCCGCCTCCCGCCTTGTTCTCAATCGTCTCCTACCCTGTGAAGCGGCCACCTTTGACCATGACAGACGACCTGGAGCATTTTGTGTTTGTGATCCCACCATCCGAAGATATATCTCTGGATGAAAGAAAAGAAATGGAAATAGAATCAGACCTTTTGGCCACCACAAACACTACAAAGGTAATGCACGAGCAGTTTATTCTCCTAACCTTGGCAGGACTTCAGCAGGCAGGGACAGAAGGTCACCTTCCACCAGACCAAAAATGGAGCCTGGCATGAGGTGTTCTGCTCACTGGGTTATTTTCCCTTGACTTGTTGGGGATCCTACCTGAAAACCTCATGTGAGCATCCCTGAACTGCACCTTCCCTGGCTCTGACTTGTCCTACCTCCTAAGAGGAAACTGACAATGATTGATTTTCACCTGACAACCTTTGCAGTTCCCGTGGGAGGGTTTAGGGAACTTGTCAAATTACTCTGCAGCACATCCACAATAAGAAAATAAGCAAAACTAGCACTCTTAAAAAGATATCTAATCTTTTTTAAAACATAAAAATGTGTTTTGAAGCTAAGGTGATTCGCACAGTGTGTAAGAATATAAGAATCAACACACACAAGTTAAGGGGACACACGCCACTACAGAAAGGATAAATTATTAAAAAAATTAGGATGGGAAGATTGGATGTTTGGGGTAAAGTCGCTGTTTATGTCCTAGCCTGACACAATACAGTAAAATACATTCCAACTGGATTAAAATATAAATAATCAAAACAAAATTGTGCAGAAATAGAAGAAAATATATGCAATTAATAGAATAAATCACAAGAAAAATAAATTTGACCAGTAACATGCAGCAAGTATGTATATTTAAAATTATAGAAAGTTTTTTTATTCCCCGAGGAGAAGGGTGGCCCACAATTTGAATCTCTGCACACAGCCTTCTACAAACCATGCACATCAGCAAAGAGAGCTCGTAACTTCACCTATAAGTCCTGCTTACACATAAATTGGGGACAGAGACTACCCCAAACCTCAGTTTACAAGTAAGAAGGAAATCAACATCTGAGATCAGTACTGTTGGTGGGCATGCCTCACCCAAGCAGAGAGTCCCTGGTGAAATTTCAAATTAAAAAGATAAAGAAGAAAAACTTGCCATCAACCCCTTATTTTGAAAATCAGCCGCTGGGCGCTGTGGCTCACGCCTGTAATCCCCACACTTTGGGAGGTTGAGGTGGGCAGATTGCTTGAGCCCAGATGTTTGAGACCACCCTGGGAATATGGTGAAACCCCATCTCTACAAAAAATGCAAAAATTAGCCGGGTATGGTGGCACGCACCTGTAGTCCCAGCTACTCAGGAGGCTGAGGTGGGAAGATCGCTTGAGCCCTGGAGGCAGAGTTGTAGTGAGTCGAGATGGCACCACTGCACTCCAGCCTGGGCAATGGAGTGAGATCCTGTCTCAAAAGAAAAAGAAAAGAAAGATGGAAGGAAGGGAAGAGAGGAGAAAGAAAGAAAGAAAAACAAAAGAAGGAAGGAAGAAAGGAGAAAGAGAGAAAGAGAAAAAGAAAAGAAAAAGAAATGGCATGTAAAAATGCTCAGAAGAATTCAGACCATGGGATATTTTGTAAGAACACAAATCTGGTCTCTCCAAAAAGGCAATGTGATTGAAACAGGTGGCAGGAGGGTCTAGATTGAAAGATACTAAAGAAACCTAACAGATCATGGCAGACAGGAGGCAGGACTAGATGCAACTCCAACTCGGGTGGACAGAGCAGCGAGTCTTGCATTGTGAATTTTAGCTCCAGAACAACTGCAGGAATAAATCAAGAAAACTGAAGGGACCCACCGACCCTCTGAAGCAAGCAGCAGACTGCTCCTGCAGGACCCAGGAGACACCCCAAATACTGTGAGTGCCCAAACTGCAGAAGTGGGAAAGGAAGATCCTCTGCCCATGGATACACACCCCAACTGGGGAAACTGAAGGTCTAGTTTACAGGAGAAGAGTCCAACCTTACCTGGAGCTGAGTCAATTTAGAGAGTTAAGCAAAATACAGGGGTAGAGGAAGCAGCAGGAAAGGCCCTGGGAGCTCCCTAGGTCCCCAAGCAGACCATTCCTGTCTGGCATCACAGGGATCCTTCAGGAGGATGGCCAGAGGCCCAGGGAAAATGGCACAGGGAGAAGGAAGTCTCCAACTGAACTTTATAACAATTTGAACTGGACGAGAAGCCTCCTGGCCAGGACTCTGGGGAGGGCATGAATCCAGCATGCAGACTCCACAGGCAGGGGAAGAACTAAAGCCATACTTGCTTTCACAGCTGGGAGGTGGGTAGCCTGGGGCAAGTGTTCAGCCCTGCTTGCCCACTGCCTGGAAATAGACTCAATGCTATTGGTGGGGGCATGGTGGGAGTAAGACCACCCCTTTGGATTGCATGGGAGCTGGGTGAGGCGTGTAACTGCTGCTTTTTGCCCACTTCCCTGACAACCTGCATGACTCAGCAGAGTGAGGCATAATCTTCCTAGGTACATAACTCCATTGCCCTAGGAACCTCACCCCCATCCTCCACAGCAGCCATAGCAAGACCAGCCCAAGAAGAGTCTGAGCTCAGACACGCCTAGCCCTGTCCCCAACTGATGGTTCTTCCCTACCTACCCTGGTACCTGAACACAAACGGCATATATTCTTGGGAGTTCTAGGGCCCTACCCACCACTGGTTCCTCTCCATATTACCACAGCTGATGCTCTCTGGAAAGTGCCACTTCCCATCAGGAAGCCAACCAGCACAGAAATAGAGCATTAAACCACCAAAGCTAAGAATCCTCACAGAGTCCATTTCACCCCCCTGCCACCTCCGCCAGAAGAGGTGCTGGTGTCCATGACTGAGAGATCCATAGATGGTTCACATCACAGGACTCTGTGCAGACAACCCCCAGTACCAGCCCAGAGCCTGGTAGACTTGCTGGGTGGCTAGACCCAGAAGAGAGATAACCATCAGCACAGCTCGGCTCTCAGGAAGCCACATCCATAGGAAAAAGGGGAGCATACTACATCAAGGGAACACCCTGTGGGACAAAAGAATCTGAACAACAGCCTTCAGCCATAGACTTTCCCTCTGACAGAGCCTACCCAAATAAGAAGTGAGATTGAAATGGTAATTTAAAAATTACCAACAAAAAAAAAGTCCAGGACCAGACGGATTCACAGCAGAATTCTACCAGACATTCAAAGAAGAATGTATACCCATCCTATTGACACTATTCCACAAGATAGAGAAGGAAGGAACCCTCCCTAATTCATTCTACAAAGCCAGCATCACCCTAATTCCAAAACCAGGAAGGGACACAACCAAAAAAAGAAAACTGCAGGCTGATATGCCTGATGAACATAGATGCTAAGATCCTTAACATTTAGCTAACCAAGATCCTTAACATTTAGCTAACCAAAATCCTTAACATTTAGCTAATCAAATCCAACAGCATATCAAAAAGTTAATCCAAAATGATCAAGTGGGTTTCATACCAGGGATTCAGGGATGGTTTAATGTATGCAAGTCAATAAATGTGATATACCACATTAACAGAATTAAAAACAAAAATCACATGATCATTTCAATAGATGCAGAAAAAGCCTTCGACAAAATGCAACATCCCTTTATGATTAAAACTCTCAGCAAAATCGGCACACAAGAAACACGCCTCAATGTAAAAAAAGCCATCTATGACAAACCCACAGCCAACATAATACTGAATGAGGAAAAGTTGAAAGTGTTCCCTCCAAGGACTGGAACAAGACAAGGATGTCCACTCTCATCACTCCTCTTCAGCATTGTACTGGAAATCCTCGCCAGAACAATCAGACAAGGGAGAGAAATAAAGGGTATCCAAATCGGCAAAGAGGAAGTCAAGCTCTCACTGTTTGCTGATGACGTGGTCATTTACTTTGAAAACCCTAAAGACTCTAGAAAGATCCTAGAACTGACAAAAGAATTCAGCAGTTTCTGGATACAAAATTGATGTACACAAATCAGTAGCTCTTCTATACACCAACAATGACCAAGCAGAGAATCAAATCAATAACTCAACCTCTTTTACAGTAGCTGCAAAAAAACAAATAAAATAGTTAGGAATATACCTAACCAAGGAGGTGAAAGATCTCTACAAGGAAAACTACAAAACACTGCTGAAAGAAATCATAGATGACACAAATAAATGGAAACACATCTCATGCTCATGGATGGGTAGAATCAATATTGTGAAAATGACCATACTGCCAAAAGCAATCTACAAATTTAAGCAATTTCCATCAAAATACCACCATCATTCTTCACAGAATTAGGAAAAAATTATAAAATTCATATGTAACCAAAAAAGAGCCCACATAGCCAAAGCAAGACTAAGCAAAAAGAACAAATCTGGATGCATCACACTACCTGATTTCAAACTATACCGTAAGGCCATAGTCACCAAAACAGCATGTTACTGATATAAAAATAGGCATATAGACCAATGGAACAGAATAGAGAACCCAGAAAGAAAGCCAAATACTTACAGCCAACTGGTCTTCGACAAAGCAAACAAAAACATAAAGTGGGGAAAGGACATCCTTTTCAACAAATAGTGCTGGGATAATTGGCTAGCCACATGTAGGAGAATGAAACTGGATCCTCATCTCTCACCTTATACAAAAATCAACACAAAATGGATTAAGGACTTAAATCTAAGACCTGAAACTATAAAAATTCTAGAAGATAACATTGGAAAAATCCTTCTAGACATTGGCTTAGGCAAAGATTTCATCACCAAGAACCCAAAAGCAAATGCAATAAAAACAAAGATAATTAGCTGGAACTTAATTAAACTAAAGAGCTTTTGCATGGCGAAGGTAACAGTCAGCAGAGTAAACAGACAACCTACAGAGTGGGAGAAAATCTTCACCATCTATACATCTGACAAACGACTAATATCCAGAATCTACAACGAACTGAAACAAATCAGCAAGAAAAAAACAAATAATCCCATCAAAAAGTGGGCTAAGGACATGAATAGACATTTCACAAAAGAAGATATACAAATGGCCAACAAGCATATGAAAAAATGCTCAACATCACTAATGATCAGGGAAATGCAAATCAAAACCACAGTGTGATACCACCTTACTCCTGCAAGAATGACCATAATTAAAAAATAAATAAATAAATAAATAAATAAATAAATAAATAAAAATAGTAGCTGTTGGCATGGATGCGGTGCGTCAAGAAACACCCTTCTACACTGCTGATGGGAATGTAAACTAGTACAACCACTATGGAAAACAATGTGGACATTCCTTAAAGAACTAAAAAGTAGAACTACAATTTGATCCAGCAGATCTGGATCTAGATACTGCATATCTACCCAGGGGAAAAGAAGTCATCATACAAAAAAGATACTTGCACACGCATGTTTATAGCAGCACAATTCACAACTGCAAAATGGTGGAACCATCCCAAATGCCAATCAGTCAACAAGTGGGTAAAGAAACTAGGGTATATATATACAAGGGAATACTACTCAGCCATAAGAAGGAATGAATTAACGGCATTCGCAGCTACCTGAATGAGATTGGAGACTATTATTCTAAGTGAAGTAACTCAGGAATGGGAAACATCGTATGTTCTCACTGATATGTGGGAGCTAAGCTATGGCGACACAAAGGCATAAAAATGATACAATGGACTTTGGGGACTTGGAGGGAAGGGTGGGAGGGGGCGAGGGATAAAAGACTACAAATACGGTGCAGTGTATACTGCTCGGGTGATGGGTGCACCAAAATCTCACAAATCGCCACCAGAAAACTTACCCATGTAACCAAATACCACCTGTAGGCCAATAACCTATAGAAAAATAGAAAAATAATAAAAAATAAAAATAAAAAAGGAAACATAACAAAACACAATATAGGAACTTTGATTAATACTTATTTGGGAAAAAATGTCTATAAAAGACATGCCTGAGGCCAGGTGCGGTGGCTCACGCCTGTAATAACAGCACTTTGGGAGGCTGAGGCAGGTGGATCACGAGGTCAGGAGATCGAGACCATCCTGGCTAACATGGTGAAACCCCATCTCTACTAAAAATACACAAAATTAGTCGGGCGTGGTGGCAGGCGCCTGTAGTCCCAGCTACTTGGGAGGCTGAGGCAGGAAAATGGTGTGAACCCAGGAGGCGGAGCTTGCAGTGAGCCGAGATAGCACCACTGCACTCCAGCCTGGGTGACAAAGCGAGACTGTGTCTCAAAAAAAAAAAAAAAAAGGCATGCCTGAGACAAATAGGAAAATTTTAATATAGACTGTGTGTCAGAACGATAGTGTGGAATTATTGTTCATTTCCTTAGGTGTGATGACAGTATTGTGCAGGATTGCAGGAGAAAGTCCTTTCTTGAGGAGGTGTATTTAGAGGCAAGGAGTCATCAGGTCTGCAAGATATCTTCAAATGGCTCAGGAGAAAAAGTGGCAACTGTTAAAACTAGTTATTACTGTACCAGGCCTTCAACTCTTAAAGTTTTCTTTTTTAAAAGATGGTGGAAATGATAAATAAATTACAGGCAAAAAATTATTTTTTATCAGGAAACATGAAAATACCACTAGAAAAATGGGAACTTCTTATTAAACACAGCAGATTAAACACATGTTTATCTCTACCTCTCCCAAAACAGTAAGATTTTCTTTTCGTGTACAATTCTAAGAGTAAAGAGAAGGAGAGAGAGCTGGTGGTGAAGGGTATATGCCAACAAAGTATTAGGAAGTAGAGAGCAAGCAGATGGGGATAACTGGCTTAGCGGTACCAAGAAGGCTACAAGCCCCGCCGTCCATTGTAGGTTCTGCCAGGAGCTAAGACTTGAGTTCCACACACACCCTCCAGCTTCAAGCTTTCTCTAGGGTTTCATCCTCCTTCTGAGGGACTAGGGTGCCAAGGAATGCACTGGTCTTGTCACTACCCAAGACTAGACCCTGACCTGCTCTAGGCTTCCTGACCCTGCAGCACCATCTCCCCAGATGACAGACATGTAGCCATCTCTGTCTTCTGTTTGTGTGTACAAAAAGTGAATATTTAAGACCTCATGCTCGTTTTTAATTAAGCCTCAAGAGGAGCAGACCAGCTTATCTAAGGGGGGCAAACAGAAAATGAAAGAAAAGATGGAGCAAGTCTTCGAGACTCAGAAAGACAAGCGTCACGTGGCCTTAAACAGGAAGGTCCTTTCTGGGGAACCTGCTGGAACCATTTCCCAGCTGTCAGATACAGACCTGGACAACTTCAATGGGCAGCACTCCCAGGAGAAATTCACCAGGTGGGCCTCCCAGCAACCCAGGGAAGGGAATGTGGGCCAAAGCCCACAATGAGGGTGTGACTATCACAGCACTGGAGGGGAACACAGCTGCCCTGCCTGTGGGGCTCCAGGGGCCACCATGCCTACCCCAACAGGACAGGACTTCCAGGCAGCTCTCCTATCTTCTCTTGGCCAGAGGGGAGCACTCTCACTTTACAAACCTGTGTGGTCATTTGCAGACTGAATCACTTCCGGTGGATCGTGCCAGCCAATGGCGAGGTAACGTTGCAGGTGCACTTCTCTTCTGATGAGTTCGGGAACTTTGACCAAACCTTTAACTTTGAGATCCTAGGAACTTGCTGCCAGTACCAGCTCTACTGCCGAGGCATCTGCACTTACCCATACATTTGCCAAGACCCGAAGTAAGTGTGTTTCATTTTAAAAGAAAAGGTTGACAGATGTGTTTTCGTTTTCCTCCGTGGCACTTTGAACAAGGTGGCTCTTACCATAACGTGGAGCTGGGGCAGCACCCCAGCCCCTCTTGTCATGTCAGCTTCCATGTCTTGAATATTGACTAAGAGCCACAAGGAGGACATACTACCAGGATTCCCAGACTGCAATAAAGAGAATGATCATAGGTGCAAAGGGGGAGGAAAAAAGTCTTCCTTTGGCAAATTAGTTTGCTTATTTAACTATTAAGCAAATTTAAAGCAGTTCTGTCCTGTAGTAAAGAAACCATGTGTGACTCTGCATGGGTGAAATTTTTCCAAGCTACTGAACACCACTGTACAGCTCCTACACTACAGAAAAGCACCTGGCTGAGCAAGGTGGCTCTAATGTGGCTGGCCACATTAGACCAAGGGACTCCGAAGCTAATTCACATCTCCCAGAACTAGTTTTCCATAGTGATTCTCAGGAATGTTTTCAGCTGGGTGCACTAGGACAGAATATCTGACTCAGCTCTGTCACCACTCCTCATTATGGAAGACACCACTGGGAGTCTTTTTTTTCAAGTTCAGATCATACTGTCTTCTCTGGTGGTGGGAAGGAGCTGGGACAGAGAAGAGTCACTCTGTCTCCAGATGCCTGGACCCCGTGTTGAGCAGGGAATATTGGGTTTATGTAAACATCACGTGGCAGCATCAAACTTCTGTTTAGGCAGCCTCTCCTCACCTCTTCCTCTTCTGTGTTTAGAGTGGTATTTCCTCAGCGGAAGATGGACATGAAGACAAATGAGGTCATCTTTAAGAAGTATGTTATGAGCATGGAGACGTACTACTTTGGGCCACTGCTTTGTGGAAAATCAAGAGATAAGTAAGTGTTCCATTATTTTAAAGCAGATTTCAGACTGCCGGGTTGGGCTCATGAACAGCACAAGTGGGATTCCTGTGTACATAGATGTAGCTTTTACTAATGCTGCCTCTCTTAGCCCCAACCACAAATCAGGAGAACTGGGTTCTTGTGTCCCAGCTCCCTGCTGGACACCCAGAGGAATGAGGGTGCCATTTTCCCACATGGGAAAGCCTAGGAGAGGCTTCAGGCTTGATCAGGGTAGGATCAAGAGTTCGCTTTAGCTTATGTTCAGCTTAAGAGGCTGGGAAGGTATTTCTGTAGTCACATGAAGCAGAGAATAGGTTATACAGCTTTGGTTCTCAAAGGAGAGGTCACTCTTCAAGGCAACAAAAGCCACAGACATAGATGAGATTGCCTGAGAGAGGACTGTACAAGTAAGAAGAAAAGAAGCCCTGAATAACTCCAATATGCACAAAAGGAGGAGCCAGGAGACAAGAAAGAGAGCTAGCACTATTGGGGAAACCAAAAAGACCAGTGTCATGGAGCCATGAGAAGAGGACATGGTTGCTACATTGAATGCTGCAGAGAGGGCAGAAGGATGAGGGCATAGATGTCCACAGGGTTCAACAACATGGAGGTCACTAGGGGCCTTAGCAAGAGTTCTGTGCCCAAGCAAAGTGAAGTGAGAAGTCAGATGTGAAGAAGATAACTATTTGGAGAAGCTTGGCTCTGAAGGGAGATGGGAGGAAAGCCTGGAGCGCAGGGCAGGCTGTTCGTGCGCTGTTATTCTTATGAGGCTTGCATGCCGAGAGGAAATGGAAGGAAGAGGTTGGAATTTCAGGAGACAGGAAGGGCCATCAATGGCATAGCTCCCTGAGACAGCACAGTGGGATGTGGGGAGGCTGGCTTGTGCCAGGAAGAGGGACTGTCACTACATGCTAGGGGGGAGAAAGGCGAGATGGCATCACAGAAGGTAGGTTTACAATTTGATTGGAAGGGTGAGGAGGCTCCTACGCAATCATGTCTTTTTCTCCTTGACAAATGATATGTGGTCGTCCCTTGCAAGTGAGGGGAGTGGAGGAAGTTTAAAATCTTGAGGAAATAGAGGGGGTATGAAAAACAGTTTTTGTGGAAACTAGGAGAGGGAGCATGTTAGAGAAACAGACTGAGATTTTTAGGCAGAATTGGGGACCCACAGGTGAGATTGATGATCAGCCATTCTTAGCGATACTAGTTTTTTTCAGTTATATACAAATTTCTTATCATATAGGCAGGGAATGAAACCAAAACTGGAACCAAGGTCTCCACCATGTCTTCATTCAATACAACGTTTCTTGTGCTAAGTAGAGGGTGTTAATTCCTGGGCTTTCTCGGTGCAGCTCATGGGCCATCTTTGTCTTCCATTCCCTTATTACCTCCACTTTATTCCCTGAGATGCTGGATTAAAAAGTGAAGGTGAAGGGGATTTGCGGATGATGGAGAGGATCTTCAAGGCCCAACAGGAGGGCTTAGGAGGGAAAAGTATGGTTAGGTTGATGGACATGAGGTACAGAACGGTCTGGGAGTGGGAGTCAGGGAAACGATGGTTGTTCAAAGAGGCACATGTTTGGGGCAGCATTGGAATTAACCAGGATGTGGGGCCAGATGACACTGATCTTGGAAGGACAGTGACTATGGTGATCCAAAATAAGTTCCAGTACAACTGGATATTATTCACTTATTCTTTTCTTGTCTTTTTTTTTTTTTTTTTTTTTTTTTTAAGATAGGGTCTTACTCCGTCACCCAGGCTGGAATGCAGTGGTGCAATCTCAGCTCACTGCAGCCTTGAGCTCCCAGGCTCAAGCAATCCTCCCACCTCTGCCTCCCCAGTAGCTGGGACTACAGGTGTGTGCAACCACACCTGGCTAATTTTTGTAGAGATAGGGTTTCACCATGTTGCCCAGGCTGGTCTCGAACTCCGAGCTCAAGCAATCTGCCCACCTCAGCCTCTCAAAGTGCTGGATTACAGCGGTGAGCCACTGTGCCAAGCCTGTTCACTTATTCTTTTAAACCGCGCTGAGCCTCAATGTCCTCATCTGCAAAATGGGAAAGCAACAAATTCGTGAGGACTGAACTGGGTAACACACCTGGAGCCTTTAGCATGGTGCCGGATGGAAGTGATTAGCTGTTAAGTGAGAAGGCCGCACCCCTTTGGCAGATATTCACACGGAGAGTTCTCTGTTTCTCTGACTCTCATTTGGTCTCTGTCATTCTCTCTCCTTCCATCCTCCATCATGGCCTATCTAAAACCTTTTTCAGAGTGTTTCTGCTTTCCTAGCCCGTGCTGTGACCTCTGATGATGTGCCTCTTTTTCCCTTGGGCCTTCTGGTTTGCTTCGCTCAGTTACTATTAACTTAATCTCCCTCAGTGCCCACAGTGCTCAACTCTGCAGATCTCTCCTTAAGGTACTAAGGAACAGAAACTGCCTCCTAACAGTGAACAAGGCCAAATGAATTTATGTCAGAACAGTAACATTCTCTGAGGGTTTGGGAGAAGGAGGTGAATGAGGTCATCTCTAAAACAGATGTGAAATAAAAAATTACTCAAGTGAGGCTGGGCACGGTGGCTCATGCCTGTGTTCCCAGCATTTTGGGAGGCCCAGGCAGGCAGATCATCTGAGATCAGGAGTTCGAGACCAGCCTGGCTAACATGGCGAAACCCCGTTTCTACTAAAAATACAAAAAATTAGCCAGGTGTGGTGGCAGGCGCCTGTAATCCCAGCTACTCAGGAGGCTGAAGCAGGAGAATTGCTTGAACCCAGGAGGTGGAGGTTGCAGTGAGCTGAGATTGCGCCACTGCACTCCAACTTGGGCAACAAGAGCGAAACTCCCTCACAAAAAAAAAAAAAAAAAAAAAAAAAGTTACTCAAGTGATAATCTCTCAGGGACATAAGCAGGTGGAAGGATAGATCTACATATTTCTCAGAATTCTTTGCAATAATCATAGCTAACATTCATTGGGCATTTGCTATCCACAGCTGTCCTGAGAGCTTTAGATGTGTGATCTCACTTCCTACTTAGCAGTCCTAAGTGGTGTTATCACCTCATTTTAGAGATAAGGAGACCAAGGCTTGAGGGAGTCAAGTCACAGTTTAGCATTTATTCTCCAAGGCAAGTCTGCACAACTACAGATCTCATGTTCTTAGCTACCATGCCACTGTCTCCATGCAGCCACACTGTCCCTCTGAATTGCCTTTCTCATCACAGCCTTCTTTTCCACCTGCATTCTCATTCAGTCTTCATACCCTTAACCCTATTCTTGTTCCTCCCCAGGTACAAGTCATCCTTATTCCCAGGCAACATGGAGACACTAACAATCCTGAACACTTCCTTAATGATGGTGGAGGCATCCTTCTATTTTCAGAATGATGTCAAAGCAAACACGTACTTCCTGGAACCCAACACCATGGTCCTGAAACCCAATGAGAAGCAGGTACGGTCATATGGACACAAGTCACCAGGGCAAGGCTTTCTTGGGAAATTTGAGGCCTTGGCATCCTTGGTATAAATGTACTTTCTTTGGACTTTTCCTTCCATCAGATATTAAACGTATGGGCCTACCCTACTTCAGTTGGTGTCTTTGAAGACAGCATTGTCTGCTGCATCAATGATAACCCAGAGCCAGCCATCTTCCGATTAAGCTGCCAGGGGATCCGCCCAGAACTAGAGCTGGAACCCAGGCAATTACATTTTGACCGGCTCTTGCTGCACAGGTCAGAGTTCTAGATCATGTCAGGACCGGAATGGAATTTAAAGAGTGTTTAGTTCTAGGGTAATCAACTCATCCTGATTTACTCCAGACTCTCTTGGTTTTAGCACTGAAAGTTCTGCACCCTGGGAAAATCCTTGGTCCTATGCAAACCGGGATGGTTAGTAAACCTATTTAATCAACAGATTGTTAAGTTGGGTTCAGTGGATGAACTTCAGCAGGGCCAAGGACCCCCCCTAAGATCAACTACCAAAATATGCGTATGTCTGTGTTTCTGCAGAAGAAGGACCAGCTTTCTTCAGATTCTCAAAGCAGTCTATTGCCCAAGAGGTTAAGAATCTTTGCTCTAGAAGTTAGAGTAGAAGCAGAACATTAGACCAAAACTAGAACTTACATATTCATTAATTGGAATTATTGTTGGAATTGGTATTATTATTGTAAATAGAAAAATGTTTATTTCTGGGGCTTCTGGGAGAGAATATTGTTCTGATATGTGTCCTGCATTCTTTATTCACCACCACCAGCCCCATTTCCTGATAAATACTGATTAAAGAACTAAGTAATAACCGAAGTAACCAAAAGTGCTTTTTCTTACCTCCAGTGAGTCATGATCATGCCACTACACTCTAGCCTCCTGGGTGACAGAGTGAAACCTTGTCTCGGAAAAAAAAAAAAAAAAAGCATACAGAGAAAAATATTGGTAAAAATGAGCAGAACCCCAGTAAATGGTGGGACAACATTAAGCAGTCTAACTAACATATTTGTGATTGGAGTCCCAGAAGGAAAAGAGAGAGAGTGGGACCAAAAAAAAAAAAAAAATATATATATATATATATATATATATATATATATATATATATATATATATTTGAAGAGTAGATGGAACTTTTCCAAATTTGGTGAAAAAGCAAAAACTTATAGTTCCAAGAAGCTTAGCAAACCTTAAGCTGGATAAATATAGTTATAGCCCAAGTCTTGCCACTAAATCTGTGACTTTGGGGCGCTTCAGGGGTTTTTTTTGTTTCGAGACGGAGTCTCACTCTGTTGCCCAGGCTGGAGTACAGTCATGCGATCTCAGCTTACTGCAACCTCTGCTTCCCAGATTCAAGCGATTTTCCTGCCCCAGCCTCCTGAGTAGCTGGGATTACGGATGGGCATGCACCACCACACCCAGCTAACTTTTTGTATTTTTATTTTTAGTAGAGACAGGGTTTCGCCATGTTGCCCAGGCTGGTCTCAACTCCTGAGCTCAGGTAATTCACCCATCCCAACCTCCTAAAGTGCTGGGATTACAGGCTGAGCCACCACACCTGGATGGTTCAGGTTTTTTATAGGTCATCTGGGGTTAATAATATCAACTCCACCTATTTTATATAATAGATTAATAACCAAGAAATAACACATTAAGTCAACACATTAAGTCAAAGTTTAGTCCAACTACTTAAAAGCAGAAATTAAGAGAAAATCTTGAAAGCAGCCAGGAGAAAATGAAATACAATATGACTGACTCCTCATCAGTAACAAAGGAAGCTGGAAGACAATAAAATGGCATTTTTAATGTGCTAAAGGAAAATACGGTTGACCTTTGAACAATGCAGGTTTGAACTGGGTGGGTCTGCTTATATGTGAATGTTTTTTCAATGAAACACAAATTGAAAATATGGTAGACCTATATAAAACAATTCGAAAAAGGGTTAAGAAATGTTGTTCAACACCCACACATGAAAGAGAAACTGCGATTTTTAAAAATCATATGCTTGGCCGGGTGCAGTGGCTCACGCCTGTAATCCCAGCACTTTGGGAGGCCGAGACAGGCAGATCATGAGGTCAGGAGTTCAAGACCAGCCTGGCTAACACAGTGAAACCCTGTCTGTACTAAAAATACAAAAATTAGCCAGGCATGGTGGTGGGTGCCTATAATCCCAGCTACTCAGGAGGCTGAAGCAGGAGAATTGCTTGAGCCTGGGAGGTGGAGGTTGCAGTGAGCCGAGATCACACCACTGCACTCCAGCCTGGATGACAGAGCAAGACTCCGTCTCCAAAAAAAAAAAAAAAGAAAGAAAGAAAGAAAAAAAAAACTATATGCCAAGGATTATGGCCATTATCCTTAGCAAACTAATGCGGGAACGGAAAACCAAATACCCCATGTTCTCACTTAGAAGTGGGAGCTAACTGGTGAGAACCAATGGGCACAAAGGGGGGAGCAACAGACACTTGAGGATGCTTGAGGGTGGAGGGTGGGAGGAGGGAGAAGAGGAGAAAAAATAACTATTGGGTACTAGGCTTAGGACCTGGGTGATGGAATAATCTGTACAGCAAACCCCCATGACATGAGTTTACCTATACAACAAACCTGCACATGAACCCCTGAACCTAAAACAAAAGTTAAAAAAAATATATATATGAAACTACAAAATTTAAAATGAAATTGCAACTTTCCTTTTGTCTCTGCAGACAGGAATCCAGGGTAATTCTTCTCCGCAATGTCACGCTCCTGCCTGTGGCCTGGCGGATCACCAGCCTGGAGCAGTTGAGTGATGATTTCACTGCGTCCATGATGCAGGGGACCATCCCCCCCAAGGCTGAGTACGGCCTGCACCTGTACTTTCAGCCCACCAAGCCTGTCAACATCAAGAAGGCTATTCGGTTGGAGGTGAGGCTTCACACATCCACAGACTTGGTTATCAAAGCATGTACACACACACACACACACACACACACAGAGGTCTCCCTGTTACATGCTCCTATCTGATCCCCTTTCGATATCCCCAGTCCATAATCTCTTGCTGTGCACACAACTACAAGCTCCATAGAGGCAATATTGCTTATGGCTGATTCCCCAGTGCCAGGAACAGAGCAATCAATGTGGAAGGAAGGAAAAATAAATGAATGAAAGAATGAATGAACAAATGATGTTGCTATACCTAGGTAAGCATCAGAGTCCTGATTTCACACTCCTAAACCCAGTCACCTGTCAGATTCCTATCTGGGTAAATGTTACCCTCCACCCTGTTGCTCCCAACAGACACCTGGGGATCAGCCTTAATTCCCCCTTTTCTTAATGGCTTCCCTTCCAAGGCAGGCCTCCAACAAAGGTTGCTAATTCAAAGGTTGCTAATTTTACCTCCCAATGTATCTTTTTTTTTTTTGAGATGGAGTCTCGCTGTGTCACCCTGGCTGGAGTGCAGTGGCGTGATCTTGGCTCACTGCAACCTCCACCTCCAGGGTTCAAGCAATTCTCCTGCCTCAGTCTGTGGAGTAGCTGGGACTACAGGCACGCGCCACTACACCCAGCTAACTTTTTGTATTTTTAGTAGAGACAGGGTTTCACCATGTTGGCCAGGCTGGCCTCAAACTCCTGACCTCAAGTGATCCTCCTGCCTCGGCCTCCCAAAGTGCTGGGATTACAGGCGTGGTGCCTCTCGATGTATCTTTCCCATCCACTTCTTTCTCCTCGCTGTTGCCACCACCTTGTCCAGGCCACCTGCAGCTTCTCTCACCTGGACTTCTACAGAGGTTTCCTAACTGGCTTCCCTATTGGCATTCCCCATAGTGTCCAGAGGGATCTTTACAATGTCATTCAGACAGGTTATGCCCCACCTAACGCACTCTCCTGGCTTCCCACTGCAGTAGGAATAAAGCCCGGGGTCCTCACCTGCCTCTGAGGCAATGCCTGCCTCCACATCACAACTTGCCCCACGCTTGCCCTCAATCATTGGCTCCCATGCACTGTCTTGGCTCTTTCTTGGCTCAAGCCCCTGACCTTGCCGCAACTCTGCTGGGAATCTGCCCTTAGGCTCCAGCTTTAGGGCCCCCCAACATTGCTGTTTCAACTGGGCTTCTCTAATCATCCCTTTGAGAGAATCCCCCTTATGTGCAATAACCCACCCCGTCTTCCATCCTTCAGAGCACCACCTCTTCCTAACATTATCCTGCTTCTTTCTTTACTTTCTTATATGAACTGCATCAGGGCAGTATCTCACCTGACTTAACATCTGTCTTAGTTCCCCAGGGCTACTATAACAAATTACCACACACTGGGTGACTTTAAAAAACAGACATTTCTCTCTCACTGTCCTGGAGGCGAGATGTCCAAAATCAAGGTGCCAGCAGGGCCATGCTCTCTCTGAAGGCTCCAGGGAAGAACCCTTTCTCTCTCTCCCCTTCAGCTTCTGGGGTCTCCTGCAAGTGTTCTCAGCTTGTGGCTGCATCACTCCAGTCTCTGCCTCTGTCATCGTCACAACACCTCTTCTGTCTGTGTCTTCTCTTCCGTCTCTTATAAGAATATTTATCATTGGATTTAAAGCACACTCAGATAATCTAAGATGATCTCATCTCTAGATCTTTGACTTAATTAAATCCACAAATACCCTTTCTTCCAAATAAGGTCATATTCACAGGCTCCGGGAGTTAAGAAGTAGACATACTTTTGGGGGGACCACTGTTCAACCCCCCATACCATCATATTCCCAGTGTCTAGCGTGGGATTGGATGAAGTAGGCACTCAGTAGAATCTAATGAATGAATGAATGCCATTGAGTTTTAATACTTGAACTAAGCTGGGCATGGTGGTTCACGCCTGTAATCCCATCATTTTGGGAGGCCGAGGTGGGTAGATCACTTGAGGTCAGGAGTTCGAGACCAGCCTGCCCAACATGGTGAAACTGCGCCTCTAAATACAAACATACAAAAATACAAAATAACAAAAATTACAAATTACAAAAAATAGCCAGATGTGGTGGTGCACGCCTGTAACCCCAGCTACTTGGGAGGCTGAGGCAGGAGAATCACTTGACTCCCGGAGGTGGAGGTTGCAATGAGCCAAGATCGTACCACTGCACTCCAGCCTGGGCAAGAGAGCAAGACTCTGTCTCAAAAAAAAAAAAAAAATACTTGAACTGATTCTTCGACATTCAAGGAATCATCCTAGCTTCTCTTTGAATGCTTCCAGGAACAGAAAATTTACCACTACCAGTTAAAGCAGCCTGTTCTCCCTTTAAACAGGTCTGTCAATTCTTCTTTGGGTTGAGCTCAGAATTCTCCCTGTCAATTACATGCACGAATCATGTTTCTACCTTTTGGGGCCACTCAGTGGATCTAATCTCTCTTATCCCTTATCAGTGACAGCCCTTCACTGAAAGGGCTGAAAACAGGTATTGATAGATTCATTCACTCCATGAATGTGTGGAAGCCCAGAGGTTCTGGTCAATGCTTTTAGCACCAGCCTCTGCACAGGCACAGGGCTCTGCACCAGGTACGCAGACCCCTGGCTGGTGTAGGGCCTGGAGTCCCCCAGCTGTGCCAGCTTCGTCCTTTAGTTGCTGGATCATGGGGAGTCCAGGAGTTCCTGTGGTGGGGATACACAGGAGGCAGGCAGCAAGGGGATATTGGAGAGGTCATCATGACAGCTGCTTACCAACTGGTACAGAAAGGTTTTTGTTTTTATTATTATTTTATTACATGTTTCTTGACACAGGGTCTCACTCTGTTGCTCAGGCTAGAGTGCAGTGGTGCAATCTCAGCTCACTGCAACTTCCACCTCCTGGGCTCAAGCGATCCTCCCACCTCAGCCTCCTGAGTAGCTAGGACCACAGGTGTGCACCACCACACCCAGCTAATTTTTGTATTTTTTGTAGAGATGAGGTCTTGCCATGTTGCCCAGGCAGGTCTCAAACTCCTGAGCTCAAGCGATCTGCCCACCTTGTCCTCCCAAAGTGCTGGGATTACAGGCGTGAGCCACTGCAACCAGCCACATTTTTGTATTTTCACAACTGTTGTGACCATCTCCGTGTGTCCCAGCCAAACAGCAGCCTGATTAGGGCTCTGAACAAAGCAGCATGGACCTCCGTAGAGCCCTCCAAAGTGAACTTATATTCACTTCCACATCCACAGAAGGAAATGCCTTCATCTCCAGTCCCTTTGGAAAGCCTTTTGTGAACTTGTTTTATTTAATCTGTATAACTCTTCAATTGTCCTTCCTCTTTTCCTCAATTCAAAATTCAGTCTCCCCACTGCCTCCGACTCACCCTGGGGAAGCCAAGAAATAGAAGGCTCCAGGCACTTGGCATCCCTCAGGAGAGAGGCGCTGCACAAATCCTGTCAGCCCATCTTGTCATCTATCAGAGGGCAAGCAGTCAGAGAAAGAAGGCGAAACTCAAGTCGGTCCAGTTTGCTCCGTGTAACATTGGCAAGCATCTAATGAAAGAGAAGATGGAAATTCTGAATTAAAACTTGAGTTTGGTGACAGCTGCAAATTTCCTCCTGGCACCCAAAGCACATGCAGTGGGGAGTGGGTGGCTTGGGCTTTCAACTGGAGTAGAGACAGAGGTGGACTCCCCAGAGCAGACCCAGGAGAGCTTCCCCCACTGCCCACCAGTTCTTTTGCTGGACAGATGGACCCTTTGCCACCTCCTAGTTAGCCTCAAGAGGCAACAGTTGGTTCATGTCATTTACCTACTTTTTATGGGATTATTTGGGGATTTTTTGCTGATTTGATTGAGTTCCTTGTATATTCTGGATATTAGTCCTTTGTCAGATGCATAGTTTGCAAATATTTTCTCCCATTCTGTGGGTTGTCAGTCTAACCATTTGTTACCCCAAAAGCTATCAAAATA
The DNA here is from genome assembly GCF_028878055.3 of Symphalangus syndactylus. NCBI lineage: Eukaryota > Metazoa > Chordata > Mammalia > Primates > Hylobatidae > Symphalangus > Symphalangus syndactylus. The sequence goes on along the minus strand of NC_072433.2, from coordinate 20,220,078 downwards.
AAATACATTTATATATAAAGAAGAGGGGAAAAAAAAGAGTCAACAATCAGGTCAGGCTGACAGCTGCAGCAGTTTAGAGGTGCCAGAGAACAACGAGGGAGGGACCACCCACAGGCATGACAACAGAGGGGTCCTAATCACCATGATATTCACAGGAATAAAACATTGGATATTTCCAAACATTAAACACTTGCTTTCTATGAAAAGTCTAGCACTTTCTCCACAGGCTGAGCCACAAACAAAGAACAGAACAATTCAAATTTATAAAATGAGTAGAGCAAGGATGACTTGGAGCATAAAGGTTTTCCGTTTCAACTGTCAGGGCAATGCTCACCAGGTTCATTTGATTTAGAAGTTAAAAAAAAAAAAAAACAGTCGGGCATGATGGTTCACATCTATAACCCCAACACTTTTGGAGGCTGAGACGGGAGGATTGTTTGAGTTAGGGAGTTCAAGACCAGACTAGGCAACATGGTGAAACCCCATCTCTATAAAAAAAAATACAAAAATTACCCGAGCATGACGGTGCACTCCTGTAGTCCCAGCTACTCGGGAGGCTGAGATGGGAGGATGGCTTGAGCCCGGGAGGTCGAGGCTGTGGTGAGCCGAGATTGCGCCACTGCACTCCAGCCTGGGTGACAGAGTGAGAGCCTGTCTCAAAAAAGAAAACCACTTTCCTGTAATGTCTACTCCAAGCCCAAACTTCAGTAATGTAGCAACAATAAAAAAGTCAGTCCCTTTTCCCCATTCTTGTATTCTTTATACCAGCATTCCCCAGAGAGTATTAAGAGGAGCACAAATCCTACCAAATGCTTGGTGAAGATAAAATACCTACAGGGGAATACATTCAAAACATTCTCTGCCGTATCCCCTTTAGGATGTTACATGTTTCAGGCTCCAAGCGCCTACAGGTCTTGTTTTTACTGAAGAATTTCTCTTACCCTGCCAGATTTTAGATGCAGAAAATCTTCTCGGTGTTGTTCAGATTGAAAATATCATGGTCTTTGCAGAGGCATATGACATCGCCTTGGACATCACCTTCCCCAAAGGTCTGTTGGGCCCTTCAAGGAAAGGGTGTTTGGAAGTTGGGTCTTTTGTATAGTGTATTTCTGTGTAGAGAAAGGCTAGTGTGTTGTTAGTATTGCAGGGATTGGGGATGGAGCAATTTTAATAAATAATAATGTGAGCCCCAGAGTGATATTAGCAACATGACTACAAATCGTAATTTCTCCAACCAGAGGTAGAAAGTGGGTGGTCATAGATGTAAAATTTGCAGAGCTCTTTTCAGAGCAGTCATTTGACAGTAAACACCTTTCCTCTTTCCTGTATTAGTTTTCTATCACTGCCATAAAATGTCCCCATAAGCTTTCTGGCTTAAAACAACACAAACGTATTATTACCCTACAGTTCTGGAAGTCAAAAGTGCAAAATGGGTCTTACTGGGCTGAAATCAAGGTGTCAGCAGGGCTGCCTTCCCTTCTGGAATCCATTTCCATACCGTTTCCAACTCCTAGAGGCCGCCCACATGGTCCCCTTCCTCCACCTTCAAAGACAGCGAGGTTGGGCCAACTCCATCTCACGTTGCCTTTTCTCAAGTTCTCCCAGCGTGCCTTCCTCTTTTGCTCTTAAGCCTACTTGTGATTATATTGAGCTGACCAAGATATTCCAAATTAATCTCTATTTATAGGTCAGTGAATTAATTCCATCTGCTTCTTTAATTCCCCTATGCCATGTAAAGTAGCATATTCACAGATTCCAGGAATTGGGGGGTCGGGGGTGAGGCTGTTATCTGTCCCCACACTGCCCTAACACCCGAGTTTCAGCTTTCCCTTCAGCCTATAGCTCTCTGTTTCCCTCCTTTCCCCAAGAGGTCTCCTCAGCAAAACTCATAGAATGTTAGAGCCACTTATTAGTTTAGATGTCATGAGTCTCATGTACAAAGATCTTTTATTGCAGCATTTTTTATAACAATGAAAAGTTGGAAAAACCTAAATGCCCATCAATAATGAAATAATAGTATTAAAGGAATAATATCATGAATTATGGAACCGCCATATCGTGGGATATTATGTAGCCACTAAGATCACACTTATGAGGAGTTTTTAATTATTTGGGGGAAATGCTTATGAAGTAATGCTAAGTAAAACAACATAAATGTATGTGTAATATCCCAACTTTATGCAAGATTTTTTTAAATACTGGAAGTTTTAGCTGATGGTAGACATGAAAGGCAATGGTCCTAGGATGGGTGGAATCCAGAGGGACTAGCCCTGTAGAGGGCATCAAGAGCAGCATCTGTTGTTCGTTTGCCAGACTCAGTTATAAGAGGCTTTTCTAGCCACAGTACTTTCAGAAAACAAATTCTCTTAAACTGTCACCATGCGTTTTCCATGTGAATTTCAACAGGCACTTCCCCTGCTTCCCACTCTCATGCGCACTCACCCCTCTCTGCCCTGGCCCCTGGTCTCTGCAGGAGCTGAAGGGGGCCTGGATTTTGGGATTGTCAGGGTCACAGAGGAGGTGAAGCAGCCCCTGCAATTGAAGAACCGTGGGAAATACGAGATCGCATTCAGGTAACTGGAATCCCATCAGGTGTAAGACCATCAAGTCCACCGTGGGGAGGAATGTGGGGAAATATGAGATCGCTTTCAGGTAACCTGAATCCCACGGGGTTTGTGGCCGTCAAGTCCACCGTGGGAAGGAGTGTGGTCTGGGAAACTTATCAGTCAGTCAAGGAAATCATAAGAACCATCTCTGCTTTTTTGCCTCCCTTGGCTTCAAATGAATGGAATTCCACCTGCCAAGGGAGCAGAGATTCTCACACTGCTCTCAACTCTGCAGCTTAACAGGGGCCTTTAAGTAGCCCTGATGTACCTGGCCAGTTGGAACCATAGGTGTATGGGAATGGAGGAAGAGGCTTAGGGGAAGAGGCCGGGAGGGGGAGATTCTAGGGGTGAGAAGAGGTCCCAGGGTGGAGGGAGAGACTGGAGATGGGCGACCTGGCCTCAAGCTGTCCTGCCTTCTGCCAGCTCTTATCTGCTTTATAAGGAGAACTTCTTCAGCAGATTTCATGTGAAGAAAGGGCTTTCCTTTTTCATTACATTGTAACAACCATGATATTATACAATCCAAATAGTGGCTTGGTAGAATAGAGCTCCAGCTTGTGCTCATCCCCTGAGATTAAAAATGAAACACAGAGACTGGGTGTGGTGGCTCATGCCTGCAATCCCAGCACTGTAGGAGGCCAAGGCAGGCAGATTGCTTGAGTCCAGGAGTTCGAGACCAGCCTGAGCAAAATGGCAAGACCCTCCCTGCCTCTACAAAATACAAAAAAAGTTAGCTAGGCATGCTGGTCATATCACTTGTAGTCCCAGCTACTTGGGAGACTGGGATGGGGGGATTGCTTGAGCCCAGAGAGGTCAAGGCTGCAGTGAGCTGTGATCATGCCACTGCACTCCAGCCCCAGCAACAGAGTGAGACCCTGTCTAAAAAAAAAAAAAAAGAAAATAGAAAAGAAAAAAAAAGAAACACAAAATCAGGGAGGCTCCTCAGCAAGGAAAGAGTGGCACAGGGGAGGAGGGAGGGAAACACCCCTCAGACAGGGCCACACAGCCCTTCATGGCAGTGCCCGCACTTTTCATTCCATGGAAAGTTCTCCTTCCCCAAGAATTCACAGTTAACAAAGAGACTTTTCCCCTGTCAGTTTGGAATTAGTGCTAAGTGGAATCTTGCCTGTTGGTGAGTTTTCTTTTAGGTTAAGACAGGGGCATTAGCTGTGCTCTTTGAGGTTGCATGGAACGGAGTCACTCTCAGGTTGGAACAGATAGAGGGTTTGTTGAAAGAATGTGCAGGGAAGCAAGGAAGCACAGGGGTACAAGTAATTGGGCAACCAGGGTCTCCTGGAGCATGGGGGTGACATTCAGAGCCCCACAGCAACTCCGGGCATCCCACCTCTGCCTAGGTGGGATACGTCTTGAGCCTACACCAGTCCCTCTGTCAGTCTCATGAGCCAGCTTCTTCCTGTGGTTCTTGCCTCACCTCCAGTAGGCCATGGGCTTCCCTCCCTAGTACCTCTGTTGCAGGACCCCTGCCCCCTCCCTGCTGTCTCTCTCCCCAGGTTCCCTGGTTTCTGTGTCACTGTTCGCTCTGCATGTACTGAAAGCCAGACAGATGCAAACAGAGAAAGAGAGAATTAACTTAATTGGTCCTTTTTCAGTATCCACTGTCCCTGTTGGACAGAGATCTCCTGCAATGGCCTCTCGTGACCATGGGATAGAGTATGGCTGTCTTTGCCGTAAGCATCAATTCCTGGCCTGGTCAGTCCTGGCTAAGGAGAGGCGATCACAGCGTACAAAGCACAGTGGACTCTCCCTAAACAGGGCTGGAGACACAGCAGGCACTCAACTGTCTAGAGTCTCCTCTCTGGGATCTTGAGTTCCAGGGATAATGACTTAGGCTGACTTTTTGTTCTTGTCTTTCAGCTTTTCCGTGGACTCTGTAGGGATTTCAACACCTAATATAAATTCCATGATCTCAGTCCAACCCAAAAAGGGTTCACTGACCCCAACAGAAAAACCCACAAATGTCCAAGTTTTCTTCCGTGCAAAAAAGGAAGTGAAGATCGAGCACCAGCCTGTTCTGCGCTGTCAGGTAAGAGAGCTCCAAAGGGAGGGGCTGCCTCAATGGCAGGATCGTGGGACTCCTGTTGCAAAGAAGGATACATGGCCTAATCCACGCTCCAGGAAGAAAAGGGGAGGGCTGGCCTGGGTGGCAACTGGATAGGATACACAGGGGTTCTGTCCTAACTAGCAGGCAAGGTCATCAGAATTAGATCCAGCGAGGAAATGTACCCCCAAGTCTTTGGGGAGCATCAGAGGCAGGGAAGCTGAGTCCCATCATCAAGTGCAAAGGAGGAGAAGGGAACTGAAAACCTGAGGAAAAGTTGGCTATGTTGACCCTTGGCTGGTACACAGTAAGCTCTGTTTTAGTGTTTGCTAATATCATTGTTGATGCAATAATACAAAGACAGTGAAATAAAGAACATGGCTTCATGTCAATGATGAAAATAGGGAACGGGGTAGATAATCATGGGAATTCTGTAGCTACAGCAGTGGCTGACTTGCTCATTCTTCTTCCCTTTCTAGATTATTGAGCCCAATATTTCAGAAGGAGGTGAAATCATTGCCAGCATCCCAATTAAGTTGTCCGTGAATGCAGTATATTCCAAATACAACATCACCCCCTCCTCTGTCATCAACTTTGGAGCTTTGATCTGTGGCACTCGTAAAAGCACCACCTTCACCATAGAAAATCAAGGTGTTACTGACTTCAAGTTCGCCCTTTATAAGCTGACAGGGGAGAGCCCCATTCATCAAAAGAAAGCGTAAGACAAATATTTACTTAACTCATTCCATTCCCTCTTTAATTTATGCTTTATATTTTATAAAGAGCTTTTGTATATCTTACTTAAATTCACCCAGTCCCGTTTTATGGTGAGATCAGTAAGATTTAGAAATGGCTCATTTAGATTATGCACAAAAGTTGGGCGCGGTGGCTCACACCTGTAATCCCAGCACTTTGGGAGGCCAAGGCGGGCAGATCACCTGAGATCAGGAGGTCTAGACCAGCCTGGCCAACGTGGTGAAACCCCATCTCTACTAACAATACAAAAATTAGCCGGGTGTGGTGGCACATGCCTGTAATCCCAGCTACTCGGGAGGCTGAGGCAGGAGAATCACTTGAACCCGAGAGGCAGAGGTTGCAGTGAGCCAAGATTGCGCCACTGCACTCCAGTTTGGGCACAGAGCGAGACTCCGTCTCAAAAAAATAAAAAATAAATATTATACACGAAATCACCAGTAGATCTTGATGTGAGCCCACATCTTCTGACTCCAGGTTTCATAGATTTCCTGTAGAATATATCATAAATTTTAGTTGAACAAACATAGTCTTCTGCCTGGAATTTTGTCTGTTGTCCTGGTGCTTCTGGTGTGCCGAAGGACTTATTAGATCATTGTCCTATATGTCATTCTGTACAATGCCAAGAAATTATTATTACAAGAAGCTAAATCAAAAGAAATCGTAGCAGTGCTTCATGGTGGGGCTGCTCTGGAAGCGCGGAAAAGAGGAAGTGCGGTGATGCCTTCAGCCTACCAGGGACTGTTATTGTTATTGCCTGTTACTATTATTGCCTTCTCCCCATGTAGACACCATCACAAAGCTACCTTAATAGTTGTTCCAACAGCAAAACTCCATGTTCTTCAAAAGGAGGCTGTCAATCAATTCACCCAAAACAATTTGTCTTTTGAGTGCTTTTGGCTTCCACTGGGCTGCTGTACTCTTTTTTGGACAAATTAAGGATGGTTTTTACCGATTCCTGAGGCACTTCTGATTTAATTTTGACTTTCTAGTTAATTCTTTTAAATAAGATGTATGGCTTTACAGTGTAGTTGTTTTATATTTCTGTAGCTATTCTTTTCTGTTTTGACAAAGTTTGAACATTTTTTAAAATGTAGAGTTAAATTGTGTAAAATCTCTTCCTAATTTAATTTCAACTGAATATTTTTACAATTTATTTTGTAACAATGTAATGTCTATAATGATTATAACTTAATTCTGTTTTGCTTTACATTGTTTTTTATTTATTTTTTATTTTAGCATGCACAAGTTCACGCAAAACACACGAAAGGGGGTTGAACTTCAGGTGTTCTGGTCATTAAGCAAGTGAATGCTTGAATATATAAAATTCTCAAAAGTTTAAGATGCATTTCAGATACATTTGAATATTTTAGGTGAACTGGTCTCTAGGCAAACTAATTATTGGATACTCAAGGCAAGTGAACAATTACCAAGACCTATATTTGAACTACTGCTTATACTAAACCTTAAAAACATCACAACTATAAATGTGAAGATACAGAACAGAGCTTAATTTATTTGCCATTTCACTTTTTAAAATGAGATTAAGTAAAACATTTGACATCCACAAGTAATTTTCTACACACTGCTTTCCAGTGAACTCAAGTAGGCATTTAAAAATTACTATCGTCTTACAGTAATTTTCAGTGTCCCTATACATCATATTTAATAAGTATAATTACCGCCTAGTTTCCTTACAATTGTTAAATGAGTTTGGTCAGTGATTAGCTAGCTAACTATGCCACTCCAGTGTCCTCTTGGTCAAAGAAGGGCCCCTTCCCCGATTCCTGGGAGAAGGGCCCTTGCAAGAAAACAGACAGGTGGTGTCTAATGTTACCCCCCACCCCGCAACCTAAGAGTATACTCTTGCTTCTTTAATCAGAGCCAGCCACATCAGACATGCAAGACCCCGAGAAAGTGACAGCTTCTGCAAAACTGGCTCTTCCAGAGCAGCCAAGTTCTCTGACACGATTCAGAAAGAAGTAACCACCACAGGCCAGGTGCGTGTCCTTTTCCCTGTTCTTACAGATACCCGGTAAGGCCAACTCCCAATTAGCTCTTGACACCAAATACCTCCCTAGAATAATAGGATTTGAGTCCATTATGGCAGGAATATGAAATAATTATACCGAAATGTCACTTTCATGTTAAGCTAAGATGTTATGACCTTTAATTTGGATATCCTCTTTTGCTTTAAAACCTTCATTGGCTTACCACTGCCTTAAAATTGTTTCTACTCTTCATGTGTATTTTAATCAAGAATAATTTGCTTATAAGAAAGAGAAGCCCATTCAAACAGGCTTAAATAAAAGGAGATTCGAGGATTTCTGCTTCTGGTAAGATCAACTAGATATACTTTTCCCTATTCTTCCCAACTAAGTATAACTAAAAACCCTGGGCATCGTGTATAAAACAGACTTCAGACTCTGAAAGGTAGAGAGAAGAAACCAGACCAGCCCCAGGAACTTTGGGACCCAAGGAAGATCAATGTGGTGAGTTCCCAAGTTTTCTTTTTGCCTCATGTCTCCCAGACTGGGTGCTGAAGCAGCCAGCAACCCTAAAACATCAACAGACACAGACAAAAAGCAAGCCCCAACAGAAGCCTACTCCTACTTTCTTTCTGCGTTTCTAGGTTGCCCCTAGAAAGACAGAAAACTTCCAGACAGTAACCGGAAGACGACAGTTAACCTAGAAAGACAGAAAACTTCTAGATAATAACTGTTCTACTCCAGCCAAACACCAAAGAAAAATATCTGGCCCCATGCCACCTCTGCTAGCAAAGGCCAAATAGAGAGTCTAGACTCCACCCTCTCCAAGCTGTCATGAGGTGCACCACCCCCTTGCCAGGGTGGCGTCGGAGAAGGTCGAATACCAAGCCAAGACTTTCATTCCCATGGGTAGTAACAAGCGTTCCCCACCACCTCCAGTGCTGTTTGTGGAGATACCACATGGGGAACCATGACGTCCACCCCAACCTAGTGGTAATGAGACATTCCCCCATCCCCTGCTGGAATGGTGTCAGAGGACCCCTCCATCTCCCATGGCATCAGCAGAACAGTAACAGGCACTCACCTGTCCCCACCAGGCAGGTATCAGTTGAGGACTAGTGGAGAGCTGGGACACCAACCCCTGCCCAGCAGGAATGATGGGTCTGAGTGGGGAATCTGGACTACTGCCCCCATCTGGCAGTAGCAAGGCAGTGTACTACCTGCCCCTGTCAGGGCAGTGCCAAAAGAAAGCCAGCCCAAACAAGATTTAAATCAGATCCCGAGTGTCATAGCGTAACACCCAAAATGTCCAGGTTTCAGTTGAAAATCACTCATCATACCAAGAACCAGGAAGAATTCAACCTGAAGGAAAATAGATAAATGCTAGATCACAACACTGAGATGAGAGAGGTGTTAGTTCTATCTGAAAATGTTTCAATAAGCAATTATAAGCATGCCTGGAAAATTTTTAAAATAGTATGTCTCAGCAAAGAAAGAAGATGTAGAGAAGAAGCAAATGGAGATTTGGGAATTGAAGATAAATAAACAAATTTAGCACTCAGTGGATGGGCTCAACAACACAGAGGGAACAGAGGAAAAGAATCAGTGAACTTGAAGACAGACAATAGGGATTCCTGTGTTTGTTTCTTATTGTTCTCACAGCAAATTACCTCAAATTTAGAAGCTTAAAGTATTACGCATTTTTTATCTTATAGTTCTGTAGGTCAGAAGTGCTAAAATCAAGGTGTTGGAAGGGCTGTATTCTTTTCTGGAGACACCAGGAAAGAATCCTTTTCATTGTTTTTTTAGCTTCTAGAGGCAGCCCACATTCCTTGGCTTGTAGTCCCCTTCTATCATCCTCAAAGCCAGCAACAGAGGATCGAATCCTTCTCACATCACATTACTCCAACCTCCTCCATAGTCATATCTCCTTCTAACTCTCTTCCATTTCTAAGGACCCTTGTGATTACATTGGGCCCATTACAATCCGGAATAATCTCCTCATCACAAGGTTCTTAATGTAATCATGTCAAACAAGTCCTTTTGCTGTGTAAGGTAACATATTCACAGGTTCCAGAGATTAGGATGTGGACATCTTTCGGAGGCCATTATTCTGCCCAGTCTAAACAAAAGAGAGAAAGTAGACTCTGTTTTGAGTCTCTTGAAAGTCTATTTAAGTCTAATGAGATAAAATGAATAGATGCTCAGGGATCTGTGGAACCATAACAAAAGATCTAATGCTCTTGTCATTGGAGTTCCAGAAAGAGTTACAAAAGAGGGTGGGACTGAAAAGGTACTCAAAGGAATAATGACAAAAAACTTTTCAAATTTGGCAAAAGATGTAAACCTACAGACTCAAGAATCTGAGCAAACCCAAATAGGAAAAACCAAAAGAAATCCTTACCAACACACATCATAGTCAAACTTCTGAAAATTAAAGAAAAGAAAAAAAAATTTTGAACACATCAAGAGAGAAATGAACCTTGAATGACAGCAGATTTCTTACAAAAACCATAGCGACCCAAAAGAAAGTGGCACGATATTTTCAAGTGTAGAGAACCAAAAACTGTGAACCCAGAATCTTATATCCAGCAAAAATATTTCTCAAGGATAAATGAGAAATCGACTTTCTCAAATGAAATAAAGCTAAAAGAATTTGTCACCAGTAGACTTACCCTAAAGAATGGCTAAAGGAAATTCTCAAAACAGAAAGTAAATAACAGAAGATAAAATCATGGAACATCAACAAGGAAGAAAAAAACATGGTAAGCAATAATGTAGGTAAATTCAGTAGACCTTACTTCTCTTCCTGGGTTTTCTAAATTATGTTTGTCAATGGAAGCAAAACTATATAATACTGTCTGATATGGTTTTAAATGGATGGAGAGGAAATATTTTAGACAGAGCGGGGCAGAGGAAAGAATCAGTGAACTTGAAGGCAGACAATAGGAATTCTTTATAAAAAGCAGGTGAATGAGCAGTTGTTCAGCAAGATGGTAAATACTATAATTGAGGTGCGTGTACCATAATTGAGGTGCGTGTACATGGATAGACTCTAGAAAAATTGAAGAATGAAGTCTTGCTGTTCCGGGTAGCTGTGAAGAGTCATTGAAGGCTTCACAGAGGAAGAGGTGCTTGATTTACATATCAGAATCACGTTTGGCTGCAGATAGCAGAAAATCCAACGTTAGTGGTTTCAACAAATATGGCATATTTAAATGGGGTAGGCAATTGCTGGTGTTGTTTTAATAGTTTATTGTTGCTTGTGATTCTCTTGGCCTTTCCCTCATGGTTTCAAGGTGGCCACTGCAGCTCCAGCCACCACCTCTGCATTGAAGGCACTGAGAGAAGCAGGTATTCTGCACTCTATGAACAGCAATAATTATTGATTGAAGGGAACTGGGTTTTCTACATGTTGGTTTTTATGTCTTTTCAAGTGGTTTCCACTTGTCAAGCAAAGGCTTCTATTTCATTAACATACATAATTTTCTACATATGTTTCTGTAACTCTCATCTTTTCTACAGATTTTTTTTCCTTCTTTGCCTACCATATCTTCTCAGCCTTCAGTGAAACAGCCTCTCCAGCACTCTGCCTTTCAGTTGCAATGAACTTATCCTCTCCTCTACATTGGCAACTTATTTTAATGGTCACAGCCTGGATCTTGCATCACAAGAAACTGAGGTGCTTCTGAATCCTTGATTTCCAAGACCTCTTTCTCTGACTGCTTCCGTTTCTCCTAGCTTTCTGCTACCTCAGTTCCACTCATTTCAGCTGTGCTTTGCCCTCACCCTTGCTCCTTTGAGACAACATCATGCCATTTTCTACTATTCTCCAACCTTCTCTTCTGTCAGGATGGTTTATCTGGGAATCACCAGTGCCCAGGACATCTCCTAGCACATTGTAGGTATTCAGTAAATAGTGACCAAGTTAGTTAATAGCAGCTTCCATGTATGTCTGTGCGGTCACACTGCACAATGCTAGGGGCTGCATCCACACAGATGCCTGTGTGAAGAGTGCCACTAGACAGCACTAATTTCTGCTGTGGTTCCTAGATCTGGCAGGAGGTCCTTCACAAACCCCAGCTGCCAAAGGTTTTGCACAAATCCAACTGCCAGGGTATGAGTCCAATGCAGCGGAACACTCACACAAGTCACGCAAAGCAAGTTATCACTCACAGATAGGTAGCAAGAACCAATAGAAGCCTCGTATTCATGGACAGCTGGTCCCCCAAGGCTCAAGAAAGCTGCCTTGGACAGATGAAGTCCTGTCTATGCATGCCTCACTTCACACTGCAGCTGAAGGACACCAAAAGCATTCTGTCCTGGATTTTGTGCTCCAGAGGAAATGTGGATCTCTGAGCTGAAGCACCGCAGGACATTCTGTTCTAGGAAGGATGAGAACAGAGCCTGGGCTGTTCCAGACCCTTCCCTTATCTCAGGCCACTGCATTGTCAACACATTCCACAGTCATCCGGAAAACTACAAGCAGGAGAGAGAAGAGCCAGGACATCTAATCTAAGGATTGCACCAACATCCTGGTTTTTGTTTTTTGTTTTTTGGTTTTTTTTGTTTTGTTTGTTTGTTTGTTTTAGCACTAATTCTACACCAGATGCTATGCTACATGCTTCACACCTGTTCTTTCATTTAAACTTCCAGCAATCTCTGGGGTCGGGGCTTTAGCTCCATTTTATAGATAAACAAACTGAAACTCAGAGAAGTCATTTGTTTAAGGTCAAACAGTCAATATTTAGCAGGGCTGGGATTCAAACCCAGGTGTTTCTCACTCAAAAGCCCATAACCTCACCCACTACTCCATTATGCACCCCTCTGCTTCAAGATGCCCAGCTGAATAAGTGCTATATGATGTGGAGTCTGTCTGTTCCCTTAAACCCTTAGTTCAAACACGATTGGTCTGAAGGAATTTGCATAGAAGGAAGCACTGAGAGAGAAGCCTATCACTGAAGACCCCCTGCCCATCCCAGGCCCTCTGTCCCTCCAGGAGGAGAGGAGAGAGGGCCCCGAGAGTGCCTGTGAGAAGAAGCCCACGTGTCCCTCCCCGTCTCCACACCATCTCACAGCCCCCATAGTCTGGCTGTCACTCACTCTGCCTCCAAGCCTCCTATCCCTCCCACCCTTGTCCTGCAGGCCCGCTTCGCCCATGGAATGTTCACCGTGTACCCTGGTTTTGGCTCCATCCCTTCTGGAGGACAGCAGGTCATCAACGTTGACTGTGTGGCTGATCCCATGGGAAAGTGTGAGGAGTTTATAGCCATCGATATCTCCGGCCGAGACCCTGCAGCCCACCCTGCCGGCATTCCTTACACTTTGCTGGCTGAAGCCTGTCTACCAGGTACTGACCACTCACATTGGACAACACCACTTAAAAGATGTTCATCTGAGACCAGGTGCAGTGGCTCACCCTTGTGATCCCAGCACTTCGGGAGGCCGAAGTGGGCAGATCACCTAAGGTCAGGGGTTTGAGACCAGCCTGGCCAACATGACAAAATCCTGTCTCTACTAAAAATACAAAAAATTAGCCAGGTGTGGTGGCACATGCCTGTAATCCCAGCTACTCAGGAGGCACTTGAATCCAGGAGGTGGAGTTTGCAGTGAGCTGAGATCACGCCACTGTACTCCACAACAGAGCGAGAGTCCATCTCAAAAAAATATATATATAAATAAAAGACCTTCATCTGTAACACTTCTACCTTCTTTCTTGCAAGTTTTTCCAAAGTTGTCTGGCAGACATGGCTGGGCTACTTCCTTTGGGGTCCTAGAACTTCCTCTAGTGTCTTCAGTTGTATTTTTCCAGGGCATATACCTAAGGGAGGAGGTGCAGCTTCACACTCCCAGGAGGCTAGTCCTGGATTCCCAGATGAATAGTGTTATCTGAGAATCATGATGGGATGGGCTGTGGCACAGGACCCAGGACCACTGGGTCCCGTTCACGGCCAGGCCACTCCCGGTGGGCAACATGTCCACAGAGAACAATGTTCAGTTACTGAGCATGCAAAATCTGTAACCCAGCAGGAGGGCAGATGAGGTGCAAAGAGAATGCCTCATGCTTTGATGATAGGACCCCTGGAGCCTTGAAGCATAGTGGGCCAGTTGCCTCCTTCCCTCCATAGCACACCCCAGATCTTGGATCTTATACCATTGGGAGAAAAATGCTCACTGGAGTGTGGCAACCAGCAAGGACTGTACAAAAGAGGAAGACAAGACAGAATGTTTCCCATCCCTCACACCCCCTTGCATGACTTCCCCTATGTGTCCTCCACGATTCTCCTTTGCGAGAATCCAGAGCTCCAAATTAGGAATTACAGAACGGGAATCCAGCAATCAGGCAGCATCTCATACTCTCCCCTTCACTCCGCAGCCTTTGTGACCGAAAACAACGCCTTGATATTTGAAGAGCACCAGATATGTACCAGCGCCAACCTGCACCACATCCTGCAGACCATAGAGAGCGGGGGGCTGTTCATCGAGGACGAGAACAAGTTCATCTTCTGCAATGTCCTGGTGGGCCGCCAAGCCAAGGCTCGTTTCAAGATCAGCAACGTGGGAAAGATCGCCTGTGATGTCAACATTGTAGTCAGGCCTATCTCCAATAAGGTAAGATGCTCCCAATGGCCCCTGGCCCACTGTGGTTGGCATAAAGCTGGAAACAGGGCTCTCAGCATCCTCTGCTCTGGAGCCTGAATGCGTGAGTGGAAATTATCTGGCCCTGCTGGAAGTTATGTGAAGTAACTAGGGGCTTTCCCCTAGGCCAGTGGTGATACATTTGTCCCAGTGGGTGTCTCCTCCAGGTACCTTTGTGATAAGTACGCATGGACGAGCAAACCGCATTCCTCCATTGAATGCTCACTACGTGCCTAAAATAGACAAAACGTGGTGGGGAGAGGCTAAAGTGAGCGCCAGCTCCAGACAGGCCTGCCTCCAGCTGCATATTCTGCTGGTAAGGGAGATTTGGGGGCATCAGATTCTGAGGATAAGGTGAAATGGTGAGCATGTTTCAGCCCTTCCCATATTACAAGCACTGTGCTAAGTGATTTATATTTACTGCCTCCTTTTGCCCTCACAACAACTCTTCCGACTTTGTATTATTATCCCAATTCTATAGTTAGGGAAACTGAGGCTTTAAAAGCTAAATCCTTCCCCTAGGTCCCAGAGCCTGAGAATATCGGGCTGGGCTTAAAGCCAAGCTTCATCCACATACAAGATGAAATAATTGCCCATCTCAGCGGTCTGCCAGGCTTGAAACTGCCTTTTCTCTCTGAGTCAGATCATACTTTTTTTCATGGCAGAACAGAAAATTCAGGATACCAAGAGAGGTCTTAATCAATGAGTTTCCGTCACCCTTAATTTCCAATCCAACGTGCAGCAAATATTCTAGTTTTATGACGGCTGCTTCTGTTCTCTGCCCAAAAGTAGAATCTGGGCCCAGGAGGTCCTCAGGCCCCACAGCTGGCATTGTTCACAGCTGAGGGTGGTGGGGAAGTCACCAAGGGTGTTGGTATCACCCTAGAGCTACATATGGAGTGTGCATTCCTGGGGAATGTCAACGCAGAGGGGTATGGTTGGGGAGACTACATAATCCCTTTTATGACTTCCTTCAGGCCCTGGTGACACCCAGTCATTATTCTCTGATTTTTTTTTTTTTTTAGGGGGGACAGAGTCTGCTCTGTCACCCAGGCTGGAGTGCAGTGGCATGATCTCAGCTCACTGCAAGCTCTGCCTCCCAGGTTCACGCCATTCTCCTGCCTCAGCCCCCCAAGTAGATGGGACTATAGGCACCCATCACCACGCCCGGCTAATTTTTTGTATTTTTAGTAGAGACGGGGTTTCACCGTGTTAGCCAGGATGGTCACAATCTCCTGACCTCGTGATCCACCCGCCTTGGCCTCCCAAAGTGCTGGGATTACCGGCATGAGCCACTGCGCCTGGCCTATCCTCTGATCTTATTTGGGATATTAAGGGTCAGCTTTCTCCCTATTCTGTACTAAAAACATAAAAAGTGAGCAAGACTGATTTTTTTTTTTTTTTTTGGGACAGTCTCACTCTTGTTGCCCAGGCTGGAGTGCAATGGCACCATCATGGCTCACTGCAGCCTCGACTTCCTGGGCTCAAGTGATCCTCCCACCTCAGCCTCCTGAGTAGCTGGGACTACAGGCACGCACCACCATGCTTGGCTAGTTTTTGTATTTTTTGTAGAGACAGGGTTTCACCATGTTGGCCAGGCTGGTCTCAAACTCCTAGGCTCAAGCGATCCTCCCGCCTCAGCCTCCCAAAGTGCTAGGATTACAAGAGTGAGCCACCACACCCAGCCACAAGTCTGATTTCTAAAGAGAGACATATTATAAGAGGATTTGCAGACATCACATGTTCTCCTCCACCCTAGTTTGTGGACTTGACAGCTATCCCTTGGAAAAAGCAAAGAGAAACTGGAGTGCCCTCAGTTTAAGAACAAGAGGGAATAGTCAGTCTTGAATCCCACCTACTTCCCAAGAGAATGAAAAATCCTCTTAAGGCCATGCCAGGGCTCCCTACAGTCCCAAAACACTGCCACAAGATGGGAACAGATAAAGTGCTGTGGGAGGTTGTTCTAGCCAAGGCTCTTGGAGTTACAAGGAGCAGAAACCCTCTCAGATTAGCCCAAACAAAGCAAGGCTTACTGCAGTGAATTGGACACCTCAGACACAGGTCAGAACACATCATGTGGCCAGGACTCCTTGGGACTGGCACCATCACCTGAAGTTCGCCCCTTTAGAAGACCAGCGGATGCTCTGTCCATCTCTCAGGGGCCACATGTCTCTCTCACAGGGTTTCCACTGCTCCATTCTCTCATCCAGCTTTCTCATCTTGCATGTGATTCAGCCAGCTCCCAGCTCAGCTCCACATTTTAACAACCAGCACCGGCCCGGCACAGTGGCTCACACCTGTAATCCCAGCACTATGGGAGGCCGAGGCAGGCAGATTACTTGAGCCCAGGAGTATGAGACCAGCCTGGGAAACGTGATGAAACCCCATATGTACAAAAAAAAAAAAAAATTAGCTGGGCATAGTGGCACACACCTGTAGTCCCAGCTACTTGGGAGGCTGAGGTGGGAGGATTGCCTGGGTCCAGGAGGTCGAGGCTGCAGTGAGCCATGATCATGCCACTGCACTCCAACATGAGTGACAGAGCAAGATCCTGTCACAAAAAGAATTTAAAAACCAACCAACACCAATCTTTAGGCATCCCAATTTAGTTGACAGGGGTGGGGTAGCAGGGAGAATATCTGGATTCCTGGCTTAGTTCATCAATTTGAGTCAAAAATCATAGGTCTAGCCAAATCTAGCCAGGCATCATTCAGGGGTGGGTCCCAGGCTGTTCCCTTCAGGGCCCCTCACCCTGCAGGCAGTGGAGCATGTCCACCAGAGCACTTAGATGAGAGGTGGGGGGGCTCTTGAAAATAAGGAGTAAGCCTGGTGAGAATACAAAGATGCTGACACACTCTGGTCTCTGCCCCCATCACCAGCCTTTTGCCCGCATCATCGACATTTTTGAAGTGGAACCCAGCAAGATGTGCCTTGCCAGCCATTCCCATGCCTTTGCCACGGTGTCCTTCACCCCGCAGATCATGCAGAACTACCAGTGCATCTTTGAGGCTACCTTGGATGGCTTGCCCAGGTACCAGCTCCCAGCTCCCAGCTCCCTCTCCTCCGGCAGGGCTGCAGGCCACACTCTGTAGGGAGTGTCATTCCCACCATGCCAGGCTGACAGGCTACAATCTTCCTGTCCCCTACAGCACCCTGGCCAAGAGCCGAGGCCTCGTGTTTGACATCGCTGGTGAGGGGAACCTCCCTCGAGTGACGGTTGTGCGGCCAATTCTTCATAACCAATATGGAAACCCCTTGCTCCTCTTTAAGAGGCTTCTGCTTGGTCATTCAGAGAAGCTGCCTCTCATCCTCAAGAACAATGGCGTCCTCCCTGCCCAGGTAATACTCGAGGGTGAAGCATGAGGCTGAAAGGGAGAAGAATCCAGAAGTTACACTTCTGCCACTGGGGCCTCTGCCATGCCTAATGTATGAGGACTTCTCTCTTGATCCACATACGTTAATCTATGTGTCAAAGACATGCAGAGGGGAATCTGGCATGATATTTGTCCTCAAAGAAAGTAGGAAACCGGATTCTACAATATACCATCATCATTAACTACTGTCCAAGGCAGTGTGCAGTGATGTGCACCAAGCTGAGTGGATAGGATTATGGGTGTTCTTAA
Organism: Symphalangus syndactylus; assembly: GCF_028878055.3. Taxonomy (NCBI): domain Eukaryota; kingdom Metazoa; phylum Chordata; class Mammalia; order Primates; family Hylobatidae; genus Symphalangus; species Symphalangus syndactylus. The sequence goes on along the minus strand of NC_072433.2, from coordinate 20,202,410 downwards.
TATCTTCTTTATTTTTTAATTGTTTTCTGTAATGAACATTGCATTTGCAATGAGGATAAGACGATAAAAGAAACTTCAGTAGGGGTGGAAAATACAACATCCAAATGTATTTTGATTCAGTGATTAAATTATGGTTTTATTTTACAAAAAAAGTGATGTATTGTGCTCTACAAGGGACTGTAGGACTTTTGAAAAAGATCTATTCCCATCTAGACAATAAAGGGAAAATTCACTGTAAATGACATTTGAACAGGGCTCATTGAAGGAGTTGGGTTTCAGCAATGCCTTCAGTGGGCATTTGGCAGTCCATGCAAACCGGAAAGAGAGAGAAAGCTTTAAAGGTGCAGAAGCCAAAAAACAAAACAAAACAAAATGTGCACACTACTACAGGAGCTAGTAAGCACCCAGCTTCATGAGAGCATAGGTATAGGTAGAAGAGCAAGGAAGATAAAAATGAAAGGATACAGTAATGGAACAACTTGTGGAAGGCTTGGAATTCTCTAAATATTTTAAACCCTACAAGACATTGCCACTGTTGTTCTTGCTGCTGTTGTTCTTATTGTTTATACATTTATGACCCATTTAGGTTTACTCATTTATTAATCATTTTTATTTCTCTTTATTCCTGGGTCTCCAATTTTCCATCTGTATTTGTCAGTTCTCATGCTACCAATAAAGACATACCTGAGACTGGGTAATTTATAAAGAAAAAAGAGGACTCACAGTTCCACATGGCTGGGGAGGCCTCACTATCATGGTGGAAGGCAAAGGAGGAGAAAGACATGTCTTACATGGTGGCAGGCAAGGGAGCTTGTGCGGGGGAACTCCCATTTATAAAACCATCAGATTTTGTGAGACTTATTCACTATCATGAGAACAGCCTGGGAAAGACGCACCCCCATGATTCATTTACCTCCCACCAGGTCCCTCCCACGACATGTGGGAGTTATGGGAGCTACAATTCAAGATAAGACTTGGATGGGGACACAGCCAAACCATATCACCATCTTAGACCCTTTTCCTACCAACTGAAGAATACTGTTTAGTATTTCCTTAATGTGGGTTTGCTGGTGGTGAAGTCTCTATTTCTCCTTCATTTTAAACATCGTTTTTACTAGCTATAGAGTTCTGGTTTGGCAGTTGTTTTCTTTCAGCCAATGGGAGATATTATTCCAATGTATTCCGGTTTCCATTGTTAACTGCTGAGTTTCAGCTATAAGTCTAAAATATTTTAAGACAGGGGTCCTCAACCCCCAGGCCACAGACCCATGAGTAAAAGCTCATCTGTATTTACAGCCACTCCCCTTCACTCACATTACCACCTGAGCTCCCTTCCTGTCAGATCAGCAGTAGCATTAGATTCTCATAGGAGTGCGAACCCTATTTTGAGCTGCACGTGTGAGGGATCTAGGTTGTGTGCTCCTTATAAGAATTTAATGCCTGATTATCTGAAATGTAACAGTCTCAACCCAAAACCATTCCCCATTGCCTGGTCCATGGAAAAATTGTCTTCCACGAAACCAGTTCCTGGTGCCAAAAAGGTTGGGGACTGCTACTTTAAGGCATTCTTTTTTTCTGACTGCCTTTTACATTTTCACTTTGTTTTCTACAGTTTTACTGTGATAATGTCCAGGTGTGGATTTCTTTTAATTTATCCTTGTTAGAATTCACTAGACTTCTTGATTCTGTGGATTAAAGTTAAGTCAATTTTGGAAAATTTCTAGACATGTCTTTAAATATTGTTTCTGTTTCATTCTCTCTAATCTGTACTTCTGGGATGATAATTAAATATATAGAAGACCTTCTCACTATATCTTCTGTGTCTCCAGTCTCACTATATTTTCCACTCACTTTTCCTCTGGGTTTCATTCTGCATAATTTCTTTTGACCTGTTTTCAGTTTATTAACTCTCCCTTTAGCTGTATTGAATCTACTGTTAAAGTTTCCATTAAGTCCTTAAGTTATTATATTTTTCAGTCTTAGAATTTCTATTAGGCTGTTCTAAAAATCTGAATAATTCATGTTTACAGTTTCTAGTTTCTAGCTGAAATTGTCAGACATAACTTTTATTTCTTGAACACAGTAATCATAGCCATTTTACAGTCTATACCAGATAATTCCAAAATCCAAAGTCATTGTGGCTCTTTCTGGTTTCTACTCATCTTTTTCTACTATTTCTACTCATCTTTGCCCATGTTGCCCTGCCTCCTCATGTGCCTGGTTATCTTCTGTTCATGTGTTGGGTCTTATATTGTAAAAGTTATTTAGAAATCATTAAACTAAGGATCATATTTTTCTTCAGAGGCAATTTTCATTTGCTTCTGCCCAACACTTGAGGGCACTAGAAATTCAGGTTCACCTTAAGCCAGTGTTAGGGTTTGAGATTTTCTGGATTACCCAGATGACTCAGAGCAGGATTGCCATCCTTGGGAAAGCTGGTTTATATCCAGCTCACCTTTCATCTTATGAGGTCCCAGCCCAGAAGAAAGCATTCTCACCTTCCACAGGCCTTGAACTTTTGCCCTCTTAGCACCAAAAGACCATCAAAAGTGCAGACAATGCCTGTAATCCCAGCACCTTGGGAGGCTGAGGTGGGCATATCAGGATTTTGAGACCAGCCTGGACAACATGGTAAAATCCCGTCTTTACTAAAAACATACAAAAATTAGTTGGGCGTAGTGACTCGTGCCTGTAATCCTAGCTACTCTGGAGGCTGAGGCAGGAGAATCGCCAGAACCCGGGAGACAGAGGTTGCAGTGAGCCAAGATTTCACCACTGCGCTCCGGCCTGGGTGACAGAGTGAGATTCCATATCAAAATTAGAAAAAAAAAAAAAAAGTGCAGACAAGCCTCCTGTCTACCTTTTCCTGATTGGCAAATGTTCTGGGCAGACAAAAACCACCCAGAAAGTGAGACTAACCTTGCTGGATTTCTATACTCTCACAGATCCTGGTCTATTTACTCCTCATTCTCTTTGTAGCTCTGTTATGCTTTTAAAAAAAATTTTTTTATATATTTAGTCTAGCAATTGTTGTTGCCTTGAGTTCAGGTTACCTAGTTTACCATTACCCTGCATTGTTTCCATTATTATGGCTTTATAATATGTTTTAGCATCTAGTTCAGTGAATTCCTATCCACCTACTCCGTTTTTGCTATTTTTCTTAACGATTTTCACCTATTAATCTCTCAGATAAGCTTTATAAATATTTTATAATGTTCCTTTAAAAATCCCATCAGGAAGCCTCTGAATCTGGGAGGATTTCTGCTTGCAGAGTATTTAGACTCTCCACCAGGAACATTTAGGATTTCCACCCATTTATTTAGATCTTTTATGTCAATATTCTTACATATAATTCTTCCATATAGTTTCTTATTAAAGTTGTTTCTAAATACATAATTTTTTATCTCAGAAGCTTCCCATGTGATATCACTATTTCTGCCTTCTCCATGTCTCATATTTTATATTATTCAATCTTTTTCACGACGGTGCCAGCATTACTGTCTTCTAACAATGCCTGCTGATGTCTCACATCCGAAATCAGATGCATGGCTTTAGTCTTATCTTCCTTACAATGGGCCAGAAAGCACCACTTTCTCCAAGTAGGTCAAATGCCCACCTTGTTTTTTCTTTTATCGTGGTAGGATGCTTAACATGACACTATCAGGTAACTAAACTAATGCATAGCACCTAGGAGATACTGGTTTTTAGGAATTGACATCAATGCAGGCCCTTATAGCATTACAAGTATTCATTTCCATTTTGTTAGCCTAGCATATATTTTATAACTGCCTCTGGTAATGACAGAGGTGTTGGCAACCACATTTTGACCCTATCTACCTACGTGATCTGGAAAGCTCTGCATACTCCTTGAACCTCTGGTTCCTCACTCAGATAACAAGGGCTGATCTGACTGAATGTTCTTCTGTCCTCTCTAGGTCTAATATTTATTATTTCTCTCTCTTAATAAGAAATTCAAAAAAGTGAATATTAGGCACAATACCTTTTTGGGGTCCTGCCCCAAACACAGCACAGTATCTCACCCCAGACTCAAAGCCCATGCGCAGCCTGTAAGCCTAGCATTCATCCCTGCCTTCCTTCTGCCAGCTGCATGTTGACCTGCAGGATGAGCTAGGAGTCTTCTCCCTGAAAGGGAAGCCCACCACCTCATACATCTACATCACAGAGGAAAACAAACCACATGAAAAAGGTAAGTGTGGGGAGGGTGCTTCTAGAGGGCAGTGGATCTCAGTAGCTGCTTCGTTAGGGGACCACTCAAGGCCCAGCCAGAGGGGAATGCCCAGTCTCATCACCACTGGCCTCTAGCTAAGGCTCGTTCCCATTCTAGGGTTACTTTCCCTTCAACAGGGGTCTTTATAGATACACATTTCTTGAAACTGGTTCTAAATCTTATCTTCTCTCTTCTCTTTGCAGCAAAGAAAGCTCACACAGCCTCCTTGGTTGTTTCTCCTGGAGATACAGCTGAATTTGATGTCTTTTTCCACTCCCAGAAGGTTGGGAGGTTGAGAGGTATCATCCACTTGTCAGTGATCAACAACCAATATGAGGAGACCAACATCCACATGGTGGGAGAGGGCTATAAGGATGACATCACCTTGGACAACATCCACGGGCTGGTGGCCCCCACCAGCCAGGAAGACATAAGTATCTCTGAGTTCACAGAGATCATCGAGGACAATGATGTGGAAGACTTGGTGGCAGGTGGGAGAAACAGCAGTGAGGTGTTGACAAGTGTTGGCTACTGGGTCATTTGTTTTAAATGAGAGTAAATTTAAATAACAGGTTGGTTAGCTCCCTGAGAATTTAGGACTGACTCTCCTCTTCATTACTGTATGCTCTAGCGTGCCTGGCTCAGTCATGGCATCCATCCTTCCATTTATTCATGTGTTCACTCGATGAATATGTATTGAGCACCAAGTACATGTTCCAGGCATGCTGATCCCTGGAGTTTCAAAATTAACAAGGAAGTCTCTACTCTTAAGGAGCTTATAGTTTGATATTCAAATTCTGGTTCAACTAATAAGCAAATAAATTCCTTGCAGTTTTTCCTGTCTGCATTTATTAGCTGGCTTGTGTTGGCATTGTCTGTTTATTAGAGAGAGTATAGGTTTGGGCACTTCTAGAACATCACTCTGCACAGCCCCACTACTCAATGAGCAGTCTGAGATCCTATGGCATCAGCATCACCTGGGAGCTTATTAGAAATGGGGGTTTCAGACCCACCCTGCCCTACTGAATCAGAATCCACATTTTAACAAGACCCCAGGTTACATGTTTTTATACTACAGCTTAAGACATGTTGTGCTGCAATCTATCAAGCACTAAAGCTTCATTTAGTTGACATTTTTGGGGGGTTGGAAAAATTTATCATCAAATTGTTATCATTAGAAAGCATTGGTTAAGTGCCCTAATTATGTGGTTGGTTGCTAAAAAGTGAGTTATAAACAGAGTCCCATAGTTTACCTAGAAGCTTAATTAAAGTCCTGGAATGTACCATTAGGTGGTCTACACAACATGGGTTGAAATCAACACTCCTCATATACCTGGTGTTTCAGCCCTGTTTGAGGCTACAGGGTGACATCTCTCTTACCAAGGATCAAGCAGGAGCCAGCAGTGAATCTAAGTTCAGAACTCAGATTTCATGCCCATAATAGGATTGCCAGAGTTAGCAAATCAGAATACAAGACTCCTCAATAAATTGGAATTTCAGTTAAACTATGAATAATTTTTAGTATATGTATATCCCAAACATGGCATGGGACAAACTTATCCTAAAAAATTATTCATTACTTATCTGTAATTCAGATTTAACCAGGACTCCTATATTTTATCTGGCAATTCCAATCCTTTGTAGTATTTTCTCACCAAAGAAATGGAGTTGGGGACCTGTGTTTTCTCTTGTACAAATGGAGGTGAGGGCTAAGGTGGGTGAATGGATGATGGATGGATGGATGAAGGGATAGAGGGATAGATGGGTAGATGATAGATGAATGGATGGATGGATACATGCGTGCATGCATGGATGAGTGGATGATGGGTGGATGGATGGGTGGGTAGATGATGGATGGATGGATGGGTGGGTGGGTGGATGGATGGATGGATGGGTGGATGATGGATGGGTGGATGATGGATGGATGAGTGGGTGAGTAGGTGGATGATGGATGGATGGGAGGGTGGATAATGGATGGATGGATGGATGGGTGGATAGGGAGATGATGGATGGGTGGATAAGTGGATGGTGGATGGGTGGATGATGGGTGGGTGGGTGGATGATGGCTGGATGGGTAGGTGGATGGATAATGGCAGGATGGGGGAGGGTGGATGATGGATGGATGGATGGGTGGGCGGATGATGGCTGGATGGATTAGTAGGTGGAGGATGGATGGATGGATGGATAGGTGGATAATGGATGGATGGATGGTGGATGGGTGGATGATGGATGGATGGATAGGTGGGTGATGGATAGGTGGATGATGGATGGGTGGATAATAGATGAATGGGAGGGAGGGGTGGATGGATAGGTAGATAGATGATGGATGGATGAATGGGTAGATGATGGGTGGGTGGATGATGGATGGATGGATGGATGGATGGATGGATGGACGGATGGACGGATGGATGGATGATGGATGGATAGGTGGGTGATGGATAGGTGGATGATGGATGGGTGGATAATGGATGGATGAGAGGGAGGGATGGATGGATAGATAAGTAGATGATGGATGGTAGATGATGGGTGGGTGGATGATGGATGGATGGGTGAGTGGATGATGGATGGATGGATGGATGGATAGATGGATGGGTGGATGGGTGGATGGGTGGATAGATAGATTCCTTGAGGATAGAAATCTTGTTACTCAGAGATTCTAGGTTTTTCAAATATAACCATCCAAGGATGGAAGGATTGCATGTGGGTGAAGCACTATGCCTCCCTAAGGAAGCAGGCCCTCAGGGGAAGCCAGGGAGGACTCACAGCCTTCTGCTTCTAATCCCTAGCTGCTCTGGTGGACCACATCCAGTTTGGGGACTGCCACATTGGACACAGCTATAATGTGAGCTTCACAGTCACAAATCACAGCCAAGTGAACTTGATACGGTTTGAATGGCCTGTTTCAGCCACAATTGCTTTCTCCCCACAGGTAAATAAAAGTCGTTCATCATTTTCTGGAATCCCTTAGTCCTAAGCCAACCCCAGACTGATTGTCAGCCCTTTCCCATGGATGCATGGAATGGAATTAATGCATCTCAAGCTGAGAGACAGCCCAGGAATCATCCCTAACTCATACCTGGTAGCAAAGAACACTGTTCATGTCTCCCCTGGTTAAGAGGGGAAGACAGAGAACGAAGTTGGCCAAGACTGTTGCTAGGCTGCTGTCAAGGGACCCTGTGGAGGCCTGTATAGATGAATACAGGTCCTAGTCTTCCCATCCCAGATTGTGGAGCTGTGTCCTCCTAGGTGTGTGTCCTTTAGAGTATCACTCCTTCAAAATGCTTCACCAAAAGCTAGAATGGGGGTGATGGGTTCTGTGGACAACTGAGATTTAGAAAATGTTCCAAGCTCCATCCTTCTCTTAAAGATTCCTGTTTCTGTTTGGCATGTTAAAACCTACTTAACTTTGTTTTACCTGGAATTTTCTAACCACTTCTTTTAGCATCTCCACAGCACACATTTTTTTTTTTAATTGCTGACTAAAGCTTGACATTGAACAAGGCCTAGGATAACGTTCTAGCAGATCGTTGCCTCTGGCCAGTGGTTGCTTTTTGTAGATAGTTCACTTCTGAGTTCCCAGAGCACTGGCACACCCCAGTGTCTTCACTGCCTCCTGCTCTGTTGACACACAGCTACTGGGATGGAGCAAAGGGGTTGGGGACTTTGTCATCTTTAAATCTTTGAGTGCTATTAGGGATAAATTTTGCTTTTTGGAGGGATGTAAAGTTCATTAGGACCCTGACCATTCCAGTTCATCATGGTCCAAATCCAACCCTGAATAGAGCTAGTATGCCACTTTATTTGTAAATTGAGTGCTTATTATATGCCAAAAATAGTTCTAAGACCTTGGTTAATCCTCTTAACAACCCTATAGGGCAGATACTACTTTTTTTTGTTTTTGTTTGTTTGTTGAGATAGTCTCACTCGGTCACCCAGGCTGGAGTGCAGTGTGACAATCTTGGCTCTTTGCAACCTCCACCTCCCAAGATCAAGTGATTCTCCCACCTCAGCCCCCCAAGTAGCTGGGACAACAGATGCACACTACCACACCTGGCTAATTTTTTTGTATTTTTGGCAGAGACAGGTTTCACCATGTTGTCCAGTCTGGTCTCAAACTCCTGAGCTCAAGCAATCCACCTGCCTCGGCCTCCCAAAGTGCTGGGATTATAGGCATGAGTCACTGTGCCCAGCCATAGATACTACTATTGTCTGCATTTTACCTGTGAAGAAACAAACACAGTATAATGTAATAGAGTAATCTGCTTTTATGCATTATTTTTATTACCAAGGCCTTAATCAAAGAAGGCAGAGAGGCCGGGCGCAGTGGACGTTCCCAACCTCAATTCTTGACTTCTGTGCACCCACAGGCTCAACACCACATGGAAGCTGCCAAGTCTTGGGGCTTGCACCCTCTGAAGCCATGGCCTGAGCTACACCTTGGCCCCTTTTAGCCATGATCAGAGTGGCTAGGATGCAGAGCTCCACGTCCTTAGGCTGCACACAGCAGGGGGGTCCCTGGGCCACCCACAAAACCATTTTTTCCTCCCAGGCCTCTGGGTCTGTGATGGGAGGGGCTGCCACAAAGGTCTCTGACATGCCCTAGAGACATTTTCCCCATTGTTTTGGCCATTAACATTTGGCTCCTCACTACTTTTGCAAATTTCTGAAGCCAGCTTGAATTTCTCCTCAGAAAATGGGTTTTTCTTTTCTATCATCAGGCTGAAAGTTTTCTGAACTTTTATGCTCTATTTTCCTTTTAAAACTGAATGCTTTTAAGAGCATCCAAGTAACCTCTTGAACATCTTGCTGCTTAGAAATTTTTTATGCCAGGTACCTTAAATCATCTCCCTCAAGTTCAAAGTTCCACAAATCTCTAGGGCAAGGGCAAAATGCCACCAGTCTCTTTGCTAAAACATAGCAAGAGTCACCTTTACTCCATTCCCAACAAGTTTCTCATCTCCATCTGAGACTATCTCAGCCTGGATTTCATTGTCCATATCATCAGCATTTTGGTCAAAGCCATTCGACAAGTCTCTAGGAAGTTCCAAACTTTCCCACATTTTCCTGTCTTCTTCTGAACCCTTCAAACTGTTCCAACCTCTGCCTATTACCCAGTTCCAAAGTCACTTCCACATTTTCAGGTATCTTTACAGAAGTGCCCCACTCACTATACCAGTACCAAATTACTATATTTGTTCATTTTCACATTGCTGATAAAGACATACCCGAGACTGGGTAATTTATAAAGAGGCTAATGGAATCACAGTTCCACGTAGCTGGGGATGCCTCACAATCATGGCAGAAGGCAAAAGGCACATTTTACATGGTAGCAGACAAGAGAGAAAAATGAGAGTCAAGCAAAAGGGGAAACCCCTTATAAAACCATCAGATTTTGTGAGACTTATTCACTACCACAAGAACAGTATGGGAAAAACTGCCCCCATGATTCAATTATCTCCTACCAGGTCCCTCCCACAACATGTGGGGATTATAGGATCTACAATTCAAGATGAGATTTGGGTGGAGACACAGCCAGACCATATCACCATATATCACATAACCTCTAGAAAACTCCATTGTGCACTTATGAGAAAATGAGAGTGAAAAAGTCAAATAACATCTTCATATTACTATGAAAATAGTCTTGGCCTCATTTATCCCCTGAAAAGGTCTTGGGGATCCCACGGTCACCAGAACACCTTTGGACAACTGCTAGTTTACTGTATTCCTCTGTCCATAATTTGTATAGATCATATTGATTAAGAGTATGGCATGTGGAGCCAGATTGCCTGGGTCTGAATCCAACTCCTCAAAAATTAATAACCTGAACCAAGTTACAAGTTTCATTGTCTGTAAAATGAGAATAATAGCTGTACCCCTCATAGGGTTGTTGTAGGGATTCGTAGAATTGTGTAAAGGTTTAGAATAGTGCCTGAAGCAAGTACATTTGATAAATATTAGTTGTTCTTGTTATTATTATTATGTCTCTGCGTAAGGTCCTCTTGCACATATTTAATTCTGTTTACATACACAGGCTTAACTGATGGATTTTTTGCCAAGACCTTTGGCTCCTTCACTTCTCTAGAATATCACCAGCAGGTATCAAGAGTCCTCAAGATTGAATTCTCAAAAATACTAATACCAGGCTTTTCCCTAGATGGGCCACCTCCACCCTGGGTGTGCCAAGGACATAGTGGTGACCATGAAGTCAGATGTACCCATCAACCTAAAGAATATGCGGATCAAGTGCAAGCTCTCCAGGATTATGTTTCAGCTCCCTGCAGACCAGGTCCCCGACTGGGATGACCGCATGCACACAGTCAAGTGGGTGGATGTACCCAGAAACATGCCTGGGACTTTCACTACAAAACGAAAAGTAAGTGGGGACATCAAGCACCAATCTGACCAGGCCTCCATGCTTGGATTCCTACTGGTCTCAAGTCCCTCATTGTTTCCTTTTTTCACAGAAAAAAAGAAAAAGTTCCCATTCTACTTAACCTTGATTCCAAAAGTGACAAACTAAACTTCTACACATGCTGCCTGCCATCCATGCTACACATACCACACATCTTCACTGGTAGACCTTTAGCTTAAGTCTTGATAAGCAGTTGAGCAAGTCCTCCCACCTTTTCCTTCTTCAAAAATGTCAATGCTCATCTTTTAGTTGTTTCCCTTTTCCCTCAGGTGTCCAGAATCACATTTGTGATAATCTTTGGTTCATGACAGGATCTCATCTTTGGTCCATGTGTGCCCTTCTTTTATTCATTCCTTGGTTAAGTTTTTTAAAAACAATATAATACACAGAGACAAACCCACACCCAACACGGGAAGTAGAACATTGACTGCCTGTGTAATTCTCAGCTATTCCATCCCTCTGCCTCCATCCTAGAAGTAATCACTATCTTGACTTGACTTGTTTCCTCCCTTGGTTTTTGTTTTTTGTTCTTTTTTTAACCTATGCATACTAAAAGGTATATCAGGTCAGGCACAGTGGCTCATGCCTGTAATCCCAAAACTTTGGGAGGCTGAGGCAGGCAGATTGCTTGAGCCCAGGAGTTTGAGACCAACCTGGGCAACATGGTGAAATCCCATCTCTACCAAAAATTAGCTGGGCGTGATGGTGCACGCCTGTAGTCCCAGCTACTCAGGAGGCTGAGGTGAGAGGATCATATGAGCTCTGGGAGGTCAAGGCTGCAGTGGGCCATGATCGCACCACTGTACTCCAACCTGGAAGACACAATGTGAGACTGTTTCTCAAAAAATAAAAATGAAACATATATTGTTTAGTTGTAGTTTTAACTTTTAAAAAATGTTTTTGTATGTGATCATCCATATTGTTGTATGTGGCTGTAGTATATCCATTTCACTTCTACATAAAATTCCATTATGATTTCTCCCTTCTCCTTTTGAAAATTATTTGGGATTTTGCTATCACAGACATATTATTCACATGGTGTTCATTTGTAAGAGTTTATATTCCTAGAAGTGGAATTGCTGACTCATTGGATATATGAATGTTCAACTTGCCAAGATAACGCCCCACTATTTTCCACAGTAGCTGTACCAATTTATACTCCTACAGCAGAGAGCTTATTGGTCCGTGTCCTCTCCGACACTTGGCATTATCAGACTTCTTGATTTTTTTTTTTTTTTTTTTTGAGACGGAGTCTCGCGCTCTCACCCAGGCTGGAGTGCAGTGGCACGATCTCTGCTCGCTGCAAGCTCCGCCTCCCAGGTTCACGCCATTCTCCTGCCTCAGCCTCTCCGAGTAGCTGGGACTACAGGTGCCCGCCACCACACCAGGCTAATTTTTTGTATTTTTAGTAGAGATGAGGTTTCACCGTGGTCTCGATCTCCTGACCTCGTGATCTGCCCGCCTCGGCCTCCCAAAGTGCTGGGATTACAAGCGTGAGCCACCGCGCCTGGCCCAGACTTCTTGATTTTTATCATTTGAATGAATGGGAAATGTTCCCATTATGAGCCTATTTTGCATTGTCCTGATCCCTGATCACAAATAAGGCTGAATATTTCTTCATATGATTACTAGTCATACAAGTTATCCCTTACAGAAATGCCTTTTCGTGCCTTTTGCTCATTTATCAATTATGATACTTATACTTTGTGTGAGTTATTTTATTTTTTATAAACTCTTCTGTTCATATGATTTGTCTGCAAATATCCTTACCAAATTTATAGTTTATCTTTTTTTTTTGAGACAGAGTTTTGCTCTTTCACCCAGGCCGGAATACAATGGCACAATCGCGGCTCACTGCAACCTCCACCTCCTAGGTTCAAGAGAGTCTCATGCCTCAGCCTCCCAAGTAGCTGGGATTACAAGCAAGCACCACCACACCCGGCTAATTTTTGTATTTTTAGCAGAGACAGGGTTTCACCATGTTGGCCAGGCTGGTCTCAAACTCCTAGCCTCAAGTGATCCACCCACCTCGGCCTCCCAAAGTGCTGGGATTACGGGTGTGGGCCACCATGCCTGGCCTAGTTTATCTTTTCTGTTATTAATTTTAGTATCATCAAGTTTATTAATCCCTTTTATATTTATTACTTTTTGTGTCTTATTTTTAAAACTCTTTCCTCCCAGAAAGATCTTCACTTATATATTTTTAAGACTTTTGTTTTTTTGATATTTCAGCTCTTGGCCCACCTGGATTTTATGTATGTTGTGAAGCAAGGATCCAATTTCATATTTTTCATCTAGATGACTAATCTTACTAGATCCCTTTTTCATTTAGCCTCTCTGTTCCCCAGTGATCTGCCAGGACTTTATTGTCACATAGTGTACCTAAATTTTATATATGTCTAGAATGTTTCTGGTCTCTCTATTCTATTCCATTGTCAGTTTTTCTGTCCCTGTGCTCTGCATCTCTGAGGACACCTGCCTTTGTTACAGGTGATAGAGACGGATCCAGAACCTGCTCATGCAATACTAGAAGAAAACTACCAAGAACTGCAGCTTCAAATCAGTGCCAATGTGGATTTCGCTTCATACCACTGCCAAGCAAGAGATGTACGCTTTAAGGAAACCTTGGTTTACCAGACCCGAGTGTTTGAGTGAGTCATCAAAAGTCTTATGACACTAGATGGAAAAGCTCTTTCATTCCGTCATTCACTCACTCACTCATCAAACGTCTATTATGTACAACAGCATCTACTAGGCACCGTATCTGTGTGGCCTGCACCAGAGTGTTGTCTTAGGTCCAATGAAACATTCAGGCCCACAGAGCTATTGAAATTCACACTTGAAATCAACATATAGGCCAGGAAATGTAGTATACCAGGAGGGCGGCATCAGGCAATCAACTTTAGTGGGAGCAGTCCTTGCAGCAGTCTACACAGCCACCCAGGATCTGTTCTTTTTGCCCATGCACCAAGTGATAACCCAGACAATATCCACACTGGTGGGTATAGGGTCCATCTAAGCTTAGAAGCCTCAGCCCAAAAGACCACCATTTCTCCTAACCACTCTGTAGGTATATCTTCTGGGGTCCCTGCAGAGAATATGCCCAGTTACAAGAATCACTGAGAACCCACAGCTATGGCTTCCCTCTAGGTGGTCATAGTTCCTCCCAGTGCATATATTATTTACTCATCGGGGCCATTTTTAGTATAAACAGTGTTACCTAATAATACAACTGACATTCCTCCCTTATCAAGTCTCCAGGGGAACAGACCTAGAAAGCTATTTCAGAGTCAAATTCATCTTTGAGAAGGAGAAAAGGTTACGTTAACCCTTCACCCACACTCGGTCACAGGGACTCAAGAATGCCATGGGCCCTGCCTTCAAAGAGCTCATAATCTGAGGGTGGCAGCCGGGGGACAGATAGAAACAGGAGAATTGTTCGTTACAGCATGATGTCATGTGCATGAAGCAAAGGGGTATTTAAGGCAGATCAAGAGAGTCAAGGAAGGCTTCCTGGACAAGGTAGTTCCCTAGCTGAACTTTAGAGGACAGATAGGAGGTAACCAAGTAAAGAAGTGAGAACAAAGTGAGAGTGAAAGAAGTGAGAATGGAGGTAGCCAAGTGAAGAAGTGAGAATGAAGGGCTCTCTCTAGGCAGAGAGAGCAACATTTGCAACACATACAAGGACAAAAATGTAAGCCACTGACATTTCTACTGCATACAAATTAGTAATTAGCTTATTCAACTCATCGTGCATTTGTTGAATTCTAAACGTCTTTGCAAATTATGATAGAACCAAAAGATAAATGTCAGGAAGTGTGATCTGCTGATGGTCATTTCACCTAAAGCAGGGGTCAGCAAACTGTAGCCTGTAGCCTGTTTTTGTAGATAAAGTTTTGCTGGCATGCAGCTATGCCCATCCATTTATGACCCATCTGTGGCTGCGTTCCCACTACAAAGGTAGAGCTGAGTCATTGCAGAGACCGTATGGGACACAAAGCCAAAAAACTTACTATCTGGCCCTTTACAAAAGTTTGCCAACCCCTAAACTAAGAACTCTTTTTATGAAAAGTACTCTGTGCCACTGAGATTTCTCCACTTTATAAAAATTATCTTTAGAATAAATACAAGTGCTCATAAATTTGCAAAATAAACACAAGCCACTGTGGTCAAAGCACTTGATTTCAGGCGTAACTGGATGGTCTGTCTACCTGGACTAGAGAGTGGAAATCTAATCTCTACATCCCACTGTAGACCTACTCCTCACCCAAACTCCTAACTCTTACTATTCCCCTAAAACCAGGAAGGGCATGTGGATTTATTTCATCATCATTTTCTTGTACCAAGGTTTCATCTTTCTGCTGTTAACTATGATCAAGTTTAATAGTGATTCCAGAAAAAACTCTGCCTCCCTGTTCTTGTCTCTTTTTTTTTTTTTTTTTTTTTGAGCCAGAGTCTCACCCTGTCACCCAGGCTGGATTGCAATGGTGCGATCTCAGCTCACTGCAACCTCCACCTCCCGGGTTCAAGGGATTCTCCTGCCTTAGCCTCCTGAGTAGCTGGGACTATAGGTGCATGCCACCACGCCGAGCTAATTTTTGTATTTTTAGTAGAGACGGGGTTTCACTATGTTGGCCAGGCTGGTCTCGAACTCCTGACCTCAGGTGATCCACCTGCTTTGGCCTCCCGAAGTGCTGGGATTTCAGGCGTGAGCCACCGTGCCCGGCCCTGTTCTTGTCTTAAAGCAGGAAAATGTGAGGCAGGAAAAGCCTCTGCTGATTCAGAATTTGAGTTTGAAGTAACTAAAATTCAAATCTGTGCCTCAGTCAGGAAAGGGGTTACAGGCAGGGGTCAAATGGCTTCTGATCACAGGGACTTCCTTCCTTTCTTTTCTTTTCTTTCAACAAAGTCTCGCTTTGTGGCCCAGTGGCATGATCTCAGCTCACTACAACCTCCATCTCCTGGGTTCAAACGATTCTCGTGCCTCAGCCTCCTGAGTAACTGAGTAGTTGGGACTGCAGGCATGTGCCACCACACCTGGCTAATTTTTATATTTTTAGTAGAGATGGGGTTTCACCATGTTGGCCAGGCTAGTCTCAAATTCTTGGCCTCAAGTGAGCTGCCTGCTCTGGCCTCCCAAAGTGCTGGGATTACAGGTGTGAGCCACCCTGCCCAGCCAGGGACATTGTTTCTGATGGGAGGTGATTCAGAAAGGGAGGGCCTGTAGAATTTGTTCCTGAGGGAGGTGCTGTCATGTGAAATAGATTTTGTTTCCTCTCTTACTGGGGGGGTTTAGGATTACTGCGATGAATGCTGAGAGCTCACTGCACAGGGTGTTGGAAGAATGCAAAATACTTTTAAGTGCTAAATACTTTTTATATTTTTACTTTTAATCACTATATATTTTATTGTTCGAGTATATCATATGCATGATTTCTAATAAAATTACTTAAAATGTGCCTTTTAAAAAATATTTAAGAAACAAAGTGACATGACTTCAAAAGGTTAAGTACAGTATAGATGACATGCAGCCAGGACCAAAACCACCTGCAGCACATTTCTCAAATCTGCTCCCTGATCGATTTGCAGGTTTGACGTGATTAATTCAGGACGTGTGCAGCTGGAATTCAGCTGGATCTCAGAAGATACCTCAAAGGCAGTCAGCTTTGCAAAACCAGATCACCAAGGTAAATTCAATGACAAGTAAAACCCAGGGCCTGGCCTGAGTCACCAGTTAGAAGAGCCTTGTTCATGGAGAGGCCAGCACTGCTCAGAGGGTCTCCTAAGTAGCTAAAGAAAAGCAAAGCAGAGACCTTGTGGTGTCTGCAGAGCCAAATGGGCCTGAGGGACTCCAGAACTTACCTCCACCCTCCTGGAGTCTGGACTCTGTCCCTGCACTAGGCCAATGCCCCATCTCAAGATAACTGGGAATCTTGTCTCTTAGGTCTTAACCTTGTGGGAGATTAGTGATCCCTTGGAGAAACTGTTGAAAGTTATGAATCATTTTCCCAGGAAGATGCACACCCATTCCCAAGTTCTCAGTTGGTACATATGAAGCACTAGAAAAGGGCCCAACACTTGGTAGGCAAGTTGCTATCATTATTATTATTATTATTATTATTATTATTATTATTATTATTATTTCAACTTTGGAGATGCACAGACCTTTTGAATGGGCCCTTATCCATGGGTCCCCAGATTGTAAACCCCTACTTTAGAACAATGATTCTCAAAAAAATATGTTCACAGCCCATTATTCTAGGGCACAAACATCTTCTTGACCCACCCCCTTGAACCAAAAGGAAACAAATTTGAAAACCCTATGGAATAAATAGAAACATCTTTCATGAGCCTCCTGTAAGCTATATGAGCAATTCCCTACCTCTAGTGCCCAAGGTTAAGTACAGCTGCTACAAAAGGTGAGTCCATATCCACCATATCCACAGAGGGCCCCTAAGGACCTGTGAGTGGGCTGCCTTCCACCTGCCTCTCACTGCAAATGCAGAATATCACCCATTCCCTGTCTGTCCCCAGGTTCAGCTCAAAAAGATCAGCTTAGTCAGGACACGATGCACACAGGCAGCACCCTGGACAGCACCATGGACCACTGGGCCAAGGGTTCCCCACAGCCCTTCTCTGTGGAGCCCTCCTCGGGAATCGTGCAGGTGGGGAAGATTCAGAAGTTCAAAGTGAAATTCTCCCCGTTGGATACTGGCGACTTCGAGAGCAACCTTTTCTGCCAGTAAGAAAATGTGCTTGCCACAACACCCTTCTTGGCAAGCACAAAGCTCTGTGTCTCTTATCCCCTTTTCTGTCCAACCTCTGCCACCATCCTTTCTGGCCCTAGATCCCTGCACAGCCCCAAATTATCCCTTTTCCCTTTAGAAGGATCTAAAGGGTCCACCCTTTAGAGAACAAGGAGAATTTGGTCTTCATCCTGCTCATCAACCTCTCCAGATGCTTCCCCCTGCTTACTTTCCCCTTCCCAGCTGCATGTAGGATTCCACTGAGCAACAGACTGGTGACAGCCAGGTGGGTTTCAGTCCTTGTGCAAGCAGGAACTTAGGAAAGCTTTCTTGTACCTTCTCTGAGACACAGTTTCCTCATACATAAAATGTAAATATAATACTCAGCTGGTGGAATTGTTGGGAAAGTTAAATGAGTTAATTCAAATAAAGAGCTTACAACAGTTCCTGGCACACAATAAGCACGATAAACATTAGGTGGTAGTGGTGGTGGTGGTCGTGGAGTTGGTGGACCTGGTACATAGCAGTGAGAGAAAAGCTGATCTAATGACATCTGACAATGAAAGTCCCTGATGTGGTACTTGCTCCCAGGAAAGCTTGAAGGAGTACAATCACCTTACAGAAAAATCCTGTGGGCTGTGGCCTAGGGTGGCAGAGACCCAAGTGAGCTGCTGGGGCCTCGTTGACACCCTGCAGTCATACCACTGAGACCCCTCCCACACCTAGGCCACCTCAGCTTGGTCCTGGAGCTGAGCATCTGCTCATATCCAGTTCACCTTTTCCGAGGAGCTCAGGATACTTTTTTGGGATTTCCAGGTCACTTTCCATATCCCACTAAATGCCTATGAGAGAGACCAGAGGGTAAGACTGTGCTCATTTTGCAGCAGGAATATTTTCTCAACATTGATGGGGGAAGTAACATGTGGCAATACTTAGGTACACAGAAGGAGCCAAATTCAGGCTGCTTATGCTCAGCCCAGTCATGCATTCAAGGCACTGAGTGATGCTGTTGACCAAGACAGACCTAGCCTCTGCTCCCATAAAGCTCATATTCTGGCGGATATAATATTCATTTTCAACCAACTAAGAAAGCAACAACTGATGACAAAATAAAACAAATAAAAACAACCTTATCCTCTCAGGATTCCCAACCTGCCACCTGGAGAGCAAGGTCCGGTCCTGGTAGCAAAAGGGCGGAGCACCTTGCCCATCTGCCATTTTGATCTGAAAGACTCGGACTACATAAGTGGCCATCAGCGCAGCCCAGAGCTCCGAGGGTCCAGTAGGGGAGCTCTGGATCCAAACACCCGGGTGATTGAGTTCACCACTGTGGGCATAGGAGGGAAGAATCTCCGGTGAGTTGCTTAGGTTTACATTGATTGAATTCACATCAGTCCTAAAGAACTCTAGAAGAATTCAGATAGATGAGCTAGACCTATTCCTATAAGCAGGCTTGATATCCTGGGGTTTGACCTGAGTTTTAGAGGTTTGACTTTAGAGAACTGTTACATTAAGAAAGCTGAATTCTGTCTCCTTAGTTTTGCCACTGAGGAAAATATGGAAGACACAAAAGTATAATCCCTGACCACCTCCTTAACCACAGAGGATCATTGGCACAGTTGTGCCCTTGGCAGCATTGTTATTCCAAAGTCCAGAACCCTACCCTGACTGTGAATCGCTAGAGGAGATGGAGTTTTCATTTCCACAGTAACAAAGTGCTCTGAACAGTTCTGCTTCCCAGATGGGGGATTGGGTTAGGGCCAGGTTCTAAGAAACTTCTCCTAATCCTCAATCCCCTGTCCCACTCTCTTCTGTCAATTCTCCCCACCCTGGCCAGGACCTTTACCATCCTAAACCCAACCAATAGCACCTACTCCTTCTGCTGGATCTCTGAAGAAATTGAAAGTCTCCAGAACCCTGCAGCATTCACATGCCTTACAGAGAAGGGCTTCATCCACCCTGAAAAGAAAGCCGAGGTATGTGCAGATGAGAACCACTCAACCCAAGGCTTAAATCACTCTAGCCATTGCTGTGTAGAAAGTGTGCCATAGACAGTAAGTGGAATTAGGAAGAACTGCCTGAGGGTGTAGTGCTTCAATCAACAAGTGTTTAGTGAACGGCTGCCATATGCATTGGGCAATCCTGATGACAAGACAGACCTGAGCTCTCTTGGGCTAGCCATGGAGAAGCAGAGAGCTCTAATATTTGCAATTTTTTAAAACTGAGAATATTTAAGCAGCAAAAGGTAACTGGACACCAATGCCTGAGGACCCTAGGACTCATACAGTAGCATAAAAAGTTATCTTTGTCAAAAGGACCAAAAATGGTGAAAGGATGCGAGGTGTTTTTACTTGGTTAGGCCAAAGGGCAAAGTAGAATGGAGCCATGTCCCATGGCTTCATCCTAAATGTTTACACAAATGATATGGGGCAGAATTAAAGAAATACAGACTTGCTGGCCAAAACGGATCTGTAAGCCCCATGTCCAGCCAGTTGCAGAGAATCTTGAAGACAGAAATAAATCCGTGAAACAAAAATTATGAATTCCAGTGCCCTCAGGAGGGTCACACAAATGAATAGAGTGGGCCAAGGAGACATTTGTGGTTAATACGGGTACCAGGGCCACTGGCCACAGGGCTTCTCTGGCAGATGACCACTTTGCAGACAACGGGGGCCAAGGGGGCCAACTCACCCAAACTGTGGAAAAGACAAAATTCCAAATTTCTTTTTTTTGTTTTTGTTTTTGAGACGGAGTCTTGCTTTGTCCCCCAGGCTGGAGTGCAGTGGCGCGATCTCGGCTCACTGCATGCTCCGCCTCCTGGGTTCACGCTATTCTCCTGCCTCAGCCTTCCAAGTAGCTGGGACTACAGGCGCCCGCCACCAAGCCCGGCTAATTTTTTGTATTTTTAGTAGAGACGGGGTTTCACCATGTTAGCCAGGATGGTCTCAATCTCCTGACCTCGTGATCCACCTGTCTCGGCCTCCCAAAGTGCTGGGATTACAGGCATGAGCCACTGCGCCTGACCAAAATTCCAAAGTTCTATGTGAAGCCCTATTTTACATGCTGGTAGCTAGTTCAATTTTTTTTAACAATTCCCAAACCAAACAAAACATATTTGTAGACTCTCCACCTGGTTTTGACCTCTGCATAATGTCAGTACCCAGGCCATCTAGTTAAATGTGACAAGGTCCAGGAGCTGGGTCCACCATAGAGACAATCCTACCTGGGTCATGGCCCCCACTTCAGCCCAGAAATATTTCAAATGTGAGCTCAGTTCCGAGAGGCAATTTCCAAAATCCGTCATCCAAAGTCATGCTAGTCTTTGAGTGACAGTCGTATCATTGAGGTGACACATCTCCAGAGCACCTGCCCACATTGTCCTGGCAGTGGTATACACCATGCATGTTAATCTGTGTGGTTCTTTTTTGGCCAAATGCCATTATTCTTTCATTCAGTCCTGATTGATTGATTGCAAAGAGACTCACTCAGGTTAGCTCAGAAAAGAGACAGAGAGAACCAGGAGCAGCTTTTGAGGTTGGACTTTCCTCCTGGGACTGCCTGCTTCTCTCTTCCCATCTTCTCCATTCTCTCTCCACTGACCAGTTTCTTCACTCTTGATTGATTTATTTATTCTTCAGTTACTTTGTAATATCACTTAGCAAGTGGGTTATGGCATACCATGGCCCAGCTCACCTGCATTGTACCTTTCACCATCAGCTCCACTGCCAGCTGGCCTGGCCACTCATTTTCTAATTCCAAACTTCTGAGAGAGAAATCTGGCTGGCCCGGCTAATCATATTGTCTTTGGCTGTGTGCCCAGCTATTGACAAGTATGGGGATTGTCTTTCCTTGGAATGGGTACCAACTCTTTGGTCCAGTCAGCTATGGCACAGCCATGTCATCCAGACATAGCACAAAACACGACAGCTTAGCCAGCAGAGACTGTAGATGGGGGAGACCCCCTTAGAAGGACATGTGGGCAGGGCAGATAGACATTGACATTTCTGGTACAGCCACACCTACATGCCCTTACATGGACTATAGAAAGGTAGCAATAACCTGGTAACATCAACTCTCATGACCCTCGTGCTGACAAGTCTCCAGGGACACGTGGAGTAAGCATACAGAAGTATCTCTTACCACTCTGTTCCAAATTTTCTTCTTAGATCGTGTTCCAGTTTACATCTTTCCATCTGGGCATCACTGAGTCATCATGGACCTTCCTAATCCCCGAGCACAACATCACAGTCCCTTTCCTGCTGGTAGGCAAAACTACCGACCCTCTCATCTCTCTGAACAAGTCACACCTCAACTTCAGCTCTCTCCTCATTGGTAAGTCTGTCCTGATGGTATGTATTTAGAGTTGGCATGATCTGGGCAAGGTCATCAAGAGCTCTGGGAGCAGCCTTGCATAAGAAACCTCTCCTGGTCCCTTCCAGAAGCGTATCAGAGGGTCTCAATCAGTTTTTAAAAAGCCACAAAATACTGCTCAATCTAATTTCCACCAAGTATCTTCTAAACCTACAATTAATAGCTTAAGGAAATTTAGGAGCCTTGTTAAAGATCCTACTTGGCAGATTCCTTTAAGGCATGGGCTGACTGTTTATTTCTAGAGCCTCAAGTTGGCCCATCCTTCTTGCATTTGCCCCCAGATTATGGGGGGTATCTGTATGCTTCTTGGTCTGTGCCGCAGTGGCCAGATTTCTCTCTCATCCTTTCATGCATTTATTTGGTTCAACAAATATCACTGAGTCTGTAGAATGGCCTCAGTACTCTTCTATGGACTGGGATTACACTAATGGATAAAGCCCGAAGTCCGTACCTTCCTGATGCTTACATTCTAGAAATAAGAAACAGGCTACCAAAAGAAACGTAAGTAAACTATACACCATGTCAGATGGTAATAAGTGCTTTAGAGAAGAGGACAGCAGGGTAGGGAGAATAAGGAAGGCCAGGAGGCAGTGGGAAGGTGAAACAAAGGAAGTAATTGTCATGTCCCTTATAACCCCATGTATCTTTCCCATGGGTTGTGACATCTCTGCTGTGTCTATAAAATACAACTAAAGCCAGAGTATTTTTTAATAATATGTTAGATTTTTATTTATAAAATAATATTCTTTATAGTAAATCCACCAATGTGGTGTTGCATAAGAAAAAGTTTAATCTCTCCACATTCATCCTATCTCATCTTTCTCTTTCCACCCCAAAGGAAAGCAGTGTTAACTGCTGGATGTATATTTTACTGATACACATAATTAGGTGGGAGGGGGAATTATGGCATTCATTAAGATTTTGAACAAATAAGCAATGTAACATAAGAATAAAAACAGTGAGACAGAATTTAATCCAGGAATTCAACAGTGGTACGTTTCAATATAATCATTACATCAATAGATTAAAGAAGAACAACCATGTGATCATATTAATATACACTGAAAAGGCATTGCCAAAATTTAGCAGACATTCCCAACAAAAACTCTAATAGCAAAATGGACATTGATAGAAAAAAAGGTTAACCAAAATCAAGAGGCAGATATGATCCTATAATAAACGACTAAAACTGCTTCAATTAAAATGAGGAATTAGGTAAGAGTGTTCATTATCACCATTATTATTGAACACTTGCTTAGAGACTTTAGCAAATATGATAAAACAAGAAAATTAAATAATTTGCATAAACATTGGGAAAAAAGGGGATAAAATCATCTTGTTTTGCCTTTACTGATGATTTTATACACATAAAACCACAAGAGACTCTAGAGAAAAAGCAAAACAAACTACTAGACTCAACAGAATAATTTGGTAAGGTGGGCAGATGCAAGACAAATAAGCAAAAATAATGTCTTCTTTTTTAGCACTAGAACCTAGAAACAGAAAACCAAAGAAAACATCCACTTAGTACTGGCAAAATCTGTAAAATAGCTAAGGATAAATGTAACAAGACACACACAAGAAAAGACCTACATGAAGAAAACTATCAAATCTGATTAAAATCCCCCCAAACAAGATCTGATCATTTGTTAGTTCTCCTAAAATTAAATGCAAATTTAATCAAGTTTCAATTAGAATCCCAACTAGGGTTGCCAGATAAAATATAGGATGCATAAATTTTAATTTCAAATAGCAATTAATAATTTTGAATATGTCCAAATATTGCACGGGACATATTTATACCAAAAAATTATTTGCTAAATCTGTCAACCAAATCCCAAAAGAATTAGAAGGGGAGAGAATTGGATAAAATGATTCTAAAGTTTACGTGGGAAAATAAATGGTCTAATAGCCAAGAGGAAAGCAAAAGATGAAAGTGAGAGAAAATGTATTAGTCAGAGCCCTGGGCAGGAAACTCATGCCAATACCAAAGGTCTATTTTCAAAGAATTCGATGCAAGGATTATTTACAGATACATGGGCAGTTAAGGGGGTCATCCAAGGAGAGTGAGGCCCCCATTAACAAATTCAGGAAGGCATTACAATTCTTGGGTCTAAAGGAGCAAGGGAAGAAAACAGTGTCACCAGAATCCCAGGAGAGCTGTGGCCAGGGCAGAGGAGCCACTCAGCAGAAGCAGGCAACTGATGAAGAAAGACATGGAATCCCCGAAAGGAGGAAGGTGACTTGTAGAGGAAAAGGAAAGAAGAGAGGTAGACAAAGGCGGAAGAGGTTGGGGAATGTCTTCTAAACGTCTTGCCTGTGAAGCAGTGTCGGCGGAGAGACTCCAGCAGGCAGTCAGGAGGCCACCACTGAGGGCTGGCGTTTCTTCCTCAGGCAGAGAAGCCAGGGAGACTGTGCAGATCATCAACAAGGAGGAGCAGGGGTTTGATTTTTCCTTCCAGGACAACTCCCGCTATTCTGAAGGTTTCAGCAACAGCCTGCTTGTATGTCCCATGGAAGGCTGGATCCCACCACTGTCCAGGTAAACAAAAATGAAGGTCTTATTTTGTTTTCATCCTCTTGACATGCCCAGGTCCCCAAGCCTGCCAGTGCTAACAGTGCCCCATTTATATAATTGCTTTCAACTCTAAGATTAGAGCATAACAATTCCATCTCCATCTTACTTACTCCCTGATATCTGTTTTCCTGATGAATATGGAGCATTGAGAATTCTAAGCCTTTTATCTCCATATTTTCTCTTTGTATTCTTTTCCTTGCTATATTCACTATATATGTGAATCCACAGTGCAATGTTCAGGCTTGCCTGGCAAATCTCTTTTTCAATTAAACTTTTAATTTTCAGGCCAGGCATGGTGGCTCATGCCTATAATCCCAGCACTTTGGGAGGCCGAGGCAGGCGAAACACTTGAGGTCAGGAGTTTGAGACCAGCCTGGCCAACATGGCAAAACACCATCTCTATTAAAAATACAATAATTAAGGCCAAGGCAGGCAGATCATTTAAGGTCAGGAGTTCAGACCAGCCTGGCCAACATGGTGAAACCCCGTCTCTACTAAAAATACCAAAATTAGCCAGGCGTATTGGTGGGCGCCTGTAATCCCAGCTACTCGAGAGACTGAGGCAGAAGAATCACTTGAACTCGGGAGGCGTAGGTTGTAATGAGCTGAGATCGCACCACTACACTCTGGCCAGGGTGACAAGAACAAAACTCCCTTTCAAAAAAAATTAATAAATAAATACAATAATTAGCCGGGTGTGGTGGCATACACCTGTAATCCCAGCTACTTGGGAGGCTGAGGCATGAGAATCACTTGAACCCAGGAGGCGGAAGTTGCAATGAGCTGAGATGGCACCACTGCACTCCAGCTTGGGCAATGGAGTGAGACTCTGTCTCAAAAAATAATAATAAAATTTAAAAATTTGAAATAATTGTAAATGCACATGTAGTTGTAAGAAATAATAGACTGCTGGGTGCGGTGGCTTACACCTGTAATCCCAGCACTTTGGGAGGCCAAGGCGGGTGGATCACCTGAGGTCAGGAGTTCGAGACCAGCCTGGCCAACATGGTGAAACCCCATCTCTACTAAAACTACAAATATTAGCTGGGCGTGGTGGCACATTCCTGTAATCCCAGCTACTTGGGAGGCTGAAGCAGGAGAATCGCTTGAACCCGGGAGGCAGAGGTTGCAGTGAGCCAAGATTACCTCACTGCACACCAGAGCAAGACTTTGTCTCAAAAAAAAAAAAAAAGAAGAAATAATACAAAGATATCTCTGTACTGTTTGCCAAATTTCTCCCAAGGGTGACATCTTGCAAAGCTTCAGTAAAATGTCACAACTTGGTATTGACATTGACAGAGTCAAGACACAGAGCAGATCCCTCGCCGCAGGATTCCTCGTGTGACCCTTTTGTTGCCACACCCTTTTCCCTTCCCCCAAGCAATACCTCCTCACCGTCTGGAATCCAATACTTTCCTCTGTGTCTGTCATTTTGTCATTTCAGGAATGTTGTATTCACAGACACATACATTCCTTTTGTGCTTGGCTTTTTTCACTCAATTCTCTGGACATACATCGAGGTAGTTTTGAGAGTTTCTTCCTTCTTATGACTGGCTACCATTCCATAGTAGGGATGCACCACAGTTAGTTGAACTATTCACCCACTGGAGGACATCTGGATTGTTCCCAGTTTGGGCTGTTATGAATAAAGCTGCTATAAACTTTCATGTACAGATTTTTATGTGTCTTCATGTCACTGGGGAAAATGAGCAAGAGTGCAATTAATGGACATATGATAATGGCATGTTTCCAGAAAAAAAAAAGAAAAGAAAAAACTGCTAAAATGCTTTCCAGACTGGCTGAACCATTTTACATTCCACCGGTTATCTCTGAATGTTCCAGAATCTCCACAACATCACCAAAATTTGGTGGTGTCACAATTTTTTTATTATTATTTTTAGACAGAGTCTCACTCTGTTGCCCAGGCTGGAGTGCAGTGGTGTGATCTTGGCTCACTGCAACCCCCACCTCACAGGTTCAAACAATTCTCTTGCCACAGCCTCCCGAGTAGCTAGGGCTACAGGCATGCACCACCATGCCCGGCTAATTTTTTTTTTGTTTTTTTAGTAGAGACAGGGTTTCGCCATGTTGGCCAGACTGGTCTCAAGCTCGTGACCTCAAGTGATACACCCGCCTTGGCTTCCCAAAGTGCTGGGATTAGAGGAATGAGCCACCGCAACCGGCAACAATTTTTTATTTTAGCTTTCTTGATAGATGTGTAGTGATATCGCATTGTAGTTTTAATTAGCATTTTCGTAATGACTAATAATGTTGGACATCTTTACATGTACTTATTTTCCATATGTGTGTTGTCAGGCCTGAGGGCCTCTTCCATCATTGTCAAGGGAAGTGCTAACTTTCTCTCCTTTCATACAACACATATGTGCTTATTTTCCTTCTATAGAACCTCCTCAGTGAAATGTCTCTTCATATCTCTTGCCAGTTTCCTGCTCAGCCTGTTTGTTTTTTATTGTTGATTTTTGAGAGTTCTTTACATGTTTAGGTAGTGCTCCTTTGGTGGATACATGGGCTGCAAATATTTTCTCCCAATCTGTAGCTTGTCTTTTCCTCTTCTTAACAAGGTCATTCACAGAGCAAAACCTTTTATTCTTGATGAAGTCCAAATTATCTATTTGTCCTTTTATGGGCTGTCCTTTTAGTGTCTGTTCTGTATCTCTGAATAGCCCTAGATTCAGAAAATGTCCTTCCATTATTTTTTCCATAAGTTGTATAGCTTTACTTTTCAGTCTGTAACCCCTTTTTTATTAACTTATAAGGTATGAGACTTAGGTCAAAGTTTTGTGGGTTTTTTTCAACTTTTATTTTAGTTTCAAGGGATATGCATGCAGGTTTGCTACTGGATTTACTGTATAGGTTTGGGGTACACATGGTCCCATCACCCAGGTACTGAGCTTAGTACCCAATTGTTAGTTTTTCAACTCTTGCCTCCCTTCCTCCCCTCCCCCTAGTAATCCCCAGCTTCTATTGTTGCCATCTTTACGTCCATGTGTACCTGATGTTTAGCTCCAACTTATAAATAAGAACATGAGGTATTTCATTTTCTGTTCCTGCATTAATTTGCTTAGGATAATTGACTCCAGCTGCATCCATGTTGCAGCAAAGAATTACCTCATTCTCTTTGTGGCTGTGTAGTATTCTACGGTGTATATGTACCATACTTTCTTTATCCGGTATACAGTTGATGGGCACCTAGATTGATTCCATGTCTTTGCTATTGTGAATAGTGCTGCAATGAACATGAGAGTGCATGTTGTCTTTTTGGTAGAATGACTTTGGGTTTTTTGGTCTTGTTTTGTTTTGTTTTTTTATAAGATTGCTTTGTTTTTTGTAATGAGATTGCTGTGTTGAATGATAGTTCTGTTTTAAGTTCTTAGAGAAATCTCCAAACTGCTTTCCACAGTGGCAGAATGAGTTTACATTCCCACCAATAGTGTATAAGTGTTCCCTTTTCTCCGCAGGCTCGCCAGGATCTGTTGTTTTTTACTTCTTAATCATAGCCATTGTGACTTGTATGAGATGTTATCTCATTGTGGTTTTGACTTGCATTTCTCTGATGATTAGTAATGTGAAGCATTTCTTTATATGTTTGTTGGCCACTTTTCTGTTTCCTTTTGAGAAGTGTCTATTCATGTCTTTTGCTCATTTTTTAATGGGGTTACTTGTTTTTTGCTTGTTCAATTGTTTAAGTTCTTTAGAGATTCTGGATATTAGACCTGTGTCAGATGCATAGTTTCTGAATAATTCCTCCCATTCTGTAGGTTGCATTTTTTCTCTGTTTATAGTGTCTTTTGCTATGCAGAAGCTTTTTTCCCTTCTTTTTTTTTTTTTTTTTTTTTTTTTTTTGCAGGATTAATTGGGTCCCACTTGTCAATTTTTGTTTTTATTGCAAGTGCTTTTGAAGACTCAGTCATAAATTCTTTCCCAAGGCTGATGTCTACAATGGTGTTTCCTAGGTTTTCTTCCAGTTTTCTTATAGTTTGAGGTCTTACATTTAAATCTTTGATCCATCTTGAGTTAATATTTGTATATGGTGAAAAGTAAGGGTCCTATTTTATTCTTCTGCTTATGGCTAGCCAGCTATCCCAGCATCATTTATTGAATAGGGAATCCTTTCCTCATTGCTTATTTTTGCTGACTTTTTCAAAGATCAGATGATTGTAGGTATGTGGCTTTATTTCTGGGATCTCTATCTTTTTCCATTAGTCTGTGTGTCTGTTTTTATGCCAGTACCACACTGTTTTGGTTACTATAGCCACAAATCTTAAAATCGCATCATAATTTGGAGTTATGCTTCCTTTTCCTCATAATGAATCTGCTAATTCAGTAGGCTCATATTTTTTAAGGTTTTGACAAGTTGGCTTAGTCAAGTAATCTGGTGTTTTGTTCCCCAACCAGGTTCCCAATTGATATTTTCTTCACACCAAAGCAGGAAGGACATGTGAACTTTAATTTGATCTGCAATGTGGAAAAGAAAATCCACCCTGTGACATTAAATGTCAAGGCCGAGGGCTACACTGTGAGTGCAGAGATCAAGTGCAAGGACAGGACAGGCTCCATCACTCTGTTGACTCCCAACCAGACTAACATCGTCAACTTCTATGAGGTAAAGGTGTAAAAAGACCTTGCTATCTATCTCAGCTTCCATTCTGACTGGGGAAAGTAGTAAAAATGAATATGAGCTGAATCTTTCGCTTCAAATGCCAGAGAGACCAGGAAAACAGAAACACTCCAAGAGCAGCTCTATCCCCAGAATGTACGTAGATATGATGTGAATGCTTTTCTTATTTTATTTTCAGGGGGGGTGGAGAGATGGTAGGGAGAAGAAAGGGTGCTTGTGTTAAACATACAGGAAGGATATTTGACTACCAACAAAGGTCTAAGAACTAAATTGCCACTTTGCTCTATGAGATATTGAAAGAACCCCAACACTTAGTAGCTCTTGCTGGAGTATCTGACTCCGTTAAGCTAAAGATAGTCAAATCACCAAATCATCTGCCATCTTTATTTCCCAAAGGATATTTTTCACCAACATGTTACAAATGCTGACCCCAGACAAGGGAACTATGGTTTGCATTCACTGCTCTGCTCTCTGTCTCCTAGGTGGAGTTAAATGAATGTGTCCAGTGTGAATTCAACTTTATCAACACTGGAAAGTTCACCTTCAGCTTCCAGGCACAGCTGTGTGGCTCCAAAGCCTTGCTGCAGTACTTGGAATTTTCACCCATCGACAGCACTGTGGATGTAGGGCAGAGTGTACATGCCACCCTGTCTTTTCAACCATTAAAGAAGTGTGTCTTGACAGACCTGGAACTCAGAATCAAGGTGAGTCCATTTAACATTGTCCAAACTCCAAAAGTACTCTCAGCGTGCTGCCTTGGCAGGTTAATTCTCCTGTGTGTTCTTTGTCTTCTCCACGTGTCCAGAAGCTCCTAGAGGGTAGCTGTGTTGGACACAGCCTCATAAGGTCTATTACAAAGGCTTCAACAATGGTTAGGTGCCTGGGGAGTAAGTGTGGATTGAAAAGCAGTTATATTGCAATACATTCACCGATTAAAATAAATAAAAGTGATAGATGGGGCGGGGAAAGAATATGTATACAATGTTTTCTAAGATGAATTATTGAATGAAAAAAAAAAAGAATGGTGATGTCAGCAGGAATGGCAGAGAAGGACATCCAAAACGCTGCTCTTCAATAACAATGAGACCACTGGAAAAAATTTTCGAAATCAACTTTTTCAGAACTCTGAAAATTAATGATAGGCTTGCAACAATTCTAGGAGTATTTATTCAAGAAAAGTTGCTGAATACCCATAAGGACAGTGAGCTTTGTGGATTTGGATTTGCCCTATTCTCTCCCTCCTCCCTCATCCCAGCCTTGAAAACCAACAATTCAGCAATCAAAGTGAAAGTCAGCAATCAATCAGACCCTGGAGAAGGTAGAACAGATTAGAACTCCCCAAAAGCCCCCATTCTAAAAGAATTGTCACTATTTGACCTGTCTAGAAGTTCAATGGAAACACCCCTCACTGGGATAGCTTTTATTTGACCTGACTCCAGGCTTGCTCAAAAACAATCATTTGTAATTGTTTAACACTGCAGCTGACTGAGGGAGCATTGACCTTAGGGGCAAACAAGAAGTTCATTTAAAAGTTTAAAAGGAGAGGCTGGGAAGAAGATATTCATGGGGGGCTCTGAAAAGCTTCAGCATATTCCCTGGAATCTAGACAGCCATGCATGTATAAGATGTGTGTACCTCCAGGCTCTGTTACTGCTCAGGAAAGATCTGAGAAGGCCCTAAGCTCTTACCTCTGACTAACCTTTGGGTCCTGGGAAAGATAAAGCAGAATTGGCAACTGCCTGCCTGAGTGTCAAAGGCATGTCCTGCCATACACACAGAGCCCCTCAGCAAAAGCTGGGAGACTTACTGGTTCCAGGCATTTAAGGAAATCTCTGTTCAATCATAAGCTGACCACTAAACTAACTGAGCAGAAACTTTATTGGCCATGCATAAATAAGAATATAGACTTTACTGAAAAAGTTACTAAACAAACTAAAAGTAACAACAGTAACCAACCCTGGGGGAGGGATGATCTGATTTTCAGAGTTGCCACATTTATTATTTTAAATCTCCAGTTTCCAACTAAAAAAATATGAGCCGTGAAAAGAAACAAGAAAATATAACTCATATACAGGGAAAAAAGCAATCAATAGAAATTGTCTCTGAGAACCCAGATGTTGGACTTAATAGACAAATACTTGAAATCACCTATTTAAAATATGTTCAAAGAACTATAGGACACCATGTCTATATAACTAAAGCAAAGTATGAGAACAATGTCTCACCAAATAGAGAATATCAATAAAGATATAGAAATTATAAAAATATACATTTTGGAGTTGAAAAACATAAGCTGAAATGAAAAAATTCACAATGAGCTCAATAGCAGATTTGTTATGGTAAAAGAAAATCAGCTGTGGCAGATGGGATAAAATTGTTGAAAAGAAAAAGAAAAAATCAGCAAACTTGAAGATGGAGCAATTAAGATTATCCAATATGAAGAACAAAAAGAAAAAAGAAGAAGAAAAATGAACAGAAGTTCAGATTCCCATAAGAGATTATCAAGCATGTAATGGGAATCTCAGAAGGAGAGAAGAGAGAAAATAAGAGAAAGAATATTTCAAGAAATACACCCTAAAACTTCCCAAATTTAATGAAAACAATTAAATATCCAGAAAGCTCAATGAATTCTGAGTAGGATAAACTCAAAAAAATCCATACCTAGACACATCATTACCAAACTGTTGAAAGACAAAGACAGATCATCTGGAAGGCAGAAGGATTAACGGCTGGTTTGTCATTAGAAACTTTGGAGGCCTGAAGACAGTGTGATGACATATTCAATGTGCTGAAAGAAAAAAAATTATCAGCAAGGAATTTTATATCTAGTAAAACTATTTCTAAATAGTTCCCATTATTCTCCTGATTTTGGGGAACTATTTAAAAATGAAGGATAAACCAGGACACTCTCAGATAAATAAAATCTGAAAGAATTCATCACTAACAGACTGGCCTACAAGAAATAATAAAGGGAATCCTTCAGACTGAAATGAAAGGACACTAAAGGATAACTCAAATCCACATGAAGAAATATAGAGCACCAGTAAAGGTAACTGCATAGATTATATAAAATCAGTATAATTTTTTTTTATTTGTAACTTTTTCTATCTGATTTAAAAGACAACTGCATACAGCAATAACTATAAATCTGTGTTAGTGGGCCTTATATAAAGATGCAATTTGTGTGGTAATAGCACAAAGAAAGAGGAAGTAACAGAGCTACATAAGAGCAAAGTTTTGCCTATTATTGAAATTAAGTTGTTATTAACTCAAACTAGATTGTTTTAAATGTAGATGTTAATTGTAATCTTCCTTGCAACCACTAATACAACAACTCAAAGAATATAGTAAAACAAATGACAAGGGAACTTAAATGGTACACTAGAAAATATTTAACACAAAAGAAGGCGGTAATAGAGGAATAGAAGAATAAAAAAGACATAATTGACTAGTAATATTTTTAAAAAGACATAAGATACATAGAAAGCAAATAGAAAAAAGACATAAATTTTACCTTATCAGTAATTACATTAAATTTAAATGAGTTAAACCCTTCAATAGAAAGATAAAAATTAGCAGAACAATGGGAAAAGTCATGATCCAACTATGTGCTATCTACAAGGGACTCACTTTGGATGCAAAGACACAAATAGATTTAAAGTAAAAGGATAGAAAAAGATATAGCATTTAAATAGTAACCAACAAGAGCTAGGGTACCTATGCTAATGTCAAACAAAATAGACTTACAGACAAAAACTATTCCTAGAGATAGATAAAGACATTTTTCAATGATCGAAAATTATTCCTAGAGATAAAGATATTTTATAATGGTAAAAGAATCACTCCATCAAGAAGACATAGCAATTATAAACATGCATGTAATGACAGAGTCCCAAAATATATGAAACATAACTGACAGAATTGAAGGAAGAAATAAACAATTCAACAATCATAGTTGGAGATTTCAGTACCTAGTTTTAAATAATGGATATAACTAGACAGAAGGACAGCAAGGAAATAAGAAGACTTGAATAGCACTATGAAAGCTCTAGGCCTAACAGACATATACAGAACATCTCATCTAACAACAGGAGAAGAGACATTCTTTTCAAGTGCACATGGAACATTGTCCAGGATTGACCAGATATTAGGCCATAAATCATACCTCAATAAATTAAAAGGATTGAAATCATGCAAAGTATGTTCTTCAACCACAGTGGAAAGAAATTTGGTATGCCCAGCCTAACACATCATCTTTATCAAATCCTCAGGAAGAAGGTGATTGATAGAAAGATGGGGGTAAAACCACTGGAACCTGTCTTCATCTGTTTTGTGCTTCTATAACAGAATACCTGAGACTGGGTAATTTGTAATGAATAGAAATGTTTAGGCTCACGGTTCTGGACCCTGGGAAGTTCAATATCAAGTTGCCAGCATCTGGTGAGGGCCTTATGGCTGCATCATAACATGGCAGATGGCATCACATGATGAAAGGGCAATGGTTAGGGGAAGAAAGGTCGGGGGTGGGGCAGGAGGAAGAGAGAGACAGAGAGAGAGAGCAAGAAGGAGTGAGCTTATTCCTGCCATAGCAAACCCACTCCTACGGTGATGGCATTAGTCCATTCATGAGGGCGAGCCCTCATGACCAGTCACTTCTTAAAGGTCCCACTTCCCAATACCATCACAATGGCAATTAAATTTCAGCATGAGTTTTGGAGGAGACAAACATTCAAGCCATGAAAAAATCCAAGGTGCATCACTGGTCATTGAGAGTTCAAGAAGCTCCACTGTTTTCTTGGCCTGGAACTCAGCAGCCATCTTCTCTGAGAAAAGCCCGGTTTGTGGCTTCAGAAGGGACCTATTCCTTTTGAGAACTTTTTCAGAACTTACATTTCTTAGAGCAAACAGAAACGTAACATGTTACAGGATCTTTCTACTCTGGTTGGCAGAAGAGTTGAAAGTGATAAATTTACATCCTTTTCATTGAATCAGCCACAAAATGTAAACACTTTAAAAGCCTTGGACATTTACCTATGTAACAAACCTGCATATCCTGCACATGTACCCCTGAACTTAAAAGTTGAAGGAAAAGAAAAATAAAATAAAATAAAAGCTTTGAATAAGAAAATGTTTTTCAATGTATAAAGTTGTTTATGATAGCTTGTACCAATGACTGCTGACTTATTCTAATAATGTTTAAAATGAATGCTTATTCTACTGTTTATTCTAATAATGTTTATTCTAGTGATGCTTAGAATGAATAATAGATAATTTATTTGAAATCAATTATCAATTTGTGAAAATTCACATTATGAGGACTTTGTGAAGAGCAAATTAACTTCATGTACCAATGAGTCACATATTACCTTGTGATTGAGGGTCCAGATGATGATCTGTGCTCTTTCCATCTTTCCACTCTTTCATCCTTGGCATATTAGCCTTGTTCTCCTTCTTGTCATCTCCTGGTCACAAGATGACCATTCTACCTGGCGTCCTATGTCTGCATTCCAGAGTGAAAAGAAAGGGGAAGAGTATGAAGGCAAAGAACTTCCCCAGCAAGGCTTTGCCTCTTTATTCAAGATAGAACACCCTCTTGTCCTCTTCTGTTTACATCTCAATGACTGGAACTATGTCTGATGGCCATCATGAGCTTCAAAAGAAGGTGTAAAATGAAGCATTTGCACCTAGGCACATTGGCATCCAATCAGAGTCCTGCTAGGAAAGAAGCCATGGGGAGCGGATATTGGGTAGTAACTAGCAGTGCCTGGTATACCCCTGAGCCTTCAAGCTGAATCATTGCTGCAAGAGCAAAGTGGGAGGCAATGTAGGGCCTGATTACAGAGGAACTTTTCTTCAATACACAAACTTCTAACCTACTGAATCAGAATCTCTGGAAATGGCACCCTGAGATCTGTATTTGTTAAAGCACCAACTGCTTTCCTGCTTCACCTGAGGACTTAAGAGCCTTCTCCTCCTACTTCTCCTAATCATGGTCCCCCTGCCGTTTCCTCCGCACAGATCAGCCATGGTCCAACATTTACGTGCAGCATCTCAGGCTGTGCTGTGAGCCCGGCTATCCATTTCTCCTTCACCAGCTACAACTTTGGGACCTGCTTTATCTATCAAGCTGGGATGCCCCCATACAAACAAACCCTGGTAATTACCAACAAGGAAGAAACACCTATGAGGTAAGCAGGCTTCCCAGAGCCTCCAGATGATTCTGCAGCTGCTTGTGGGTCCTACAGACTTCACACAGGTGAAGCCCTGCCAAGACAAAAAAAAAAAAAAATGATGATGGGAAAGAGTCAAACAAAAGTGGGTATGAATCCTGGGTCCCTGTCCCCATAACTAACACTAATACTTGGATAGCCATGAGCTACCCTGCTGAAAATCTTCTTTGTGAAGTATGTAGAGCAATGCCAAATGACCTAATGAGAAGTTTTATGACTTCCATTTATCTTCTCATGCAATAGACTTGGAAACTGAGGTTTGAAGAGTTAAAAGGTAAATTTCTCAGGTCAGTGGCCTTGCAGTAAATAGCAGACCTGTACTGAGCCTAAGCTTTCTGATTCAAATCCAGCCTCTCGGCACCATCCCTGTGTGGGATGTTCTAGTCCAAGGTTCTGAGCCCCATTCAAGACCTAATGAGATAGAATCTCCAAGGGCTGGCCCAAAGACCTGTGTTTACTCAAAGCTATCTATCAGTACATTAGAGAACTTTCCATCATGATGAAAATGTTGTATTTTTGCATTGTCCAGTATGGTGGCCTATAGCTGAATGTGGCTTCAGAGCACTTAAAATGTGGCTAGCGAAACTAAAGAACTGATTTTTTATTTTATTTTAATTAATGTTAATTTTAATTTTAATAACCACATGTGTCTAGTGGCCACCATATTGGCTAGCACAGATCTAAGTTCAAATTTCAACTCTTCCCTACTTGTGTGACCTTGGGCAAATTTTTAAAACTCTCTATGCCTCTGTCTCCTTGCCTGAAATGGTAGTCATAATAATACCGTCTATATAAGACTATTAGGATAATTAAATTAGTTCACCTAGGAACAGTGCTTAGAACACTGCCTGGAACATAAGAAATGCCCAGTTATTGTTAGCTGCTGCTGCTGCTGTTATGATTATTATTTGTACCCTGAATATTAAATTGTGTGTCATGTAATTTTAAATACTAATTTTAAATCTTATCTATCTATACTTCTTGCATGATTTAATGTAATCTCAGTCTTACTTTGCTTAAGGCATTGAGCTCTATATGTTGGCCTAGCTAGACTCCTTCTCTACGGACTGTAAGGCAGACAAGGAAAGGCTGTAATGAAGAGGCCTAGGTGCCTTCCTACCCACATGTGGAGTAGGGTGGACAAGATCTTTTAAGATCCCTTCTGTTGAACAATTAGTCATAATAATAATAGCTCACTTTATGGAATATTTCCTCTATGCCCTATTTAATGACTGTTTCAGTCACTTAATCTCATTTAATCCTCACAACAGCCCTA
The DNA here is from genome assembly GCF_028878055.3 of Symphalangus syndactylus. Classification (NCBI taxonomy): domain Eukaryota; kingdom Metazoa; phylum Chordata; class Mammalia; order Primates; family Hylobatidae; genus Symphalangus; species Symphalangus syndactylus. The sequence goes on along the minus strand of NC_072433.2, from coordinate 20,165,927 downwards.
AGAAATAGTTATCATTACCCCCATTTTACGGATAAGAAAACGGAGACCCAAGTGGGCCACATAACTCTTCAGAGATCATTTGGGTAATTAGCGATAGAGCCTGGATCCAGACTCCTCTCTGCCTGACTCTAGAACATATACTCCTCACTACTGTGCTTTGTTACCTAATTACTTATGGAAGCACTTCCTTCTTATGAGAGGGTACAAAACCCTCATGTAGAAAACCATGAGATGCATTATCAAGAAATCGAGAATCAGGCTGGGCACAGTGGCCTGTAATCTCAGCACTTTGGGAGGCCGAGGCGGGCGGATCACCTGAGGTCAGAAGTTCCAGACCAGCCTGGCCAACATGGTGAAACCCCGCATCTACTAAAAATAAAAAAATTAGTTGAGCACAGTGGCACGCACCTATAATCCCAGCTACTCAGGAGGCTGAGGCAAGAGAATCACTTGAACCTGGGCGGTGGAGGTTGCAGTGAGTTGAGATCATGCCACTGTACTCCAGCCTGGGTGACAGAGTGAGACTCTGTCTCCAAAAAGAAAAGAAAGAAAGAAATAGAAAATCAGTAGAGTGAAGAATATTGGGCAAAGGGTGATGAGCCTTGAGTTTGAAACCCGGTTCAGCCAAGATCTCAGGATGTGACTTGGAGCAACTTGGTTGTGCCTAAGAGAGCATGGGCTGGGTCATTGCTGAGCTCCCTTCCAGCTCTTAAATGGCTTCTGTGATTCTAGGACAACAGGGCAGGAAACCCATCAGTGTCCAGCCCAAAGAGACAAGGAGACAGCATCTGCCCCTCTGGGTCAGATTTCTTGGAGCTTACGCCTCTTCCTCTTGATTTTCTGCAGCATAGATTGTCTGTACACCAACACCACTCACCTCGAGGTGAACTGCCGTGTTGATGTGGTAAAGCCAGGAAATACACTGGAGATTCCAATAACTTTTTATCCTCGAGAAAGTATCAACTATCAAGAACTCATTCCCTTTGAAATCAATGGGCTCTCACAACAAACAGTCGAAATCAAAGGGAAGGGTACTGAAATGAAGGTAACAGACAGTCGGGAGGCCTTCAGGCGTGGCACCCTCCTTTCTACCCTTCTCATCCTTCTTTGCCCCCCCAGAACCCTTTCACCCTTCCAGCCCCTCTGTTTCTCTGCCCCAGGCTGCTCTATTGTAGGTCACCCAGTCCCACTGAGATGATGTTCCTAATAACACAAAGAGGCAAATCGCCAGATCAGACTCACTGAATCATAGATCTTATTCAATACCAAACTTTACTGTATCAAAGGATACAGGTGATCACAGACACTAGAGAAATATTCTTTTTCTTGGAGAAATTTGAGACTTTCAGACTCAGCTCCCCAAGTATATCCTTTTCCTCCTGCATCAGGGCATGTTTGTTTTCAGGTTTAATAGATAACTTTTTTTTTTAACATTTTTAAGCAATTTACACAGACACGTGTTTCAGTGATGGAACATCTTTCCTTAACACCGCATTGATTAGCATTCTCCAGCCAGCCACAGATCCCTGGATGATATTTGGTTCAAGGCATCCCTTTTACCCAGGCACTCTGGATAGAAAGGGAATGGTCATATTCTGCTGCTCATTCGTTTCCTTCTCGTGTCTAGTAAACATGTAAGGTGCTTGTCTGGTGGGATTATCTGTATTTTAATAGAAGGTTTTGGAAGATTGAAATCCTTCCAAGACTTTCAAGAATGCATAGCATATTTTGACCAACAGGGGAAGGGTGTATTCCTGGCAGCCTTCCCATCAAGCCATAGGAGCAACGGGACATTGCCAACTAATGTGTCTGGACCCAAGCTAGAGACAAGGTCTCTTCTGATGCCATTGATTCATTCATTTTCCTATTGGTCTATCACTTGTTCATTTAGCACCCATTGTATAATGGATACTTTGGGAAGATGCAGAAGTGACTTACACATGTTCTCAGACATCCAAGAGCTCATGACTGGTGGGACAGACTCTCTTGACTTTTTAGACAAAATGGAAACATGTGGGCTGGGTTTAAAGATAGTTGGGTGGAGGGGTGCAATTTAGTGACTGACCACAACAGTGACCAGTGGGTGCTGCTCATTGTGGGTCAGTGCCATTCTGGAGGGCAGTCTCAGCCTGGCCTTGGCCTGACCCAGGCACCATTTTAATCAGTGTCTTACCTGAGGACTTGGAAGCATAACTACTTTTCTCTGCCTCTACTGCCACTGTTCTAATCCAACCACCATCATCTCTCCATCGTGCTTTCTTTCTTGCCCTCTTCAAGCCCATTCTCCATAAAGAAGCCAGAGCTCTCTCACAAACACTCCATACTTCACTGACTTCCCATTGCTCCCAGAATGAAGCCCAGTCTCCCACTTCTCACTCAGCAATGCCCTACAAGGCCTTGCAAGACCTGGCCACCCCTCTAAAGTCATCTTCTCGGGTCCTAGCTCCCAGCCTCAGGCCTTGACTGGGCCACTCCCTCTGGCTCAGGGCCTGGCCACAGGTTGTCTCCCTGCCTTAGGTTGTTCCCCAATTCCACACTCACTCTGGCTCAAACTGACTAGCTCATACCTTTCTTTATCTCTCGATGTATACATGCCATCTTCGGAAAGGCCCCCTGAGCCCCCTAGCCTAGTTTCAGCCCCCTGTAATATGCTCTCAAGGTGCCCTGAGATTTTCCTACGTATATTTAACCCAGTTGTAGTTGTATAATTATGTGATGAGTAGTTCAGTGGGCACTTGAGGCACTTAAATGCTTATTGAGTAGGCAAATGCCCACCCAATATGAAGAAGTTAGGGCACAGAAAGAGAAGGAACCACCCTTGCCTCACCAGAGTAGACATATAATGTTTATTTTTCTCTTTAACTAATGAACTCTTCTTCCTACTCTTTCTTGTCCCACAGATTTTAGTCCTAGATCCAGCCAACAGGATTGTGAAGTTGGGAGCTGTCCTACCAGGGCAGGTTGTGAAAAGAACAGTTTCCATCATGAACAACAGCCTGGCCCAGCTCACATTTAACCAGTCCGTTCTGTTCACAATTCCAGAACTCCAGGAACCCAAGGTTGGTGCTCAGAGGGGCCCCTAGGAGCCCCTTCATGCTCCCTGATGATGAGGATGGCCATGCTGGCAACACTAGCAGCTCACATTTCTTGTGCATCTGTAATGTGCCAGACCATTCTAAGAGGCTTCACTGTGCTTCCTCTGTTCATTTTCATAAAAGCAGTGTAGTGCTTTACAGGGTGCACTAGTCCCATACTGTTTTTGTGAAAACGAACATTATTTTCATTTTGCATTTTCATTTCATTTTCCATGTCATTCATTGTCATTTGTTTATTTACATCTCCATTGTGTAGACAGTCCAGTTCTCTATGTTTGTTCATTTCAGGTGTTTCTCCTTAAGCCTTTGTGCATCCATGACTCTGTGCTTAAGATACATTCCTAGGCCAAGATACATTTCACCATCTTGGCCAGGCTAGTCTTGAATTCCTGGCCTTGTGATCCACCTGCCTCGGCCTCCCAAAGTGTTGGGATTACAGGCGTGAGCCATGGCACCCAGCCAGAATCTGCATTTTAACAACCACACAGGGAAACTGAGACAGGGAACACTCCTTGAGAAATGCCAGAGCTCCGTTTCTTATTTCCCATTACTATTTCCTGTATCAGGGAGGAGCAAGAAAGAAGGAAGTGCACAAAATAAGTTAGGAAAGGGAAATGATACTTATTAAGTATCTATTATGTGCTACAAATTTTATAGAGATGATCTTAATCTTCAACATAGAGTAAGTCACGGAAAGTTGAAGTAATTTACCAAAGCATGCACAGCTGATGGGAGAGCAGGAGTGAGATCTGACCCCTGTTCCAATTGCAACAGCAAGACCTCTGGGAACCGAGGCCTTAGGGGCCTCCCACCCTCAGCTGCTGACTCTGGATGCTATTTCATTCAGGTCCTCACCCTGGTGCCCTTCCACAACATCACACTGAAGCCCAGAGAAGTCTGTAAACTGGAAGTCATCTTTGCCCCGAAGAAGCGTGTCCCTCCCTTCTCTGAGGAAGTGTTCATGGAATGCATGGGGCTCCTGCGCCCCCTCTTCCTCCTTAGCGGCTGCTGCCAGGCCCTGGAGATCTCACTGGACCAGGAACATATTCCCTTTGGACCTGTGGTGTATCAGACACAAGCCACGCGTCACATCCTCATGTTGAACACAGGCGATGTGGGTGCAAGGTAAGGGAGTGGTGTCTCCCACCCTGAGGCTGCCGCAGAGGCTCCTGTCCCTGTATCTGCTCTGGACTTGTTCTGCAAGTGCAGTCACTTTTTACTTCTGTCCTCTCCCTTCTACATCCCCCTACTTCCCTCAAGATGTGACAGCAGTGGCCTCACTGGGGTGATTGCTGCTACTATGATTACTACAATTGGGATAACAGAAGATATTTAGTCCATGCCTGTTTCCTGCCTTGACATGGCACACATCATTTAATCCAACTACAGGTCTGTGAGACCAAGACTGCTACCAACCCATTTTCACAGATAAGCGAGTGCCCAACCACAGAGGGAGGACCACACAGGGCCATGGGATACCAGTGCCACCCAGAACAGAGGCAACTCTCACGGGAAGGGATTGTCACCATCCTCCAAGATCTGAACCAAGAAGCAGTGCAGGGAACCGTTAAGACCACAGTCCCAGAAGGGTTTCTGTCCTAGCCCAGCCACTTCCTAGCTGTGTGACCTTAAGTACACAACACATGTGTATGTGTGTTCATACATATGTTCCCTGGTGTGTCACTCATGGATAATAAGATGCAGCCACTTCCTGCCCTTGGCTCAGCTCTGCAAAGGAGCCAAGTCCACCTACCCAGGAAGTGACCTTGGCCCACATTCCCCAGTGCTTCTGCTCTGTCTGGCAGACCTTTCTCCTCCTAGGTGCCAGGATAGACTCAAGGGAGGTGAACCTCAGCCCAGGCAGAGTCTCTTGTTCTCAGGAGCGTTGAGGACACCCTTACAACATCCATAAACTCTCTTTCTTGTCTTCTTTTGTCTTGGAAAAGGTTTAAATGGGACGTCAGAAAATTTGAGCCTCATTTCTCCATTAGCCCAGAAGAAGGCTATATTACCTCAGGCATGGAGGTTTCTTTCGAAGTGACCTACCATCCCACTGAGGTGGGAAAGGAGAGCCTTTGTAAAAACATTCTCTGCTTCATCCAGGGAGGCAGTCCTCTGAGCCTATCCCTGTCTGGAGTCTGCGTGGGACCACCTGCAGTAAAAGAGGTTAGTAGCTGCTGCCCGCGGTGGCCCAGTGGCAGGAGTGACCCCAGTAAGTGAACTCAGCCGGGCCTCCTTCAAACACGCAGGCCTGCCCCCTCCCTCCACGAGGCCTGTGACTACACCGTTTCCACTGCTGGAATATTCATTCTCCTCTCTTCATTTGGTTTATTCCTTTCCATTCTTCAGCTCTCATCTGAAACATTACATTCTCAAGGAAGCCTGCTTTGACATCCCTGGCTAGATCACATTCTAAGATCTATGAGTAAAGCATTAATACCTTTCTCCTTTTCTATGGTTTAAAAAAAAAATGGCCTTGGTATAATGCTCTGCTAGCCTTGTTCCTGGGAACCTAACTGAACTGTCAGCTGTGTTACCTAGCAACATTGCTTATGGTAGAAATGACACCCAGTCTCCCTGTCTATAATTTTGTTAAAGAATGTTATGTGAATGGAATCATACAGTATGCTATGAACTTGTATTTATAAGTCTCAGCAGGAACATATGCTTTCATTTCTCTTGGATAAAGACCTAGTTGTGGAATGGCTGGGTCATGTGGTAGGCGTATGTTTACCTTTGTAAGAAACTGCCAAACTGTTTTCCAAAGCAGCTGTGTCCTTTTACAATGCCACCAGCAATGTCTGACATCTCCACTTACTTCACATCCTTGTCAACAGTTGATAGTCAGCTTTTTTAAATTTCAGCCATTCTAATCAGTATGTAGAGGTATCTCATGGAGGCTTTATTTTCCTAATGACTAATGATGTTAAGCAACTTTTCAAGTACTTATTTGCCAGCCCTGTATTGTCTTAGTTGAAGTGTCTGTTCAAATCTTCTGTTTATTTTTAATTAGGTCATTGGTCTTATTATTAAAGTTTCGAGAGCTCTTTATATATTCCGAACATAAGTTTTGTGTTTAGGTCTTCAGTCTATTCAGAGTTAATTTCTGTATATAGTGTGAGATATGGATCAAAAATTTTTTGTACATGGATATCCAATTGTTCCAGTACCACTTGTTGAAAATACTCTTTTCTCTACTGAATTGCCTTGGCACCTTTGTCATTGATTGTAAATGACAATCAATTGATCATATATATATGTGGGTTCTGTTCTCATCTATTGATCTATTTAACCATCTTTATGTCAATACCACACTGTTCACATTGTTAAATCCAATAGCCAGTTCTTTCTTGAACTATAGGGAGCATTTGACACCATAAACTGGTTCCTCCTCCTGCAAACACTTCCTTCACTTGGCTCCAGCACACCACTCTCTCCTGGATTTCTTCCTATTCACCGGCTTCTCCTTCTCATCTTCTGTTTGTTTCCTGTTGTTTTTTTTTGTTTTTTTTTTCTTCCTGAGACAGTCTCACTCTGTCATCCAGGCTGGAGTGCAGTGGCACGATCTCGGCTCACTGCAACTCTGCCTCCCAGATTCAAGCGATTCTCCTGCCTCAGCTCCTAAGTAGCTGGAATTACAGGCCCCCACCATCACGCCTAGCTAATTTTTGTATTTTTAATAGAGACAGGGTTTTGCCATGTTGGCCAGGTTGGTCTCAAACTCCTGACCTCATGTGATCCACTCACCTTGGCCTCCCAAAGTGCTGGGATTTCAGGCATGAGCCACCAAGCCTGGCCTTCTGATTCTTCTTAACATTGGAGTTTGTCAGTCAAGAATTCGTCCTTAGATTCCTTCTTTCTTCTACATACAATCATTTCTTGTTGATTTCAGCCAGTTTCTTGGCCTTAAAAAAAACACTGTTAGGCTGGACACAGTAGCTTATGCCTGTAATCTCAGCACTTTGGGAGGCCGAAGCAGGAGGATTGCTTGAGCTCAGGAATTCAAGACCAGCCTGGGCAACATAGTGAGACCCCATCTCTACAAAACAACAACAGTAATAAAAACAATGAAATTGCTATACTGACAACCAAATCTTTATCTGCAGCCTGGACTCTTCTCTTGAACCCCAGATTTGTAAATTCTACTTCCTGCTTGACTTATAGCATCTCAAATTTAACATGTATGAAACCTGAGCTCCCGATCTCTCCCTGAAACCTGCTCCTCCCACAGTCAACCCCACATCAGTAAAGGGCATCTCCATTCTGCTCATTGCTCAGACTAAAAACTTGGATGTCATTCTTGAGCCTTCTTCCACTTATACCCAAGATACCATATAGCAGTAAATGCTGTTGGCTCTTCCAAGTACAACTGGAATATACCCACTTTCCACCAGCCCCAGTGCTACCAGTGCCACCCAAGCCACTGTCATCCCCCACCTGGCCTATTGCAAGTGCCTTCTAGTTAATCTCTCTTCTTCTGTCACCTCTAAGCATCTAGAGCAGTTCTGTTAGAGCATAGATCAGATCAGGTCACTCTACTCAAAACACTCGTAAGTCCTCCTTTTACAATTAAAAAAAAAAAAGTGTCTACCATCACTCCAAGGCCCTGCGTGCTGTCCCTTGTCACTCTATCTCCCTCTCGCTCACTTCACATTTGCCACACTGGCCTCCCTGCCCTTTGTCAAAACCAGGAGCTTTCGGCCGGGCGCGGTGGCTCATGCTTGTAATCCCAGCACTTTGGGAGGCCGAGGCGGGCGGATCACGAGGTCAGGAGATCAAGACCACGGTGAAACCCCGTCTCTACTAAAAATACAAAAAATTAGCCGGGCGTGGTGGCGGGCGCCTGTAGTCCCAGCTACTCGGAGAGGCTGAGTCAGGAGAATGGCCTGAACCCGGGAGGCGGAGCTTGCAGTGAGCGGAGATCGCGCCACCGCACTCCAGCCTGGGTGAAAGAGCGAGACTCCGTCTCAAAAAAAAAAAAAAAAAAAAAACCAGGAGCTTTGTAACTGGCATTTCCTCTGCCAGTTACACTCAAGCTCACTCAGGCTCTTCCCCAGGTCTCATCGTTCTTGGTCTTTAATCAAATACATATGCTCAGTTAGGCCCTTCCTGATCACACCGTGTAAAAACTCAAACCCACTCCCAATCTGGCACCCCCTCTGCTTCGTCTTTCCCCTTGGCACTTATTTCTATGCTGCATGCTCTACATTCCACTTGTGTGTCTGTCTCCCCCAACTACAGTCTCAGCTCAAGGGCAGACATTTTTGTTATTTTGTTCATTGCTACATCTCCACCACCAAGAACAGTGCCTAGCACATAGAAGGTACCCGTAAGTATGTGTTGAGTGAATGAAAGAAAAGGAAACAGACCCATTGAAACTCATGATGGGAAGCACTGTTAAAGTCAGTCTTCCCCAGCACATATTCTGTACCTCTGGCCCTGGAGACAGACCAGGGGGAAGTGCCATGGAAGATGAGGTGCCTGCTTTCTTCCAGGTAGTGAATTTCACATGCCAGGTGCGCTCCAAGCACACGCAGACCATCCTGCTGTCAAACCGCACCAACCAGACCTGGAATCTGCACCCCATCTTTGAGGGCGAGCACTGGGAGGGGCCTGAGTTCGTCACCCTGGAGGCCCACCAGCAAAACAAGCCCTATGAGATCACCTACAAGCCCCGCACCATGAACTTGGAGAACCGCAAGCACCAGGTAGGCTGAGGTCCCCCCACCCCCATTGGTTTCTTGGCATAGTTGAAGGTGGCACTGTGTGAATGAAGTTAAAGGACACTTCGGGGCCGGGCGCGGTGGCTCATGTCTGTAATCCCAGCACTTTGGGAGGCTGAGAAGGGTGGAATCGCCTGAGGTCAGGAGTTCAAGACCAGCCTGGCCAACAAGGCGAAACCCTGTCTCTACTAAAAACACAAAAATTAGCTGGGCATGGTGGCACACACCTGTAATCCCAGCTACTTGGGAGGGTGAGGCAGGATAATTGCTTGAACCCAGGAGGCAGAGGTTGCAGTGAGCCAAGATCGTGCCATTGCACTCCAGCCTGGGCAACAGAGTGAGACTCCCTCTCAAAAAAATAAAAATAAAAATAAAAAACACTTTGGAAGCTGAGAGCTCAGAGAATGTTAGATGGGGAACACCCAGATCATGTTGGAATAGTGAGGAATTGGGAATTGTGCAGATTATCAAGCTTTGGCTTCCTTTTTTCATTTTTTTTTTAATGTATAGGGGATTGTCGTAGAGCCAGGGGCTCAGTTCTGAAATGGAGTCCAGACCAAGCATCAAGTAATTAATGTTTCACTTAATTGCATAAATAACATAATGGTGACTATAACAAAACAAAAAAAAAGAAAAGTGGCCACAATATTCCACCCTATTAAAAAACGAACTTTTTTCTTCTATCTTCACTACCAATCCTTATTCAGATACAGCCATAACTATCATCATAACATACCCAATTTTACATTCAATTTGTTTTCACTTTACAGTATAGCAGTAGCATTTTTCTATTTAACTATGCAATCTTGTGATAATTATTTTTAATAACTGCCCAATATTTCACTGAATGAGAATTCCATAATTGTTTTACAGTCCCATTTGTTGAATGTTTATCTACAAATTTTCATCAACATTATAAGTGGTGCTTACATATAGGCATAACTTTTTTCTTTGGAGGGATTTTTCTTCAGTAGGCTCTCTGGGATGGGATTCCTGGCTCGGATACGTATGAACATTTTTCTGTCTCCTGAACTATATCACCAAGATGTCTTCCAAAGTATTGTGTTTCTTTCCAGAGCCTCCATTATCCTCCATTAATCCTGGGTCTCTACATGTCCAATAAGTCCCTAATAAAGAATGCTGTGTGTCATTCTGATCACATCCTTCTTCTCCTTAGGGCACCCTCTTCTTCCCTCTCCCGGATGGGACTGGCTGGCTCTATGCTCTGCATGGGACTTCTGAGCTCCCCAAAGCTGTAGCCAATATCTATCGTGAAGTGCCATGTAAGACCCCCTACACTGAGCTTCTGCCAATCACCAACTGGCTGAACAAGCCCCAGAGGTAAGGGGGTAGGGCTAGGGGGCTGGGTGGGGAGATGGAAGGAGGATTTTCACCATCTAGCCTGGTCTTTCCCCTACTTAGGACCTCTAGAGGATGTTGAGGGGCTCGAGGAGTCAGAGACAAAGTTCCCTGATGTGACCAGGCATTTCCTGAACACTAAGCCTCTAGCGAGATTCTCTTTTCTGTGCTGTTAGTTACTTGTAAGTCTCCTGGCACAAAATAACCATTCGATAAATGTTAGCTGTTATTATCATAATGATAATTATCACTGTTATTGCTGAGTGTTCTGTCATCACCTAAGCCACTGGCCAGATAAGCAAGTCTTTGGATCTTGTCCTTGCAGTAGGAGCAGAGTGGAAATCGAGCACCAGGAAAGCTCAAGGCCAACAAGCACGGTCCCCTTCTTTTACAGAGAAGGAACTCAAGGCTGGGAGAAAAGGCACAATGTACTGAAGGCTTCCTACTTAGCATAGTTGGTAAAGGCCTGACCTAAATTTGAATCCTGGTTCTGCCAGTAACCAGTCATCTTACCTTCCTTCTCTTGGAACATCTTATCTTCCTTCTCTTGGCCTCTATTTAGTGACATGAAGATGATAGTGATATGTATTAATACCTCCTACAGATACTGCAAGGATTAATGCCTGTAACACACAGGCCACTCACTCAGTCCCTGGCACATAATAGGTGGCCAGTAAGTGGCAGTTCCCATTATTGTTAGTGACAGGGTGAAGACTAGAACCCTGGACCCATGCACTTCCCATAAAATCAAGAGTACAGCTGGCACTTTTCCTTTTTTCCTTTGGGTTAATGGTCTTATTTCCTCTCCCCTCTTGTGTTCTCCTATGCTGCCCCAGATTCCGGGTTATCGTGGAAATACTGAAACCAGAGAAGCCGGACCTAAGCATCACTATGAAGGGCCTTGATTACATTGATGTACTGTCTGGCTCTAAGAAAGACTACAAACTGAACTTCTTCTCCCACAAGGAGGGAACATACACTGCAAAGGTATCTACATGGCAAAGGCACCACCCTGGAACTCAGGACGTTTGACCCTGAGTTTGATCCTGGTGTTAGCAAGTAAAGATGGCCGCCCATAGTCACTGCTCCAAGACATCACAGGGTCTCTCACACATGAGGTGTTTCACCTCATTCATTCAGTGGTTTAACAAGTATCTATTGAGCACATATGCCACGTACTATACTGATTGCTGGTAACAGGTCAGCGACCTGAATAGGCACAATCTCTGTTCTTACAAAACACACAGTCTAGTGGAGAGAGATGGGCATTGCTCAAATAATTGCACTGTGGATGTATAATTACAAAATGAGATAAGTGCTTTGAAGAAAAGGAGCATGTGTGGATCTGTAGCTCATGGGAGAGGTCAGGACTGAAGATAACATTTGGGAATTTTTCATTTATAGATAGTATTTGGAGCCATGATGTGGGATAGAATCACCAGGGGAAACATTTTAAAGTAAAAAGAAAAAGAAAAAAAGAAAGTATCTAGGAACACACACACGCAGAGAGAGAGAGAGAGAGAGAGAGATACTGGCAAGATGCATCCAGCACTGTGAGATCTCCTTTTCTACAATAACTGAGTAGGATGCTCCAATCACATCTCATCAGATCAGCATTCACAGACAGACAAGATTTTAAGAGAACCTCAAAATCAAGAAATCATGAAACATCTAAAAAAGCTTACAATAAAATAGAAACACCTGCTCAATAAATCAGAACCTCTGGAAAAAAAAGTTATTAAAGCAAACAGAAAACTTTAAGTGAATATTATTTATATCCCCAAAGGGAGAAAATCATACTCATGAAATAAGGATAAGCTATTGTGAAAAAGAATCAATTAGAGACTCTAGAAATGAAAAATAGAATATTTAGAAAACCATCCAGGAGAGATGGACTTTATAATGGAGATTACTAATCAGTTACAAGATGGAGCTGAGTAATATCACCAGACCTTAGCCCTTGAGGACAAAGAAATGAAACGAAATTAAATAGTAACAAGCATCAGCAAGGATGTGGAGAAATTGGGACCCTCATACACTGCAGGTGGGAGTATAACATGGTGCAGCTGCCCTGGAAAACAGTCTGGCAGTTCCTCAAATGGTTAAACATAGAGTTCATATGATTCACCAATTTAACTCCTAGGTAATACCCTAGAGAAATGAAAACATATGTGCACACAAAAATCTATACACAAATATTCATAGCAGCATTATTTATAAGGGCCAAAACGTAGAGACAACCCAAATTTCCATGAACTGGTAAGTGTATAAATAGAATGGAATTTGACAATGAAAAGAAATGGAAATAAAATATTGATACCTGCTATAAAACATTATGCTAAGTGAAAGAGGCCAGTAACAAATGTATGATTTGAAATGTAAGTGAATGTATGCTTTGAAATATAGGTGAAAGAAGCCATTCACATATTGTATGACTCCGGGTGTATGAAATTTGAAGAATAAGCAAATCTACAGAAATAGAAAGTCGATTCGTGGTACTGAGGGCTGGAGGGGATGGGTTGGGGAAAAGGGGAGTGACTTAATTGTTATAGGGTTTTAGGGATTATGAAAATGTTCTACAGTTTATTGTGGTGATGGCTACGCTGCCTTGTGAATATGCTACAAACCACTAAATAGAACACTTTAAATGAGGGATTGTATGGTATGTGAGTTATATCTCAATAAAGCTGTTTCAAAAACAGAATGAAAGGAAATATGAGACAATGTATAAATCAAGAAGTTCTAATATATATGTAATAGGAGCTCCTGAAAGAGAAACAAATACTAGAAGGAAGAAAATATTCAACCAAATAACTGAAGAAATATTTCCAGGGCTTTTTAAGAAGATCGAGTCTTCTAATCGAACGGGTCCATCAAGTTGCCAAACAGGGTGAATGAAAAAAATACTCACATCTAAATACATTAGAGCAATGTTTCAGAAAACCGGGATGAAAGAGAAAGTCCTAAATGATTCTAGAGGAAATAAAAGGAACTAATAATCATGGTAACCTGAGACTTCTTGTGGCAACACTAAATACAAGAAGATAATGGAATAAGCTATCCAAATTTCTGAGTGAGAATGATTGTCAATCCAGAACTCTTTTTCCAGACAAAACTCTATGACAGCAAAACTTGGACATGCAAGGACTCAAAGTAACTGACCCAGGGCCAGGCACAGTGGCTCACGCCTGTAATCCCAACACTTTGGGAGGCCAAGGTTGGCTGGCACATGCCTATAGTCCCAGCTACTCAGGAGGCTGAGGTAGGAGGACTGATTGAGCCCAGGAGATTGAGGTTGCAATGAGCCGAGATGACACCACTGCACCCCACCTGGGCAACAGAACAAAACTATGTCTCAAAAGAGAAAAAAAAAAGTAACCCACCCACATGCACAAACTCTATCTGAAAATGAATACAAAATTAAAAGTTTTTGAATTAGTAAAGCTTAAAAAATAAGTAAGTGAGCCATGTGTGGTGGCTCAAGCCTGTAATTCCAACACTTTGGGAGGCTGAAGCGGGTGGATCACTTGAGGTTAGGAGTTCAAGACCAGCCTAGACAACATGGTGAAACCCTATCTCTACTAAAAACACAAAAATTGGCTGGGCATGGTGATGCATGCCTGTAGTTCCAGCTACTCAAGAGGCTGAGGCAGGAGAATTGCTTGAACCCGGGAGGCAGAGGTTGCAGTGAGCAGAGATCGCACCACTGCCCTCCATTCTGGGCAACAGAGCAAGACCTTGTCTCAAAAAAAAAAAAAAAAAAAAAATTGAATCAAAGAGGAAAGTACAAGGATATAATAAGCAAGGAATCAAAATTAAATTGATAGGTAATTTTAAATAATTGTTGAAAGACAATCTAACGTAAGTTTTTCATATGACCTGAACATAAGAAATATAGCAAGGGGAAGAATAAAACAAGGCAATGAGAAACATTTCCTCATTCTGGAGGAATTGAATGGGGGAAATAAGAGAAGTTTTCTCATTCAGAGAGAAAAGTAGGAAGGGAATAGAGATATTCATAAACTGTGGATGTAAACAAAAAATAAGTAAAGATATGTATTAAAATATCAGTGAAAAGACTTTAGAGTAAAAATGACAGCGTGAACCCAAATCACCAGTCTCCTTACAGTAATACATATTGACATGAAAAATAATAACAAACATTTTTTAAAGAATAAAAAGCATTTCTGCTTCTGGTTATAATGATTACAATACTCCATTTTATACTCCTCCCACTATTAAAAAAAAAAACACATAAAACCCAACAAAATCTCTGAGGCAACTTTTCTCAGGCATTGGACAACAGGCCGCACAATACTGCAATCCTCGAAAGGGAAGGAAAACTCATGACATGAATCCCCACGATTATCCTGGTTCTCTGCCTAAGGACAATTTCCTGTCTACAATTCAGTGAGCTAGAGTCCAAGCAAAGCACAGCAGCCCCCAAAGAGCTGAGGAGGCAGAAATCAGAGTTTTGGGCAGTCAAAAAGGCTGGTCTCTACAGTGTAGGACACCAGAGAGAAGGGACCAGTGCATGAGTAAAGAGGACAGGTCAGAAGACAGCATGGGAGTTCCCCTCACTATGCTTGGCTAAGAGTTGCACATGTGCAGGGTGAGACAACATGAGATTTACCAGGGAGCAGCTGCTATGTGGTTGATACAGGAATAGCGATACTATGTGTTAATCAGTGCTGGAGAACACTGGAGGTCTGGCCCAGCCAGAGGAAAGAGATTGCATTAATACCTCATTAAAATCCTGAGAACCCAGCTAAAATACTAGAAAAGCCAGAAGAAAGGCTTAGGAGAAAGGGCCATTCCCTTAGTATAAGGCCTTCTCTTTATCAGCCCTTTAAAAATGCCTAAAACTAAGCACCTGCAAGTTCTACAGGGAGGACAAAATCTGGAGATTGAATCCCAGCAAGTCAGAAGGTCCGGATAAATACCTTGAGCTTTACACGGATGTGCTCTAACAAAGCATAAAACCAAACCCACACAAATTCAAGTCAGTGATTCAACTGCCTCCTACAACAAAATCAACACTGTTAAAAGAAAGACAACAGAATCCAGAATCTCTACAGTGATCATCAGCATCGTCTGGTACACAAATAAAAATTACTAGACCTGTGGAGAAGCAGAAAAATGTGATCCATAGTCAAGAAAAAAAAGCAGTCAATGGAAACTGACTCCAAGATGGGCCAGATGTTGGATTTAGCAGGCAGACTTCACAGCAACTGTTCTAAACATAACGTAACATTCTCTGGGAAGAAGAGAATGAGAGAGAATGTGAATGAGGCAGAAAATTAAATTACAGACATACCTCAGAAATACTGTGGGTTCAGTTCCAGGCCACCATGACAAAGCTAATATTACAATAAAGTGAGTCACAATTTTTTTTGTTTCCTGGTACATATAAAAGTTATGTTTACACTGTACTGTAGTCTATTAAGTGTACAATAACATTAGGTCTTTAAAAGTAACATACATACCTGAATTATAAATTACTTATTTGCTTAAAAATCCTAATGGTCATCTGAGCCTTCAGTGAGTCATAATCTTTATGCTGGTGGAGGGTCTTGCCTTGATGTTGATGGCTGCTGACTGATCAGGGTGGTGGTTGCTGAAGGTGGGGGTGACTGTGGCAATTTCCTAAAATTAGGCAACAGTGAAATTTGCCATATAAATTAACTCTTCCTTTCATGAAAAATTACTCTGTTACATGTGATGCTGTTTGAAAGCATTTTACCCACAATATAACTTCTTTCAAAATCGGAGTTAGTCCTCTCAAATCCTGCTGCTGCTTTATCAATTAAGTTTGTGAATATTCTACATCCTTTGTTGTCATTTCAACAATGTTCATGGCATCTTCACCATGAATAAATCCCATCTTGAGAAACCACTTCCTTTGCTCATCCATAAGAAGCAACTGGACATTCATTCAAGTTTTATAATGAAATTGTAGCAATTCAGTCATATCTTCAAGCTCCAGCTCTAATTCTAGTTCTCTTGCTATTTCTGCTACATCTACAGTTACTTCCTCTACTTTTCAAGTTACTGAAGTCTTGAACTCCTCAAAGACATACATGAGGGTTTGACCTTCTCCAGTGAATCACAGATGTTCTTAATGGCATCTAGAATGGCAAATCCTTTCCAGAAGGTTTTCAGTTTACCTTGCCCAGACCCATCAGAAGAATCATTATCTATGGCAACTATTGCCCTATGAAATGTATTTCTTAAATAACAAGACTTGAAAGTCAAAATGACTCCTTCATCTATGGGCTGCAGAATAGATGTTGTGTTAGCAGGCATGAAAACAACATTCATCTCCTGTACAATTCCATCAGAGCTCCTGGGTGTCCAGGTGCATTATTAAAGAGAAGTAATATTTTGAAAGGAATCTATTTTCTGAGCAATAGGTCTCAACAGTGGGCTTAAAACATTCAGTAAGCCACACTGTAATTAGAAATCAGATGTGCTGTCATCCAGGACTGTTGTTCCATTTCTAGAGCATAGGCAGAGTAGATTTAACATAATTCTTAAAGGCCTTAAGATTTTCAGAATAGTCAGTGAGCATTGGCTTCAACTGAAAGTCACCAGGTGCATTTGCCCCAAACAAGAGTCAGCCTGTCCTTTGAAACTTTGAAGCCAGGCATTGATTTCTCTTCTCTAGCTATGAAAGTCCTAAATGACATCTTCTTCCATAGAAAGCTGGCTTATCTGCATTGAAAATCTGTCGTTTAGTGTAGCTACCTTTAACAATTATCTTAGCTAGATCTTTTGGATAACTTGCTGCAGCATCTACATCAGCACCTGCTGCTTCACCTTATATTTTTATGTTATGGAGACAACTTCTTTACTTAAACGTTATGAACCAACATCTGCTGGCTTCAAACTTTTCTTCTGCAGTTTCCTTACTTCTTCAACCTTCATAGAATTCAAGAGAGTTAGATCCTAGTTCTGGATTAGGCTTTGGCTTAAGGGAATGCTATAGCTCATTTGATTTTCTATCCAGACCACTAACGCTTTATCCATATCAGCAATAATTCTTATTATGTAATTATTATTATTTGTGAGTTCACTGGAGTAGCTCTTTTAATTTCCTTTAAGGACTTTTCCTTTGCATTCTTAATTTGGCTAAATGTTTGGTGCACGAGGCCTAGCTTTCTGCCTACCTCAGGTTTTGACATGTCTTCCTCACTAAGCTTAATCATTTCTAGCGTTTGACTTAAAGTGAGAGCCATGTGACCCTTTCACTTTAACTTAAGTGCCATTATAGGGTTATTAATTTGCCTAATTTCAATGTTGTTATGTCTCAGGGAATAGGGAGGCCCAAGGAGAGGGATAGAGATGAGAGAATAGGCAGGCAGTGGAGCAGTCAAAACACACACAACATTTACTGATTAAGTTCACCATCTTGTATGGCACAGTTCATAGCACCCCAAAACAATTACATAGTAACATCTCTGTTAGTCCATTTTCACACTGCTATAAAGCATACACAAGACTGGGTAATTTCTAAAGAAAAGAGGTTTAATTAACTCACAGTTCCACAGGGCTGGGGAGGCCTCAGGAGACTTACAATCATGACAAAAGGGGAAGAGGCACATCTCACATGGTGGCAGGCAAGAGAAAGTGGTGAGCAAACGGGAACAGCCCTTATAAAACCATCAGATCTGCTGAGAACTCACTCACTATCATGAGAGCATGGGGGAAACCACCCCCATGATCCAATCACCTCCCACAAGGTCTCTCCCTTGACATGTGGGGATTACAATTCAAGATGAGATTTGGGTGGGGACACAAAGCCAAGCTATATCAACATCCAAAATCACTGATCACAGATCATCATAACAGATATCAAAATAATGAAACAACCGGGCATGGTGGCTCATGCCCATAATCCCAACACTTTGAGAGACCAAGGCAGGAGAATTGCTTGAAGTCAGGAGTTCAAGACCAGCCTGGGAAACACAGCCAGACCCCATCTTTATGAAAAATAAAAATAATGGAAAATGTCCAAATATGAATTACCTAAATGTGACGCAGAGATACAAAGTGAGCACATGCTGTTGGAAAAATAGTACTAATAGACTTGTTCAACACAGGGTTGTCACAAACCTTCAATTTATTTTAAAAAATGTAATATCCGCAATGTACAATAAAGTGAAGTGCAATCAATGGAGGTGTGGCTGTATTTGAAAAAATACTGAAATTTTCTTAATTGGATATTTTTTTTAAAAATAGGTTTTTTAAAAAAAACTATAGATCCGAGAAACCTGGCAAACTTCAAGCAGGAGAAATACAAAGAAAACTATGCCTGTATACATCAGGCATCGTTTCATTTTCAAACTGCCAAAAAACAAAGATAAAGAGAAAAGCTTAAAGCAGCCAGGGGAAAAAAATACATATTACAGAGAGAGGGACAGCGATAACAATGGCTGTCCTAGAGTTCTGGCTTCACTTAGGAAATAATGGAAGCTATCTGTAAAGCACTGAAAGGAAAGGAAACAGTCCATCTAAAAATTCTTCGGCCGGGCGCGGTGGCTCACGCCTGTAATCCCAGCACTTTGGGAGGCCGAGGCGGGCGGATCACGAGGTCAGGAGATCGAGACCACGGTGAAACCCTGTCTCTACTAAAAATACAAAAAATTAGCCGGGCGTTATGGCGGGCGCCTGTAGTCCCAGGTACTCGGAGAGGCTGAGGCAGGAGAATGCCGTGAGCCCGGGAGGCGGAGCTTGCAGTGAGCCGAGATCGCACCACTGCACTCCAGCCTGGGCAACAGAGCGAGACTCCGTCTCAAAAAAAAAAAAAGGACAAACCACTTCAATAGACCCTATTGCATGAAAGCAGCTATATGAATGACCAATAAAAACGCAAGAAGATGCTGAACATTATCAGTCACTAGTGAAGAGAACTTAAAGAGGTGAGCAGCACAAGTCCGTTGCAGGGGTGAAGGGACAGTATAATGTCGTTCCAAGTGTGAGCTCTGGAGTCAGTCTAACCTGGGTTCAAATCTTGGTCCTGACTCTTCTTTACGTGTGACCTGGGGCAAGATACTTGAGTTTGCTAAGCCTCAGTTCCTTCATCTTTACAAAATAAAAATTAAATTAAATTAAATTTTAAAAGGTTAAGTGGCATAATAACAGTGCCTATGAATTGTGTGAATTAACTAATTAAGCATTTCTATTTATTGCCTGGCACACAGTCATCATTAATTAAGTGTCAGATGTTATTATTGTTTTTAAACTATCCCAGCAGCAACAGGAATAGGAAGAAAGCCCATTGTGGCCAGGTGCAGTGGGTCACACCTATAATCCCAGCACTTTGGGAGGCCAACACAGACAGATCACTGGAGGTCAGGAGTTCAGGACCAGCCCGGCCAACATGATGAAACCCCGTCTCTACTAAAACTGCAAAAATTAGCCAGGCACGGTGGCAGGCACCTGTAATCCCAGCTACTTGTGAGGCTGATGCAGGAGAATCACTTGAACCCAGAAGGTGGGGGTTGCAGTGAGCCGAGTCATGCCATTGCACTCCAGCCTGGGCAACAGAGTGAGACTTCCTCTCAAAAAAAAAGAAAGAAAGAAAGAAAGCCCATTGAAACTTACCTCACAGGTCTCACTTGTTTTCCAGAGCCAGCCAGCCGTCCCCACCAGGGAAGTGCTGGCATTGGACAGTTCTGCTCTAGCCTCTTCTAAAGCAAGCCCAGGCTATTTAATAATCTCTCATCTGGGAGGAGCTGGAATCCCTAACTAGAAAGTCTGGCTGTCAGGGATCCGGGTAGGCTGCGAGGGTCCTGTCAGCCTGGTACCCGTGCTTCACGTGCCAAACAAGGCTAACAAAGAGAAGGAGCCCCTGAAAATGCGCAGAGGACCCTCGGCTCACCCCTACTCTTCCCTCCTTCCTCCCTCTCTCCCCGTGAATGCAGGTGACCTTCCGAAACGAGGTGACAAATGAGTTCTTGTACTACAATGTGAGTTTCAGGGTCATCCCTTCAGGCATCATCAAAACCATCGAGATGGTGACCCCGGTCCGGCAAGTTGCATCAGCCTCCATCAAGTTGGAGAACCCTCTGCCCTACTCGGTGACCTTCTCCACGGAATGCCGGATACCCGACATCGCCCTGCCCTCCCAGTTTGTGGTGCCTCCCAACTCCGAGGTATGGCCCCTTGGCTGTCGGGGGGCTCCCTGAGAGCTGTGATAGTGGCTTCCACCCATGAGACCTCTGGATCCACACTCTGCATCCCCGGAGGGTGAGCCAGCCCTGACAGTGGTCAGGAAGGCAGGGGATGGGACAATCACCTTCATGTTCCTTTCCTTGTTGCTAAAGTCCTCATAGGAGCTTGGGCACATAGTTTGGAATTCTCTTATGAACCTTGTCTCTGTGATTTGTTTGTTTGCTTTGTTCCAGCTAAAACTATTTTTCTTGTTTTTTGATAATTATAAAAGTAGTATAGCGTTCAGGCGCAGCGGCTCACACCTATAATCCCACCACTTTGGGAGGCCAGGGAGGGCAGATCACTTGAGGTCAGGAGTTTGAGACTAGCCTGGCTAACATGGTGAAACCCCATCTCTACTAAAAATACAAAAATTAGCCTGGCATGGTGGTGGGCGCCTTTAATCCCAGCTACTCAGGAGGCTGAGGCAGAAGAATTGCTTGAACTCGGGAGGTGGAGGTTGCAGTGAGCCGAGATTGTGCCACTGCACTGCAGCCTGGGCAACAGAGTAAGACTCTATCTCAAAATAATATAATAAAATAAAATAAAAGTAGTATAGAATAGGTGTGGTGAAAAGGAAAACAAGGTACGTAATAGCGTGCGCACACACACACTACTTCAGGAAGGAGCACAGGAAAACTTTGACAGTGGTTAGGAGGGCATGGCTGGAATTATAGAATTGTGAACTGGTAGGGAGATGAACTTTCTTTGGAATCTTTTTATCTGTTTATCACTCCAAACTCTTACTGTCCAGATTCTATCAAATCTCTTGTGTTTCTCCACCTTCAGCCCACCTGACGAGTTCCCCTCACTCCAGCCCCAGCCAACTTCCTTCCTCTGCAGAATCTACAATCCATTTTGTTCTTCAGAGCAAGTCTCCATGCCCTTTATTTTATTTTGATCTTTTTCATTGTGAACTGTAAAATCTATACCGAAAATTCTATAAAACATATATATACCTGTAATGTATTAAAACCTGTGTTTCAAACAAATAATTATGAAATAAATATCTGTTTCATACCCAGGCCAAGAATTATGAAGTTGCTATCACCCCAGAAACCTCCTTCAGCCATGTGCCCCTCTGCAATCACAGCACCCTCCCTCTCTCACCCTTCAGAGTTACCAGTATTCTTATTTTGTAATAATCATTTTTTTGTTGTTTTTGAGCAATACAGTTTAGATTTGCCTGTTTTTGAACTTTCTGTGAGAAAAATCACAGCATATGCTTTCTGTAATGTCTTCTTTCTTTTGCTCAATCTTGTGATTGTGACAGCTGTCCATGTTGTTGCACGCAGCTGAGGTTCATTTGCCTTTGCTGCTGTGGAATATCCCATTGTGTGACTAGACCACAACTTAGATATTCATTCTTCAGTGGCTGGTCATTTGTGTTGGTTTCAATGTCTAGTTATCCTGAAAAATGTGGCCATGGATCTCCTGGTGCATATATCCTTCCAATGCACACAGGCATACGTTGTTCCACAGCATATGCCTAGGAGTCGAACCACTGGTCATAGCGTGTGCATAGCTTTCACTTTAGTAGGTAATTGCCAATTAGTGATGAGAGTTCTTAATGTTCCATGTCTTCACCAACCCTTGATATTGTCGGGTTTTTTTAAGGTTTACTAATCTGATAAACTGCTAACTCCTCGTGGACTTAATTTCCCTTTTTACAAACAGATTGATTTCAGTTGGGTAATATTATGTATGGGAGATCTGCATCTGTGTTCATGAGTGAGCTTATGGTTCAACCTCCCCAGGCTCAGATGATCCTCCCACCTCAGCCTCCCGAGTAGCTGGGACTACAAGTGCGGGTCACCATGCCCGGCTAATTTTTATATTTTTTTGTAGGCTCATCTCAAACTCCCTGGCTTGAGCCCAAGGGTTACAGGTGTCTCATACTGTCTTTATCCAGTTTGCGTACCAAAGTTTTGCAAGCCATATAGAGTCAGGCATTTTCTCACTTTCTGGATTCTGTGAGTTTATAAAAGATTGAAATTATGTCTTTCTTGAACTCACAGATGAAGCCACCTAGGCCTGGTGGGTTTTTGTATGTGTGGAGGTGGGAGAGATCGTCTACTACTTGTCTACTACTATTCAATTCCTTTAATGGGTTATTGGACTACTTAGATTTTCTGTTTCTTCTTGAGTCAGTAATAAGACCATGTTCATTTCATCCATATTTTAAAATGTTGGTATAAAGTTGTTAATATCGTATTACCTTTTTAATGTGACGTCGCTTTTTCATGTCTAATGTTGGTTATTGTGCCTTCTCTCTCTGTTTCTTGATTAGTCTTACCAGAGGTTTCTTTCCAAAATGCATCTTTTGGCTCCATTGTGACTCTATTGTATGGTTGCTTTCTGGTTACTTGATTTCTGCTCTTGTCTTTATTATTTCCTTCTTTCTGCTTCCTTTGGGGATACTGGGGGCTTATCTAATTTCTAAGATGAAGGTTTAGTGCTTTGACTTCTAATCTTCTTGATTTTCCAATCTATACATTTAAGGTTATAAATGTCTAAGTACTGCTTTAGCAGTTATACAAATTGTGATTGTAGTGTTTTTTATTCAGTTCAAAAAGGTTCTAATTTTTGTGATTAATACTTCTTTTTTAACTAATGGTTATTAGAAGAGTTTCTTAATTTCTAAACGTGGATTTTTCTAGTTATTTTTTAAATTACTTTGTGATCTGAGAACATATTCTATATTATTTCAGTTCTCTAGAATGTGTTTAGATTTGTTTTTATGGCCCAGTGTGTAGTTGTGTAGTTTTGTGGGGTGGTTTTGTTGTTGTTGTTTTTTGATCCTCCATCTATTTTTTAAAATAATGCATTTGCCATTTTGAGGTTTTGTTTTTTGCTATTTGTTTTTTTTTTGAGACGGAGTCTTGCTCTGTCGCCCAGGCTGAAGTGTAGTGGCGCGATCTCGGCTCACTGCAAGCTCCGCCTCCCAGGTTCATGCCATTCTCCTCCCTCAGCCTCCTGAGTAGCTGGGACTACAGGCGCCCACCACCATGCCCAGCTAATTTTTTGTATTTTTAGTAGAGACGGGGTTTCGCCGTGTTAGCCAGGATGGTCTCGATCTCCTGACCTCGTGATCCACCCGCCTTGGCCTCCCAAAGTGCTGGGATTACAGGCGTGAGCCACCACGTCCAGCCGTGGTTTATTTTTGAGTCAGAGTCTCACTCAGTCAGCTGGAGTGCAGTAGTGTGATCTCAGCTCACTGCAGCCTCGCCTCCCAGGTTCAAGCAATGCTCCTGCCTCAGCCTCCCGAGTAGCTGGGATTACAGGCGCACACCACTACGCCCTGCTAATTTTTATATTTTTAGTAGAGACAGGGTTTTGCCATGTTGGCCAGGCTCGTCTGAAACTCCTTACCTCAAATGATCTGCCTGCCTCAGCCTCACAAAGTGCTACTGGGATTACAGGCGTGAGCCACTGCGCCCAGCCGGGTTCAATTTCCTATATTCTTACTGATATTTTTGTCTGCTTTTTTTTTTTATCAGTTAAGAGAGTACATTAAAGTATATCACTATGATTGTGGATCTGTTTGTTTCTTCTTGTAGTTTGTCATGTTTTGCCTCAGATACTTTGAAGCTATGTTTTGGTTAAGTAAAAATGATAGTATTTTTCTGGTAGCTTGAAATTCTTTTCTTTACGAAGTGATCCTCTTTGTCTCTACTAATGATTTTGCCTTGAAGATCATTTTGTCTGCTATTAATACAACTTTCTTCTGGTTAGTATTTGCATAGTGTATGTTTTAATTGTCATACTTTCAACCTTTCTGTGCCCTTATAATTTAAATGTGTCTTTTATAAACAGTATATAGATGAGATAGATTTTAAGAGAGGTGGGTGGAGAGAGGATTGAGACAGGGTCTCACTCTGACACCCAGGCTGGAATGCAGTGGGTGATCACAGCTCACTGTAGGTTCAACCTCCCCAGGCTCAGATGATCCTCCCACCTCAGCCTCCCGAGTAGCTGGGACTACAAGTGCGTGTCACCATGCCCGGCTAATTTTTATATTTTTTTGTAGGCTCATCTCAAACTCCCGGGCTTGAGCCCAAGGGTTACAGGTGTGAGCCACCACATCCAGCCAGATTTGTTTTTTTACTCCATCCTAGCAGCCTTTACTTTTCACTAGAGTATTTATATTATTTGTATTTAATATACTGACGTAGTCAAGTTTATACTCCCCCATGTGCTTTCTCGTTATCTGGGCTGTTCTGTTTCCTTTTTTGTTTGTTTGTTTTGTAGATATCTCTTCCTGTCTTGTCTTCATTGTTACTCTGCTCAGATTCACTTTTTTAAGACGATAACTTTGTGTATAATTCTACCATCCTCCTTTTCCATTGCTCATGTTAGGTTTTTCCATACTCTTGGAAGGAGAAGGTAACCTGTGTATCTAAGGCTGTCTCCTCTGTTGTAACTGCCAAATGTTGATTTTTTTTTTTCAAATGCAGCCCTTATGCTTTTAAGATTTATTTTCTCTGCTCTCATCCCCACTTTTTTCTGAGCTCTATCTTTCCTTTAGACTAGTGTCTCTGTTATGGTCAAATAGATTCTACTTTCATAAATTTCTCTCAGTGCAGGAGTTTTATCTTAGAAAGGAGCATCAGTCACTTGGTTTTGTGCATTCAAATGGCCTATACTGCCCCATATTGTCCAATCTTATCGCAACAGTTTTTGCAATTAACCATAAACTGGAGCCCGAAATTATTCCTCCAGCTTAGGCTGCTATTGTCACATTGTCCTATTGGGTTTTCCAGGTTTTGCCTGTTCATGCAATGTCAAGGGAAAAAAAGTTTTCCAGGTTGCATGAGAGCCCCCAATTCAGAGGCAATACTGGGTTCTTGGGCTCTCAAGACTGGTGCTCTTTTGCCTTCCTCCTGCTTTTCCCCTGTGGTGGCTGATACCACAAACATCTGCTAGCTGTTAGTAATTTGGTCCTACCCACTAGTATTTTGGGATTTGAGGGGTTACCTTTTCACTGAGCTTTGTTATAAATCGTGGCCATGTGTTCTTGCTGCTGTTAACCTAGTAGATCTGTGCATTTTGTGGGGAGATTTGGGGAGATACCAAACTATCCTGCTGCAATCATCTTGCCTAAAGCCTGAAATTGCTTTTCATATGTGAGCAGAAGTCAAGTTTTCTTTTTTTCCAAATGGATATAAATTGTTTCATACTGTTTTTACTTAAAAGGCCATCTTTTCCCCCACTGCTCTGCAGGGCCATTTATGACATAAATCAAGTTCATCTATGCATGGGTCTGTTCTAGCTTCTCTATGATATCATAATGATCTAATTACTGAATTTGTGCCAATATCAGAGCATCCTAATTACTACCGACTTAGAGTAAGGTTTGATGTCTGGTAAGCAAGCAATTATTCCAGCTTTATGTTGAGACTTAGTAACCTCTAATATTGTTGTTCTGCCAGAGTATCTTAGCTATTCTTGGCCCTTTACATTTACATATCAGTTTTGAAATCAGCTTGTCAAGTTCCTCAATAAAAAATAAAAAGAAAAGAAAAATAACCTGTTGGGATTTTGATTTCGATTACATTGAATTTATGGGTTATTTTGAGAATATATTAGTTATTTGTTGATTTGTAACAAATGAACCAAAACTTAGCAACTTAAAACAACAAACATTTACTGTCTGCGCAGTTTCTGAGGATCAGGATTTAAGAGCAGCACCTTGGCCAGGTGGTTTGGGCCCAGGGTCTCTCAGGAGGCTGGAATCAGGTTGTCAGCCAGGATACTAGTCATCTCGAGGCATGACTGGGGCTAGATTTTCTGTCTCCAAACTCACTCATGTGGTTGCTGGAAAGGCCTTAGCTCCCTGCTGGCTGTTGGCTGGAGGCTTCAGTTCCTCACCGTGTGGGCCTCTCCCTAGAGCTGCTTTCAACACGGCAGCTCACTCACTTGCCCTAGGATGAGAGGTCTAAGAGAAAGAGTGCACAAGAATAGAAGCCACAGGCCGGGCTCGGTGGCTCACACCTGTAATCCCAGCACTGTGGGAGGCCGAGGCAGTTGGATCACAAGGTCAGGGGTTCGAGACCAGTCTGGCCAACATAGTGAAACCCTGTCTCTACTAAAAATACAAAAATTAGCCGGGCATGGTGGCATGTGCCTGTATTCCTGGCTACTCAGGAGGGTGAGGCAAGTGAGTTGCTTGAACCTGGGAAGCAGAGATTGCAGTGAGCCGAGGTGGCAACACTGCACCCCAGCCTGGGTGACAGAGCGAGACTCTGTCTCAAAAAAAAAAAAAAGAATAGAAGCCACAGTCTTTCATCATTTAATCTCAGAAGTGACATGCCATCTTTTCTACCATATGCCGGTGGTCACACAGGTCAGCCCATGGTATCATATGGGAGAAGACTATACGAGACTGGGAATCCCCAGAGGTGGGGATTATTGAGGACCATCTTGGGCCTGTCTATCAGAAGGAGAATTCATATCTTTACAATATTGAGATTTCCAGTCCACGAGCAAATCTCCACTTATTTAAGTCCTTTTTAATTTCTCTCAATAGCATTTTTTTGGTTTTCTATGTAGAGACTTTATTCATCTTTTATTAGGCTTATTTCTAGGTTTTATATATTTTGATGCTATTACAAATAGTATCTTTTTAAAATTTCATTATTTGTTGTAAGCATATAGAAATATAATTAATTTTTGTATATTGATTTTGTACCCCATCATCTTTTACAATTCACTTATTTCGGGTTTGTTTGTTTGTGACAGAGTCTCGCTTTGTCACCCAGGCTGAAATGCAGTGGCGTGATGAGGCTCACTGCAACCTCCAGCTCCCAGGTTCAAGCTATTCTCATGCCTCAACCTCTTGAGTAGGTGGGATTACAGATATGCGCCACCATGCATGGCTATTTTTGTATTTTTAGTAGAGACAGAGTTTCACCATGTTGGCCAGGCTGGTCTGGAACTCCTGGCCTCAAGTGATCCTCCTGCCTCAGCCTCCCAAAGTGCTGGGATTACAGGCGTGAGCCACCACGCCTGGCTACAATTCATTTATTTTGTTTAATGACTTTGTACCCAACCATCTTCTAAAATTCACTATGTTCAGGAGAAAGACTGGCATCCAATTTTTCTTTCTCCTATTATTGTTGGATTTTGGTATCAACTTTATGCTGGTTGGAGCAGGTTCCCTCTTAGTCTTTTCTCTGAAAGAATTTGTGGAATACTAGTATTCTTTCATCCTTGATTGTCTGGTATAACTTACGAGTAAAGATTTATGAACCTGGAATTTCTTTAAGGATTTTTTTTACTATTGATTACATTTCTTTAATGGTTATATTAATAGAACTAAGTGGGTTTTCTATATGTTCTTGGGTCTGATTTTTTTTTCCAAGATGGAGTTTTGCTCTTGTGGCCCAGGCTGGAGTGATCTCGGCTCACCACAACCTCCGCCTCCCGAGTTCAAGCAATTCTCCTGCCTCAGCCTCCCGAGTAGCTAGGATTGCAGGCATGCACCACCACGCCCAGCTAATTTTGTATTTTTAGTAGAGACGGGGTTTCTCCATGCTGGTCAGGCTGATCTCAAACTCCCAATCTCAGGTGATCCGCCCACCTCGGCCTCCCAAAGTGGGGTCTGTTTTTATAGGTTATATTTGTTTGTACACATGTCTATTTTATCTAGTTTTTAAATTGTGGTAAAATTATCTAAATTCTTATACTATATTCTTTTTTGTTAAACATCTGTAACTTCAGCGATATCTTCTTTTTATTCTGATATTTTTCTTTTTTAAAAAACTTTTTTAGAGATGGGGTCTCACTGTGTCTTCCAGGCTGGAGTGCAGTGGTATGATCTTAGCTCCCTGCAGCCTTAAACTCCTACAATCAAGGACTCCTCCTGCCTCAGCCTCCTGAGTAGCTAGGACTACAGGCATGTGCTGCTACACTCAGCTAATTTTTTTTTTTTTTTTTTTTTTTTTTTTTGTAGAAACAGGCTCTCACTATGCTGCCCAGGCTGGTCTCAAACTCCTGGGCTAAAGTGATCTTCCTGCCTCACCCACCCAAAGCACAGGTGTGAGCCACTGAGCCCAGCCTCTGATATTTTTCAATAAGAACTAGTTATTTTTTTAAATACTTACTCATAGTAAAACCAAATTTTACCTATATAAAAGTGTATGAAATTGAAAATAAGTCTCCAGAATCCCATTTACCCACCCTAACATAACTACTGGTAACAGTGTGGTATATATTCTTACAGTCTCTTTCTGTACATCCATAGACATACTCTTCACAGAAAAGAGCTCATACTATATATGCATTTCTGGAACCTCCTTTCTTCCACTTAAAATATCATCAACATCAACACCTTTCATTTCAATGTGTATTGCTCTACACCTCTGGTTTTTTTCTGAGACGGAGTCTCACTCTGTTGCCCAGGCTATGGAGTGGAGTGACACGATCTTGGCTCACTGCAACCTCTGCTTCCTGGGTTCAAGTGATTCTCCTGCCTCAGCCTCCCGAGTAGCTGGGACTACAGGCGCACACCACTGCACCCAGCTAATTTTTGTATTTTTTTTAGAGATGGGGTTTCACCATGTTGGTCAGCCTGGTCTTGAACTCCTGACCTTGTGATCCACCCGCCTCAGCCTCCCAAAGTGCTAGCATTACAGGCATGAGCCACCACACCAGGCCCCGCTCTACCTCATCCTTTCTAGTGGCTACACAATATTCCACTGAAATGAGAAAACCATAATTTGTTTAACTAATCTTCTACTAATAATACATTCAAATTGTTTCACTTGTTTTGCTATATAAGAAATGCTTTCTGGTTCTTGCTTTGTATTGCTATGGGTAATAATGGAGGATGGCAGAACCCAGGACGCTGTTCTGAGATTGGCCATGAGCAAAGAAAGAGCTACCTAAGCTTCAGCCCTCCTACTGGCAGCACTCACCCATCTCCACATTTCCCTATGTGTGCTTCTCAGGAGAGGGTCCAGCACCTGCACTTAGATTCATAGAGATCCCAGATATAGAATCACCTGAACTAGAGAAAGCCAGGAGAGGTACAGGGGAGGGAGGGTGGGCTGGTTTGGACAGAGGTTCCCCAGGAGCAAGAACAGCATGATCATGTGCACTATTTCTGCCCCCAACCTGCTATGGAGCCTTGGGCAAGTCTCTAGGTGGCAGGTGATGAATTAGCCTTTCAGCATAACAGGATCCTCTCTTTTCTCTTCCAGGGCACGTTCTCATTTGAATTCCAGCCCCTGAAAGCCGGAGAGACCCTCGGAAGACTAACTTTGCACAACACTGACTTGGGTTACTACCAGTATGAGCTCAATCTGAAAGCCACGCCAGCACTTCCGGAAAAGCCCGTTCACTTCCAGACTGTCCTTGGCAGCAGCCAAATCATCCTTGTGAAGTTCATCAATTACACACGGCAGAGGACAGAATACTACTGCAGGGTGTGTGGCCCCTGCTCTACCTTCTGCCCTTCCCTCACATGAACGCTGGGTTCAAAAACAATGAGAGGAGACACAGGGAGCATGAATGTGAGACTCAGAGAGTCTCAGGTGCTTCGTTGTCATGGTGACACCTGCCTCAGAGGCCTGAATCTAGCCTGGAAACTCCCAGCTAGAAACAAACAGAACCAGACCTGGGTTCTGCCATTATAGACTTTCTGTCTTAACAAGCTGTGATGGAGTGTAGGGGAGTTCTGTTTCACACAGCACGCCCAGTGATCCACAGAGGGAGACAGTATAGCTTAGTGGTCATGGTATCGGCTGTGGAATCAAATAGACATGGGTTTGAGTCCTGGCTTCACCACTTACTCTTTGTATGAATAATTTGCTTAAGCTCTCTAAGCTTATTTATAAATGGGGATAATACCCCCAACCTTGCAGGATTGCTATGAGGATTTAAATATGTATCTAAAGCCATTTTCTTATAGCCTAGGCTATATACATTAGCTGTTACATCAGTTGGAATATAGGTTCAACTACTAAAACAGAAACCCAAAGCTAGGCACAGTGGTTCACGCCTGCAATCCTAGCACTTTGGGAGGCTCAGGTGGGAAGATCGCTGTAGCCAGGAGTTGAAGACCAGCCTGGGCAACATAGCAAGACCTCAGCTCTATTTAAAAAAATAAAATAAAATTCTAAAAAACAGAAACCACAAATAACAGCAAATTAGATGTTGGTTTCTCTCACAAATAACAGTCTGGGCATAAGCAGTTTGAGCTGGAATGGCAGCTCACTGACACCAGGCACCCAGACACCTTCTGTCCCGATGCTCTGCCCTCTGCAGGGAGCTGCTTTGGTCCACATGGGCCAAGATGGTTTATCAGGACATCCACATTCCAGCCAGCTACAAGGGAAGAGGGGACAGTTGTATATATCACCTCTACTAATATTCCATGGAACAAAACTTCACAGGACCACACCTATCAACAAAGGGGCCAGGAAAGGTAGCTTTTGTACTGGGCAGTCACATGCCCAGGTAAATCAGAGATCTTGTGGCTGTAGCCAAGAGGCAGAGGCTCTTGATCAGTTGTATCAGCCAAGAGATACTAGGTTATGTGCAGTAACAACCACAGGGGCTTAATATGAAGGCTTGTTTCTCATTTGAGCAATTTTCCAGAGAGGCCAGCAGGGGACCCTGCTCATCTCAGTCCCTTGGGATTCAAGCACCATCTCAAATATTTCCAGTACAGTACTAGAGGGGTGAAAAGACCCTGACAGGAGTTAAATTGGCAATGAAAGGCCCTAGCATGGAAGTGACACCTTTCACTTCTGCTCACAGCTAGTTGTCTGGAACTAGCGCCACCCATCTGCAAGGAGCCAGAATGTTTGGTCTTCCATGTGCATGGAAGGAAAGAACCGGATGTAGGGGATCAGCCTCCATGACTGCCCTATTGACATAATCTGGCTGTGTCTCAGTACACATTATTAACATCTCTTTGCCTTTGTTTCTTTGTAGCAAAATAGAAATAATAATTAGTAATACCTACCCTGCAAGGGAGTTATAAGGACACAACTTTATAACATTCCCAGTCTCACACAGACATAGTTGCTTGATGTCCAGGAGTGGAGGGGCTGGGGTAGACTTGAGCTCCTGGTGTGCTCTTCAGGATCTCATGTGAGCTGAGTTTGTTTGTTCCCCTTTCAGACTGACTGTACAGACTTCCACGCAGAAAAACTCATTAATGCAGCCCCAGGAGGCCAGGGAGGCACTGAAGCCAGCGTGGAAGTCTTCTTCGAGCCCAGCCACCTGGGTGAGACCAAGGGCACCCTGATCCTATCATCACTCGCAGGTGGAGAGTATATCATCCCCCTCTTTGGAATGGCTCTGCCTCCCAAGCCCCAAGGTCCCTTCCTGATCCGAGCTGGGTACAGCATAATCATCCCCTTCAAGAATGTCTTCTATCACATGGTGACCTTCTCCATCATCGTGGACAACCCAGCCTTCACCATTCGCGCTGTAGAGTCTGTGCGGCCCAAGAAGATCAACAACATCACAGTCTCCTTTGAAGGAAACCCATCTGGCAGCAAAACCCCCATCACCACCAAGCTGACTGTGAGCTGCCCTCCTGGTGAAGGGAGTGAAACTGGAGTTAAATGGGTTTATTATCTGAAGGGGATCACCCTTTAGTGGTAACCAGGGTTACCTGTATCGACCAAAAGCTATGCATTGTCTTAGCCTGAAAAAGAATAGAGAAAACAATAAGAATTCTAAAGGAACAGTTTTTATTCTTCTCATACAATTATAGGGCAGTTATTTCCATATTATGTGTTTTCCAAATATAGATATGAAATATCTATTCCATATTAAACATTATAACTACACACAACAGCTCTATATTTTAGACAACTGAATCTTTGTAAGTCCCTACCTTGAGTTTCTTGACATAGCCCCAAAGCTCAAGTACTTGGTAATAATTCCCATTTTTATGAAGAAGGCACAGGTATCACACTGACCTTCTACTCTACAACACTTAGCAGTGCGTGACACTGGGTACTGCAGTTTCTTTTTAAAATCCAAAATGGTTTAAAAAGCCATTAGACATGACTGTTTTGATGTGGTATTTTATTCTGCTTTCACATAAAAGCCAAATAAATATTTTCAAAGGGATGAGCAGATAACATTAGGGCAATCCAGGGACACTCCCATCACTTTTTCTCTTGGCTTTTATACCATCAGTGTCCGAATCCCACATCTGCCCTACACAGAAAGTTCTCACTGAAGTCTAGGCCCTGGAGAAAGGCTAGTAGAGATCCCAGCTCCCCCTGCCACACACACACACCCTGCCTTGGATAGCACTCAGCGGGAGAGCAGGGATTCTCAACCCGTCTGCACATCAGGACCACCTGACTCTCACTCAGAACCTGCCCAGTCCCTATCTGATGTAACTGGTCTGGAGAGGGGCGTGGGCATCTTTATTATATATATTTAACTTGTACAGCAGAGTTGAGAACCAGTGCTACAGATGAATCACCTGCCCTGTGCTGCAACTGAGTCAGGAAATCCCTGCCAGGGGAAGAACCACACCTCAGTTTGATACATTGCAACTGCCACTATTTTGTGTGCACCTAAAGTGTGGTGATCCAAGTCAGTGCCTTTCTCAAACATCACTCCGGAAGCTTCACCTCCAAGGAGCAGTGGGGCACATTCCTCAGCCCAGAGACTTGGCTTCCCCTGGGTCTTGTGGTATGTATTAATAGGACCACTTACCTATCAGTGTCACCTGTTGAAATAAAGATAGTTAAAGTCTGGCCCTGGAATGGGTTTGCTTCTGCAGACATACACCTCTGGCGGAGGGTCCCCCTGCCTCTACCTTCCTCCCACACTCATCCCCTACAGCCCTCCTGCAAGAGGGGCAGGAGGCTGGAAGAAGATGGCCTCTTGGGAATGAATGCCGTAAAGAAGTGGGTCTCAAAAATGGTCCCTGGGCCAGCAGCAGTACTATCACCTGGAAATCTATTAAAAATCCAAACTCTCAGTCCCCATGTCAGATCTACTGAATCAAAAAGTCTGTAGGTGTGGCCCGGCAATCTTTTAGCAAGCCCTTATACCTGTCAGAGGCGGCTTTCATGGAGGTAGACTCTTCTACTTCTTCTGCACCTCCCTATAACCCTAGCCCAGTATACTCTAGGACCAAAGAAGCTTTTTCTAGAATGTCCGTAAACACAGACCTTTACAGTAGTCCTCCCTCATCCTCAGGGTATACATTTCAAGGTGCCCAGTAGATGCCTGAAACCACAGATAGTACTGAACACTCCATATACTCTGGTATTTTCCTTTACATACATACCTATGATAAAGTTTAATTTATAAATTAGGCACAGTAAGAGATTAACAACAATAACTAATAATAAAATGGAATAATTATAATAATATGCCAGCATCAGTACCCATGTGCTTCGGGGCCGTTATTAAACTAAATAAGGTTTCCTTGAACACAAGCATTGCGATCCCACGACAGTTGACCTGCTAACCCCAAGTCATCTACTCAGTTACTGTCAAGTAGGTTGTGTCTACAGCATGCGTACGCTAGACAAGGGGATGAGTCACATCTTGAGCAGGATGGAGTGGGATGGCATGAGATTTCCTCAAGCTATTCAGAACAGCGTGCCATTTAAAACTTATGAATTGTTTATTTCTGGAATTTTTCATTTAATATTTTCATTCCACAGTTGACCACAGGTAACTGAAACCATAGATGAGGAGGACTGCCATACTTCATAGACAATTTGTTTTTATAACCTCTAAAGACACCACTGATAGGTATAAAGACAACCAGATGACAGATTTTCGCAACGGTTAAGTGAGCAAACATCACTCTGACCAATAATCCGAGAGGATGCTAAGATCAATGAGCAAGAGTGATGACTTGCAAATATACAGCATCTGTATAAAGTCAGTGCTTGTCAAATATTAGTATACATCGGCATCCCCTGGAGGGCTTACTAAAACAGATTGCTGAGCCCCACCCTCAGGAAGTCCAATCTAGGAGATTTGGGTGGGGCTTGAGAATTTGCATTTCTAGCCAGTTCCTGGTGATGCTCGTTGGTGAGACCAATCAGACTGTGAGAACCACGACTCTAAAGCCTCGAGCCTCCTGGTTATTCAGAGTGGCCTACGGACCTGCAGCATCAGCATCACCTGGGAATTTGTTAGAAAGGCAGGCCCTCAGGCCCCACCCTAGACCTGTTGAATCAGAATCTGCATTTTCATGGACCTCCAGGCGATTTGCATGCACATTGCAGCTGAGAGTGCTACCTTAAAGTACCTGGCAAAACTTGACATTTGCCAAACCCACAGCCATAACTCTCTTCATTACAGTCCCGAGAGGAGTCTTACCAAATCTGCATAGGACTTAGTTGATGAAATTAACCCTTCCCAAAATGTGCCTCCTTCCACCTATTCACCAGAGGTATAGGTTGGGAGAAGAGAAACAATTGGTCAATCACCCTACTCTTCAAAAGGGTGTACGTTTTTAATAATGGTAAATGTGGTACATGTAAATGATTCCTAAGGCTGAAGAAAAGGTGGAACAAGCTGTGTGAAATCTTGGCCAACATGCCATCAGTCACAGCATGGCTTATAGCCAACCATGGGGTGGCTAGGGGCAACTTCCCCAAGTTCAGACCTGTTCCAGTGCTTCCCCAAGCCATTAAAACTGTCTATATACATTTTATAAAATTAATCAGGGAAAAGGGAGGGAGAGAAACAAAAATGAACCCAGATTGCAGCACACTCAGTATTAATCACCAGATCAGTCTGCGCTCAGACCTGCTTCCTCATAGCTGTTTGATGCCTGCTGTTTCAGAATCACGTAGACCCTGCTAAAGATCATAGTTCCCCTCAATGCTCTGGAGATAACAACTTGAACATTAGGAAACGTTAAGTTTTCCGTTTGAGGTATTTATTCTTGGTCTTGTGTACCAGTGAAACAACTGACATCAGCTGATCTGAAGGACCCCACTAGAAGCTGACTCACCAAAGAATGCAGTTTCAACATCTTGATAATTTCATCCATCATACCCAACCAATCAGTGACCTAGTTTTTCAGCCCTTCACCCTCCAGGATCCCCTTAAAAACCCCAGCCCAGAACTCTTCTGGGAGATGGATTTGAGGGTCTCCTCCCATCTCATCACTCAGTGACCTTTGATCATCACTTTCTCTGCTGCATCCCCACTGTCTCTGTGCATTGGTCTGTTACTGCACAGTGGGCACACAAATGTGTTGGTCCTATAACATCACTGAGTCTAGGGTCGAAATCCTCCTAGCCCCTGAGAGAGGAGGAAGTTCCTTCTCCCTGGGACCAAGAGTGAAGCTCAGATCCTGCCCCAGTGTGAACCCTCTTCCAGGCTGGTTTGAGATTGGGTGCATTTCTTCCCTTTGGATTTTTCTCATGCTTCCTTGGCCTCAAACAATAACAAAATAGTCTTATATTAGCAAATTTGGAATGGCAAAGTAGCTTAACAGGGGGCTTGATGAAAATAACCCTTCCAACACATGCTTGTGGAAGTTACATTGGAGAATCCATTCTCAGCAAAGCAGACCAGGAGACTTCTAACTGGGGGATGTTCAGAAAATGTCAGGGTAGCTGTGTGGCAGAACTCCAAGGAGCACCGTGCACAGAATACCATGGGAATGGGGCTCCCTGGCTTCGTTCCACACTGAGCCCCCAGTGAGTGTGGCATGCTAAGTCTAACCACTTCTTTAGGAGCCTCAAGTCAGAGGTGACAATACTGTAACATTGGTGAGGGCCTGCCACATTTCAAGACCTCTACCTAATACCTTAAACCCTGTTGCCCTGAAACTGCAGCTGCAATTACATTGCTGTTGGAGAAACTGCTTTGCACAGTTCAAGATCTAGGTACAATTTCTTCCAATGTTACCAGCAGCCTCTTGCTACAAGTTATGTCATAACTTTTACATACCTTGTAATAGCTATTATGAATAGTTGTTACAGAACTATTACAAATTCTAGCATAACAACCAAGCATCACACAGATGCAGATGAATTGTAACTGTGAAATGATGACTAGTATGCAGTCAGGCACATCAGTTATCCCCTAGTCTAGAAGAGTTGCAACAGGAATGGTCACAGGTCAGAGAAGAGGAACAAGGGTAGAAGGCAAGGGTAGCCTTTGGGCTTTATTTTTACCACCACTGCTAGCTCAATTATGCATAAATAATCTTACCTAGTTGGCATTTTTCAAGATATTAGAGAAAAGAACCACTTCCTTCTAGGAACTTCTGACCTAAAGGTAGGCATTGGTCTGGGCCTTGAATAAAAAACTGGTTACTTAGCAACCTGAGCCAGAATGTAATTTCAGGAGAAAAGAATACTTCTGGTAAAAAAAAAAAAAAAAAAATCCTTTTTGTTTGAATTATCAAAAACTGTATCATGACCCTTGGGGAATTCAGTTCACCTCTAAGAAAAAGCCAAACCAAAAAGCAAAAGAAACATGAAATATATTAGATATGGGTCCCGTGAAAATGCACACACATTGGAGAAATAGAACCAAATCATTCCCATTGATTTACGTTTTTTCAGTGTTTTTCATCAACCATCATCAAAATCCTAAAACCAAACTTTGCAAGACATTTGGAGATGTCCTTGGCAGTACTACTACTGCTTGTTAGCGCACCTACCTTCATTCATAGGATTGTGTCAGCAAAGGTTTTAATAGCTATGGAAACCCCACCAGTGTAGGAGAATACATTTTTTATGGATTTTTCTAGACATGATATATCCATGACTTGCAGAGTTTGGGATTAGCCTTTGTATTCATTTTCTATGGCTGCATAACAAATTACCACAAAACTAGGAGAGCAAAACAACACAAATTTATTATCTCACAGTTTCCATGGGTTGAGAGCCCAGTGTGAACTGGATTCTCAGCTCAGGGTTCCACAAGGCTGAAATCAAGGTGCTGGCCAGCTGCATCCTCATCAGGAGGCTCAACTAGGGAAAGATCTGCTTCCAAGGACCTTCCCTCAATGTGTTGGCAAAATTCATTCCCTTGCGGCCATATGACTAAAGTCCTTACGGGAGAGTCTCTCTTCCACTTCAAATTTCTTCTAATCTCTTTTAAGTACTCACTTGATTCAGTCAGGCCCACCCAAGTTAATCTCTCTTTTTATTAATTCAATGTCTGCTGATTAGGGACCTTAATTACATCTGCAAAATCTCTTCTGCAATATTACATAATATAATCATGTGAGTGATGCACAGCCCATCATATTTACAAGTCTTATTCACACTGAAAGGGGATAATACAGGGCATGAACACGAAGGGGTGGGAATATTGGAGGTCATCCTGGAATTCTGCCTACCTTTGCCCTTTACTCATTGTGTCCCTGTTTCTGTTGAGGAAAATACTCCATTTTCAAGATTGTTATAAGGCCTATGTATGCACTTTTCATTCATTAAAAAAAGTATCACCATGCATTCTGAAACTGTTATTCTTTGAGCTCCACTGTAATCCAGCCCTTGTTCTAAGTCCCTGTTGACTCTGAAAGCTTATGATAGGAAAGGCTGATGCACCTCCCTGTTAACTGCATGTTTACCACACTCCGGCCATAAATTGCTTTTAAATATCTTGCCACATAGTTGGGATTTCTGTTTCACCATGTAATGTGATTCCCAAAGCATCTGAAGGGGCTGCTTTCCAGGGGACCCATCTAGAGACCCGCTCTCAGCAGATCTGGGGCCTTTCTCTCTGTAACCAGCCCTCCTAGGCATCAGAGCATGGTAAACACACCCCCAAATGGTGGAGTGACAGACACTATTGGTACCTGAGATCTTAGGTGGTAGACAGGTAGTGCCATTTTTAATTGAGAATTTATTTTGATATGTCTTAGAAAAAATATACCTATTCAAACTCATGATTTTAGGGCATAAGCAAAGCTAAAAGAGATTTAAGGTATTTTTTTAAGTGAGTTGATTTGAGGAAAACGTTAAATAGATAATACAAGTGGCTAGAATATGGTGAAAGTGATGACAGTGTTACTGCAGTTAGGGAAACGTCCGTATCTAGGAAATTGGTAAGTGACCAACTACTGAATGAACTAGTGAATTCGGTGAGTATTGAATAAATTATGTTAAGTGAATCAGACTCCAGGAACCCATTTGGTCTTACGAACGTTTACAGAAGCCCACCACGTGCCGTCAATTAGGCGTGAGCTACACACCCATTAAATAAAGCACGTCTCAAACCACACTGCAGCTACCTGGCGCGCAGCGCGATAGTGTGCGCAGCGCGATAGTGTGCGCAGCGCGATAGTGTGGGCAGTGTGGGTGGAGCCTTGCGAGGGCGTGGCTAATCCACCTGCGACCTGCGGTGGGGGCGTGGCTGGCGGGGGGCGGGTCCTCGCGACGGAAGGCGGAAGTGCTGTAGAGTCATGTGACCCGAGTAACATGGCCGCTGTCCCGTGAGTGCCGCTAGTGCCGGGCGGGAGTTGTTAGGCGGCCAGGGTCAGGTGTGCTGGAGCGGGGTCTGGGCCCGGGTTCCAGGGCGAGGCGGCGGAGCGTGGCAGGCAAGCCTAGAGCGGCGTGGTCCATGCGCCGGCGCCGGGGGCAGAGCGGAGCTGCAGACTCCCCTGGCCCCGGCGCGGCCCCGGCAGCCGCGGGCTAAGGAGTCGCGAGGCTCCCCCAGCTGCCACCATGAACCCCGAGAAGGATTTCGCGCCGCTCACGCCTAACATCGTGCGCGCCCTCAATGACAAGCTGTACGAAAAGCGGAAGGTGGCAGCGCTGGAGATCGAGAAGTAAGAGCCGCCAGGACCCCTCCCTGGCTATGCAGCCCCTGACTGCTCTGCTCCCCAGGGGGACTCCTCACGCCTTCCCAGCCAGGGTTACTTTCCCAGCTTTTAGGCCCTTACCTTAGCGCAGTATTTAAGAGCAGGTTGGGAGCCATATCTGGGAGTCCCCGCTTTACTCCTGACTGGCTGTGTGATTTGGTCCCAGCTTTTTAACCTCCCGGTGCCATGAAGGGCTGCAATGAGAGTGAAGTGACATCATGTATGGGTAGTGCTTTGCACAGTGCATGGCACATGGTGAGTCTTCGGTGCGGTGCCACCCAAACCAGCAGATCAGAGAGTTGTCTCTGTGGTGGGAGAAAAGTCAGAAGCCGGAGAATTTGCAGGTGATGCTGACCAGCCTAGTTTCTTACCCAGCTTCTGAGAAGTGAAGGAGATTGTTAGTGACCAAGTAGAGAAATCAGGTCGGAAACCTCGTGATCTCAAGGCTCAGAGAGTTGTTTGTTTTATCTGTGTTATAGCACCGTTCCCTGCAAGTGGAAGTAGAAATAATTTGACCTTTTTTGCTTCTGCAGTCTTGTTACATGTATGAGTAACAATGATCTGATATTTTACTTTATTTCCCAATGTACAAAACAGCGAAAGTTTAACTGGGGATGTTTTGTTTTTTTATTTTTTTTTCTGCAGTATTATTTTACTTTTGTGGGTTTTTTCCCAGTCAAATTTTAGTGTTAAAGTCAAGTGAGTGAGTGATTTCAGAAAAGTGGAACGAAGCAGGCTGTGAAACTGGAAGAATACCAGTCTGGGAGTCAGAAGAGGTGAATTGTAGTTCTGTTCTGTCCAGTAGAGTAGCCGTTGGCCATGCGTAGCTGTTATAAATTTAAATTATTAAAGATTAAACTTTAGTTTTCAGCCACACTACCTGTATTTCAAGTGTTCAAGAGCCACATGTAGCTATTGGCTACTATATTGGGCAGCATAGATTATAGACTGTTTCCATCATTGCAGAATGCTCTGTTGCCCTGCTCTAATCTATTCCGTGGTGTGACATTCATTCATTAACGTGGGGCAAAGTCCTTGACTCAGGGTTTCTCAGCCTCTGCACCATTCACATTTTGGGGCAGATGATTTTTGGTTGTAGTGGGCTGTCCTGTGCCTTGCAGGATTTTTAGCAGCGTCTCTGACCTCTTCCCACTGGATGCCAGTAGCACTCCATCCGTTGTAACAATCAAAAATGTCTTCAGACATTGCCAAATGTCCCCTGAAGGAGCAAAATTGTCCCGGTTGAGAAGTGCTGCTTGCAATCCAAATGTTGCTTTGGATTTTAGTTTCCTCCTAAACTAAAGGGTTTGGACCTTGATAAGAAACCCCCCACCCTGCCTCCATTCAGCTCTCATACTCAGTGTGTCCACAACCATCTAGCTGTTTCTCTCATCAGACACCACTTTCTTGGCTGCTCCTTTTATATAGCTTTTTGTTTATACCTGACTCTCACGAATGCTACGAAGTCTTATTGCACATTGCCATACTGAATAGAGGGACCCAGAGATGATATATAGGCATGGTTCCATGTCCGTGGGGTTTTGTTGGGTTTGAAGTTGCCTTGACACCTAGTTTCATCCCTCACCCACTCTGCTTCTCAGGAGTGTCCGGTTTTATTATAGCTTGAGTCATCTGTTGAGTCCTTGAAGAGGGAGGTATTCATCTCAACATTATTGTTGCTTCCAGCACAACCTGAGTATCTGTTCTCACTCTGCAGACAATTCTGTAAGGGTTTTGTCTTTGATCGAGTTCATTTTGTACTGGACATTGCCCTTGATTTGTGGAATTTAGAGAAACTCACCAGTGCCTTAACTGGACTGTGAACTCCTTAAGAGCAGAGAGTTCTGTTTCTGTATCTGTTTTGTTTATCCTTAGCACTTAGCCTGGCAGCACTTGACAGTTGGTGTCCAAATAAATGAATGACCATACATTTTCGGTGAGGAAATAACATTGCAGGCTCAAGACCTTGCTGCCCAAGAGTGTGGCCTACAGACAGCAGCATCAGGATCACCTGGGAGCTTGTTAGAGGCTCTGCAGCTTTGCTCCAGACCTATGGAATCAGAATCTGCATTTTAACAAGATCCCTGGGTGATTTGTGTGCACATTAAAGTTTGAGAAGCACTGGCCTCAAAGACCCTCTCATCTGTTTCCAGCCTTCTCCAGTCATGCTTAGAATGAAGAATGGCTGGTTAGTTCGATGCCTTCCTCAGAACATATGTTTCACAAATTGCTTAGAGACAGATACTGATTTATTTATCTGTGCTTCACCAGCATTTTGCTTGTCTGAGCACTTTCTATGTGTCAAGTACACATAGGATATTGTATGTTTTAATATATTCTTCATTTGGCCTGGTCAAAGTGACCCTCAGTAAACACAGACTATTAATTAATCTCTCATTAATCAGACTGCAGACGCCCAATAAAAGAAGACTCCGTATATTGGCAGTTATCTGTGTAGTGTAAATGAGTCAGTTCACGTGCTCCCTAAATGAAAGTGCTTAGTCCTGTTCTTAGGTAAGTGGCCCCTTTAAGATACCCTATTTCCTGAGAGGCTGCCTGGCATGGTGTTTAAGAGCAGGCTCTGGAACTGGGGTTCAAGCTCCCATTTACTGGCTAGGTGACCCTGAGCAAGCTAATTAACCTCTGTGCCTCAATTTCTTCATCTGTAAAATGCAAAGAATAATAATATGCATAGAGTTGTTTGAGCTAATGTTGTAAAGTGCTGTGTTAGTCTGTTCTTGCTCTGCTATAAACAAATACCTGAGACTGGGTAATTTATAAAGAAAACAGATTTATTTGGCTCACGGTTCTGCAAGCTGTACAGAAAGCATAGCAGCTTCTGCTTCTGGTGGGGCCTCAGGACGCTTCCAATCATGATGGAGGGCAAAGAGGGAGCAAGGCGTCCCACATGACGGGAGCAGGAGCAAAAGAGAGTGAGCAGGGAGGTGCTGCACACTTTCAAACAACCAGATCTCTTGAGAACTCACTCACTATCACAAGAACAGCACCAAGAAGATGGTGCTAGGCCATTCATCATTGTGGGAGAAATCCACCCCCACGACCCAGCCACCTCCACCAGGCCCCATCTCCAACACTGGGAACTATAGTTCAACAAGAGATTCGGTGGGGACACAGATCCAAACCATATCAAGTACTTAGTGTAGTAGTGGGCACATTGTAATTGTTATAAACTGTATATATAGAGAGAGAACTGTTACATAATTGCCCTAATTATTTCTAACATATGTATATCACATAGTTGTCATCTGTCAGTACTGCTCTTACCACTTTTTGGTAGGGGGAATGATAGCTTCCCATATTTGCCCCACCCTAATCCCTAGAGCCTGTGAATATGTTATGTTACACAGCAAGGGGGAATTAAGGTTGCTAATCACTAACCTTAAAAATAGAGAGATTATCCTGGATTATCGAGGTGGGCCCAGTGTAACCCTAACGAGAAGAGTCAGTGTCAGAGTGATGTGATGTGAGAAAACTTACCCAGTCATCACTGGCTTTGAAGATGGAAGGGAACCACCAGCCAAGGAATGCTGGCGGCCTCTAGAAGCTGGCAAGAAAATGGATTTTCCCCTAGAGCTTCAGAAAATAACATAGCCTGTCAACATCTTGATTTTAGCTCAGTAAGACCCATAGTAACATATGCGTTGTTCTTGAATTTTTTTAATTTTTTAATTTATTTTACAGAGATGGGGGTCTCACTGTGTTGCCCAGGCTGGTCTTGAACTCCTAAGCTGAAACGATCTTCCCACTGTGGCCTCCCAAAGTGCTGGGATTACAGGCACAAGCCACTGCCCCAGCCTGGTGTCTCCTCTTATGAGGACACTGATCATATGGAATCAAGGGCCCCACCCTTATGACCTCTTTTAACCTTAATTACTTCCTTATAGGCCCTCTCTCCAAATCCAATCACACTGTGGATCAGAACTTCAATATGTGAATCTGGGGGTTGGAGGACTCTTCAGTCCATCACAGTGATCATAGTGAAGCCTGGGAGTGCACGTATATAAAGTGCTGTCTGCCCCATTTGGGATGGTTGGGAGGATCTAGAAAAGCTTTCTTTGGTTTGGCTATCGTATACCCCTTACCCCATTTATTTTGCATGGCTGCCCTATGAGCGTGGTGGTGTTACCCTGTTTCACAGATGAGGAAACAGGCTCCTTGAGGTTAAGTAATCTTCCCATGGTTTCACAGCTAGAACCTAGCAAGAAAACTCAGGTTCATGTGTCTCAGAAGACGTCCCCACTGCATGACTGGTTTTCCCTACCAAAAAGGGGACATACTTATAATAAAAGGAATTTCATACTTGAAATTCTCCACGGTGGTTTTAGCTGCCACTTTCAGTTCTCCAGAGCTCAGGTGACAGAGCCAGTCCTGCCTATGGTGTTCCAGTGAGGCTTTAAAACCACTAATAAGAGGGGATTGTATCATCATGACAGGCTTCCCAGACACTAAAAATGCAGAGATGGATGCTTGCCTCAGCTGAAGGACCCCCGGATCCAGAATCTTAAGACCACGAGTGTGGTGTTAGGTGACCACACTAACTGTCTAAATGTTGGGAGCCAGTTGTGCAAAGTTCTGGAGAACTTTTGCCCCTACAACCTTATTCCCACAGGACCACACAATTTCCTATAGGATAAGGCAGTCAGGTTAGGATTTTTATCATGGCTGTTGCCAGTTTTGTGGGTTTTCAATTTTAGTATGGTCATTGATCAGTCGTAATGAAAAGGGTGGGAAGATGCCAGGCTGTCTTCCCAGAAGAGTCTGGTGTCGGGGAGAAATGCTAGCAGGCACTCAGATCAGTGTGGTGGGTGCTCGCTCTGCCAGGCGTCGTGGAGGCAGGGCCCCCACTGTCTCACTGCTGGCTGGGAGAGACAGCGCTATTCATGGTCAAGTCTCTAGTGGTCCTGAGCTTTGAGTTCCGTCTGTGGTCGTACCTCTCT
This sequence comes from Symphalangus syndactylus, assembly GCF_028878055.3. Taxonomy (NCBI): domain Eukaryota; kingdom Metazoa; phylum Chordata; class Mammalia; order Primates; family Hylobatidae; genus Symphalangus; species Symphalangus syndactylus. The sequence goes on along the minus strand of NC_072433.2, from coordinate 20,121,799 downwards.
GAACACACCTGATCTTGTCTTTGAACTTTGAGTTCAAAAGCCGGCAAATGTAACTGTCCTGCTAGGTGGCTCAGGCCATGCTCCCTGACAGCCCAAAGCCCCAGGGAGGGCTGCTGGGAGCAGAGCTCCTGAATCACACCTCCCTGCCTGCTGGCTGTCGGGGAGGCGAGTCCCTGGAGCTCTGTGAACAGGTGAAAGTTGAACAGGTGAAGGTTGACCTGGTTCTTCGGAGCCTACCACCTCTGTGGGGAAGGTGCCAGAGTCATGCATCGCTTCAGAGGGATGCATTCTTTTTTTCTTTTTTTTTTTTTTTTTTGAGACAGAGTCTCGCTCTGTCGCCCAGGCTGGAGTGCAGTGGTGTGATCACGGCTAACTGCAAACTCCGCCTCTCAGGTTCATGCCATTCTCCTGCCTCAGCCTCCCTAGTAGCTGGAAGTACAGGCACCCGCCACAACGCCCGGCTAATTTTGGGTTTTTTTTTTTTTTTTTGTAGTTTTAGTAGAGATGGGGTTTCACCACGTTAGACAGGATGGTCTCCATCTCCTGACCTCGTGATCCACCCGCCTCAGCCTCCCAAAGTGCTGGAATTACAGGTGTGAGCCACTGCTCAGGGGGTTGCATTCTGAGAAGTGTGTTGTTGGGCAATTTCGTCATTGTGTGAACAACATAGAGTTACTCACACAAACCTAGATGGTGCAGTCTGCCGCACACCAGGCTATATGGTACAGCCTATTGTCCCTAGTCTACAAACCTGCACAGCATGTGACTGCTGAATAATTAGGCAATTGTAACACAGTGGTATGTGTGTACCCCGATATATCTGAACATAGAAATAGTATAGTAAAAAATATAACATTATCATCTTACGGGACCACTGTGGAATATGCAGTCTGTTGTTGACCAAAATGTCCTTATGTGGCACATAACTGTATTTATTACCCAGTGGCTCAAGGTAATTTTTGGAGTGCGGGTCAGAATTCCACCCAGCTTGGCTGTTTATCAGCAGTGGGACCCTGTTTAAATTGTTTAATCCCGGGGTCACAGGCTGGCCCCTGGGGGCTGTGACCTACAAGCAGACCTGTTTGGTTTGGCCTGGATCACAAAGTATTTTAAATTGAGAAATTTCACAGTGAAATTCAGGTTTCTGGATTATCTTATGGACTTGGGAGATGTGGCTTTGGGGGCCCGCATTCCTGCAAAGCAAATCGTCGAGAGCTTTGCCACCTGTTGGCAGATTAACCAGAGCCTGTTTTACCTCCTGGGCTTCCCCCGTATCTCCTGCCTGGCCCATGTGAGCATTTGAGTTTGTGCCTCAGGTTTCTTATTTATTTCTTATTTTTAAAAAAAGCGCCTTGAAAACATTATGCTAAGTGAAAGAAGCCAACCATAAAAGGCCACATATTGTGTGATTCTATTTACATAAAATGGCCAGAATAGGCAAATCTATAGAAACAGAAAGTAGACTCGGGCTTGCCTAGGGCTCGGGGGAATGGGGAGTGACTGCCAGTGGGTGCAGGGTTTCTTTTGGGGATCGTAAAAAAATGTTCTACAATTGATGGTGGTGATGGTTGCACAACTTTGTGAATACACAAAAGGCTGCTGACACCTACACTCTAAAAGAGTGAATTTATGGTATGTGAATTGTTCCCCAATGTTTAAATTAGTGCTGTTTTGTTACAGTCTGAGGGAAGCACTTATTCATTGGTCACAACTAATGTCACCTGAGATCAAAACAAGCCTCCTGCTGTCACCGACTCTTGCTTCTCCTTTGTAGTTTTTTCCACCAGTTGGATCCACTATATGCTCAGTACATGCTCATTCCTACGTCATATCTGCTCATTTCTAATCAGTTCATTCCTAGGCCCAAACTAGGTTGGTTGGTGGGTGCCCAGCCAACATTTATGGAATGAACACAACCTTGTGTGTATAAGATCACAGCTTGTCTCTGATTCTGACTTTGCACTAATACTGTTATTTGAGCATGTGCAGTACAGAGCACAGAATGTGTTTATCTAATTCTGTAAAAGCCCTGTAAAGTCATTGTCATGATTAACCCACCTACAGCAGAGGATGTTCCCTCTGAACACATGGGAACCTCAGTTCAGTGGCTAAAACCTCTGCCACCTAGGACAGAGGTTGGGACGTAGGGCCGTCACCAAATGACATGGGATTGGAGTTAAATGAAATCATGTGCCTGGCACACAGTGGGCACCCAGCTGGTGGTAGCTGTGCTATTTGGGGAGGGGCTAGTCTAACATAGTGGATAAGATTTTAGATCTTGGGGTTAGAAAAGCCTAGATTTGATTTTTAGATCCATCATCTACAACTTCCATGACTTTGTGTATATTTCTTAACTTCTCTGAGCCTCAGTTTCCACAAATTGTAAAATGGGTATAATGGTACTTAACTCGGTGGCTTGTTTTAAGGTTTCAGTTAGACCCTGTATGTAAAGCATGCAGCACGTTGCCTGGCAAATAGTAAGTACTCAGCTGATGGTTACTCACTGTGTTCCTGTGTTCACGGAAGACCAGCGCTAGAGCCTCATTTCAAAACATCTCAAGTAGGCACCTCCTCTGTACTCTCTGTGTGTGGAAGGAATGCCTTGATGATGACCGAGCACTGTGTGAAAGTGTATAGAGAAAGCCATGTTTCACTTGGGGGCCTTAGTTCTGCACAAGGGAATTGCCATCTGTAATTGGGTGCAATTGGTTTGCAGCTGAAGTGGCTTAGGGAGATGGGAGGGAGGGACTGTGACATAGTTGAAAGGATATGGACTTGGGAGATGTCAAGGGTTCAGACCTTTCGTGACCCTAGGAAAGGGGCTTGATTTCTCTACAACTGTTTCAGATCTGGAAGATGGGAGTAAAATAATAATAGCTACAGCAGGAGGTGTCCTAAGGAATAACTGACCCCTGGAATACTCAGCAGAGTGTGAGTGCTTAGGAAGTGGTCAACTCAATAGTCCTCGTGTGACCTGTGACAGTCTCCTGCGACTGTCACCGTGCTGTGGTACAGAGTTAAGCTAAGGGGTCCTGTGGCTGTGCTGGATGGCCCCAGGCTCTCCCTTGGCTCACGAAAGTCCAGATGTGTCTTGCAGTGTCCGTGGCTGCTTCTCCTATCAGGTAGTCGGTGTGGCAGTCTTTGAGACATTGAGGGTGGCGTCAAGAGCTTGATGTTGGTCCCCCTTGGGGCTTGTATCTTCTGGGGAGTGGGTGTTCCTGCCATCCTGCAATGCCACTGGCCAGCTGAGAACCCAGGCTCTGAGCAGCCTCTAGAGGACACCTCTCCAGCCAGGGTTCTTTAGCACTTTTTGGAGGAAACCAAGCAGAAGTGGATTCCCTGCTCTGGTGTGTAAGACAGCGATGTCCATGCCCTTCACATTAGTAAAGGTCTCCAGGGATTTGTGATCATGAGAGTTTCTGGGCCAGATACTAACTTCAAAACTAGTTCAGCCTCAGATCCCCCACCTCTGGCTCCCAACCTGTAGATGAAAGGAGGGATAGTGTGGTCTTTTGAAGAGACACTAAACCTGGAACTGGGGCTGCCCAGGTTTTCAACTGCACTTACTCTGCTTCCCCTTGTAGTTGCTTTTTTTGTCTCTGCACTTGCCCTGTGAAGTAGAGACCACACCACAGGCTGGTTGACTAGGGCAGTTCTGGAGCACCTAGCGAGGGATTAGAGCACACCTTCAGCTGCCCTTCAGGCGTCATCCAAGCCTGTGCACCTTTCCCCGGCCAGCAGCCACAGCTCTGGTGACCTGAGCCCTTCTTGGTGTGCATTTTTGGGTCCTAGTAATGGTGCCCTTTGCTCCTGCTAACCTGGACTGTAAGAGTAGAGGGTGAGGACCGTCCAGATGCAATACTGATTAACCCAGCAGGTTAGGTTTGGGTTTGCAAAGCACTCCCATGTCACCAATATGGCAGTGTGGGGTCTTGCCCAGGTTTTCCCTGCAGCTCAAGCTGCCTGTCACCCCTGCCGGTCTTGACAAGTGTTTCCCCACCTACTGCACTCAAAGTTCCGGACTCAGAGAGAGGCCTAGTGCTAGAGATGCAGACACGTGGTGCCAGTCCTCAAGGACTTTATCAAGAAGTTGTGGAGGGTCCAGGCATGGCGGCTCATGCCTATAATCCCAGCACTTCCGGAGGCCAAGGTGGACGGATCACTGGAGGCCAGGAGCTCAAGACCAGCCTGGCCAACATGGTGAAACCCCGTCTCTACTAAAAATAGAAAAAATTAGCCAGGCGTGATGGCAGGTGTCTGTGACTCCAGCTACTCAGGAAGTTGAGGCAGGAGGATCGCTTGAACCCGAGAGGCAGAGGCTGCAGTGAGCTGAGATCGCACCACTGCACTCCAGCCTGGGCAACAGAGTGAGACTGTCTCAAAGGAAAAAACGAGTTGTGGAGGTAGGAATCATGCATGAGAAGGAATTAGAAGGAATTTACCTGCTGACATTCGACAGCATGTTGCTGGGCACAGAATGAGGGGTCCTGAGTCCTTCTGCATTCACTTTGTTGGATCATCGGGAAAGGCAGGGGGTTGGATTTGAGCTGAACTTTGAGGGCTGGGTAGAATGTTTAAGGGACCAGGAGCTTTTCTAGAGAGTGGGCAGATGGGAGGTGCAGCATGGGCCAGGCAGGGCGCAGTAAGAAGGCAGGCCTGGCTGGAGTAGAAGCCTGTGCTGGGAGCCCAGCAGGAAGGCTGCAGAGGTCAGAGGTCGGCCTGGCCCTGTTTTGCTTGCCCCAAGTGTCAGATAAGGAGGGTAGGCTTGATTCGTGGAACAGATTCTTCCTGCCAGTGGCCCAGGGGTTGACCCCAGGCCCGATGCTGTCCAGACTGACATATTGGTGAGGACATGTTCCATGGTTTTCCCTCCAGCCATCGTTTGTCTGCCTGACGCCTGTTTTCCTGGAGATGAAGAATATTCTACCCTTAAGTGCAGGGGTGGAAACAGTAGAAACTTGGAGTTCCTGGGGCCACAGGGCCTGAATAGGCTGTCACTTTTGTAGTGGCCTGGGGTGCTCTGAATTGAGTCCTAGTAGGACTGTGGTGGGGGAGGCCTTCTGGCTGGTGCCAAGCAAGAAGACATTTGCTCTTTGCAAAGATGAGGGGGTGGGGAGGGAATGCTTAGCACAGAAATCCCCCTTGCCTCTCTCAGGAGGCCCTGTTAACTTTTGCAGGCTGTCACTCCATCATCAGAGCCACTTTCCTCGTACTCTTCAAAGCTTCCTAAGCACCATTCAAACCCATACCACCCACTGGTGCAGACTGCCCTTCCTAAATTTCACACCACGTGCGAGCTCATGGTCTTCTGCAGCTCCTCACATCCACCGTGGCTAAATGCTGGTCCCTTTGCCAAGTGTCCATGCTCTCACGCTCCATGACTGGGAGCAACTTTTCCAACCCCGTCACCTACTTTCCCTCCACCTGTGGCCTTTGTTTCTGCCGAACCAAATGCCTGCTCCTCCTTCCTCTGAGCCTTTGTTCAGCCTCATCCTAACCAGCTCCAGAACGAACACCTACTCATCCTTCAAAACCCATCTACAATGCTGACCCTTATAGAGCCCTAGTACATCCCTGCCCAGCAGACACCGGTCGTTCTCTTTCCAGCCTGCCCCAGCTCACCTCATACTCTTCTTACCAAGTGTTTTTTCTGTTTGCACAGTATTCCTTAAGCCCTCTCTTCTTTCTTCCTCTTCCCACCCTGGCAGAGAGCTCCTTGGGGGCAGAGAATAGCTCTCATCCACTGGCCGTCGCACAGGAGGAGTCCCCTCTCCAGTTGCTCGGGGAATGTTTGTGACCTGAAACAAGGAGACGGGAGAGGAGGTGGCTCCAGGGTGGCCTGCGCTGCCATGCCGGTTGGCTTTCCTTTGGACCCCTTGCTGAAGCCTCGAGGATGTCCCCACTCCCACTCCTAGTGCCGCTGTAACTTGTACCAAGTGGAAACATGTCCTGGCTTCCTGGGCAGGCTGTCTGGGCAGGCGCGGTGAGGCATAGCTGCTTTAGCGGGCCTTGGTGCATCCCACATCCCGGACTCTTCAAGAACAAGGAGACCAGGTTCTAGATCTTCGCAGAATTTAGGAAAATAAGTGTTTTCATCAAAGGCATTTGAAATCCAACTAGCAACAAATCATTCTCAGTTCTCAGAGTGGATTTATAAATTCTTTAGGCAGTGTGAAATCTCAAATTCAGTCTCTTAGGATTAAAAAGAGGTCTGCTGCTACATTGGCCAGGAATCGAACCCAGGCCTCCCACCTGGCAGGCGAGAATTCTACCACTGAACCATCAATGCCCCAGATGTGAGCAGCTGTGTGCGCACCTCCCTTTAACCCCATTCCTGGGCCTCCTTGCATATAAGTTGATTAACAGAATATGAAGCCAGTCTCTGATGCTACCACATCAGCACAGTTGCAAGAATGGAACACTCAGGCTGCAGAGCAGGAGGGAGAAGGCAGGAAGCGGGAGGATGTGCATGTCCAGTTGATTTGCCTTCAGACCTTGCTACAGAAACTAGAGCTTGAGTCTTTCTTGGTAGCAAAAGTATATTAAAACTTTGGGGGGCTTTTTCCCCTCTGATGTTTGAGTCCTCCCACCACCTTCTGTGTTTAGTCTTGTGTTAAACTGTGTTACTGTTTGAGTCCTCCCACCGCATTCTGCGTTTAGTCTTGTGTTAAACTGTGTTACTGTTTGAGTCCTCCCACCACATTCTGCGTTTAGTCTTGTGTTAAACTGTGTTACTGTTCTCAGGTTTCATGCCAGCTTCCTGCGGAAGACTGGCCAAGGCTGAGGACAGCACAACAGGAGTCCCCTTAAGGTGAAGGCATCAAGTTCATGGCTCTACAGCCATAGTGAGTGCTTCTCTGGAGAACCCAGCAGCTCTCATGTGTGCATTTAGCAGAGAAGTGTGGTTCCAGATTTGTGGGCACCCTTGGCTGCTGCAGGTCTGGTGCAGTTGGAGAGACTGACTGGCTCCTCTAGCAGGATCTCTCTATGAGGAAAACTGGCCAGGAAAAGGCAGAAAAAGCAATACTGCATTGCATTGGCCGGGAATCGAACCCGGGCCTCCCGCGTGGCAGGCGAGAATTCTACCACTGAACCACCAATGCTCCAGCTGTTTGGTAGAGCATCTGCAGGGCTTTTGGCAAGGGGCTGTCTCTGTCAATACTTAGAGACAGGCACTCTGAGAGATGATTGGATCTTACCTGGCTGGTTTGTCCAGTTTGGGAGACCGAACAAGTTGACGTAGAACCATCCTTGCCAGGCCTTAGTACACTGCTTTGAGAGTTGGGGCCTATGAACTAGAGTTCACATTCTATCCAGAGGCTCTGGGTTCATCCACAGTCCCAGTCCCATAAAGATGAAAGCAGGGGGCAACTCACAGGCCACTTGTACAGCTCCTTCCTGAAGCACCCATCTCCTCTCCAACGTCCACCAGCCCAGAGTGAGACCTATTTTGTCACCTCTTGCGTGAACAGTCCGTGTCGCATAATAAGTGCTCCATATGATTGGGTGTATTAAATCTTTACCAAACCACTGCCCGGTCCCTCTTTGAGCAGCCTTTTTGCCGGAGTGCTCACTGTCTCACAGGACAGCACATTTGGTTTTAATTACTAGAAAGTCATAGCTCTAATTATTAGAAAGCTCCTGAGCTGGAACCACACAGACTAATGACACCTTTTGGACATGACTGTTCTTAAAATTCTTCAAGTCAACTTGAGACCCCATTTGTGGAACAGGTGAGCAAGATACCTGCCATGATTGGATGCAAAGCAAGGAGAGAGAGTGCCTGCAGTTACTTTTTAAAGTCTGAGGTCTCTAGACTGCCCTTTTTCCACCTTCAGTGGCTCCACCAGTGTCATCCCTCACGCTTCCTGTCCTCACTTCACAAGCATCTCCAGGCTCCTTAAGACAGTCTTTCATATGCCCAGCTCCCTGGTACATGAAATCTATTCTTCTAACTGGAGATGCCCCAGTTACCACCAGCAGCCCATCCCGCTGCTGTTCTGTTCTCTGGGGCCCCAGACAAGGTTGGCTACTTCCGCATCCTCACCTCTGCTAACAGGGCTCCTTTTGCCAGGAAGGCCCGTTTCTTTCCCTTCTGCCTCCTTGAAGATCCGGCTCCATCCCACTTCCAGGAAAACTTCCCTGACCACCCCAGCTGCCTCTCCTCCATCAGTGATCTGGGGTGCTCCTGCCACCACATGCCATGTGAGATTTGGGAGGGCAGAGGCCTGGCCTTTGTGTCCACGGGGCTCTGAAAACAGACTAGTCTGTTGTGGAGCCAGGCCTCCCTCAGCTCCTCCACTCAGGGCAGGGCCTGCCTGGGGAGTCATCCTCCCTGGGTGACCAGCAGCCCCTCCTTCCCACGAAGGCACCCTCCCTCCGACCTGCTCCTCTCCCCGTCAGCATCGCTGTCCAGGGAGACACCTGGGGACACCGTCTACCCTACCTTCCTCTCTCCTCTTATATCAGCTATTAATGCTTTTCCATTTAATTCTAGAAACAGTCCCCGCTGCTCTTTCCCACTGCCTCAGTCACATTTCAGGACCTCCTTACCCCATAGCTACAGTGTTCTCCTGAACGTCCCCAGCATCAGTCTCCCGTCAAACCCATGCCTGCCCCAGCCCAGCTTCTCCAAGCCACCACCAGAGATGTCCAGTTGGAACATGGGGCTGAGCATGTCATCCCTTGCTGGAAAACTTTCACTGGCTCATCTTTTCCTTACCTGTCTCTAGCCACTCCTTCCACACGTTGGAGCCCTCATCCTGTCCCAGATATGCCATGTCAGCTCGCGTGGCCTTGGCCAGGCTCTTCCCTGTGCCCGAGGTGCCCTGCCTTCCTTTTTTTACTTGGAAAGTGCCTGTTACTGTTTTTAAGATCTGACTCAACTGGCACCTCCCTGTAGCCCTCCTGGATGGCCCGAGGAGACGAAGCCCTTTGCATTTTCTCGCTTCTGTGATATCACTGGTGCCACTTTGCTACAATTATTTGTTGGCGTGTGGATCTTACCCATTACACTGGGGCCTGATTCAGCTATGTGTCCCAGCAACGTCCCTGGAAATAGTCGCTCAGACGCAGAGAATTTCTGAGATGCACGAATGGAAAGCTGAGTAAGTGTTGCATAAAGACAGTTGATCAGCTGATAATGCATTGCACTTTTTTGGTCCCCAGTGACACATTGATTTGCATTCTCTCAGATTTCCAGAAGTGAGATAGCACCACTGTTCCTTATCCCATTGTACACAAAGGGAAACTGAGACCCAGAATAGGGAAACAACCATGACTCAGCCAGCAACAGAACTGAGACCTGCCCTGAGACGCCTGTCTCCCATTTCCTCTTTCCAAACAGGTCATCTCCCTTCCTCATTGCCGCCCCAGGCCCTGGAGGCCACAGCAGAGGTAGCCTGATTCCCACAGCCCCTCTCTCCTCTCTCTCCAGGCTGGTCCGGGAGTTCGTGGCCCAGAACAATACCGTGCAAATCAAGCATGTGATCCAGACCCTGTCCCAGGAGTTTGCCCTGTCTCAGCACCCCCACAGCCGGAAAGGGGGCCTCATCGGCCTGGCCGCCTGCTCCATCGCACTGGGCAAGGTGGGCCTTTCACCCAAGGGACAGACATACCAGTCCCGGCCTTGACGCTGGCCAAGCCATCCAGATGCCTCCCTTCTCAAGACCCAACAGGGCATTGCAGACCTTACGTTTTATTACCACCCTGTCCACACCTGAGACCAGCAAGGCTGGCTTTGTGGCTTTGCAGCCTGGTCCCCTAGGCATGGACCCTCTCCTGGGAAGCAGGCTTGGGAAGGGTCTTTGAGCCCAGCCCTCACACAAAGGCCTGAGGACCTTCAAGGGAGCTGGGATGTCAGCTGGCACTGTAGGCTGCAGGGCCTGGGCTCTGACCCATTCTGATCTGTCTTCTCCTCCTCCTGCCCCCTCGCAGGACTCAGGGCTCTACCTGAAGGAGCTGATTGAGCCAGTGCTGACCTGCTTCAATGATGCAGACAGCAGGCTGCGCTACTATGCCTGCGAGGCCCTCTACAACATCGTCAAGGTAGCCCGGGGTGCTGTGCTGCCCCACTTCAACGTGCTCTTTGACGGGCTGAGCAAGGTAACTGCCCTCCTCCTCCTCACTGGGCTGCGCTTGGTTCACCCACCTCACTTGACCTTCTGGAACCTTGGACCCTTTTTCCAGATGCAAGCAGAGCAAACAAGCATGTGGTTGCAAGGGACAATTAACTGTCTATTGAATCTAATCATTTTTAATGGACTTGCATTTATACCTTTTTTCATTTCTCTTTTAATTCATTTTGATTGCATTTGATGTAAGTATCAGTCTGCCACACAGTAGAGGGAAGAAACTGATAGTCTGTGAAACACTCACCTCCCTGGTAGAAGAGGATGATGCTGACGCCATCGTCCAGACCATACTTCCCCTTTAGGGAGAGCCGCACTTAGTCTAGCTCATAAGTGCCCTAGAAAAAGCTCATCCTCTCCTCCGTGCCTCTTGCAGCCTGGTGGAGTTCCCCTCCCAGGCGCGGAGCAGCCCTGCAATGCTGCTGCCCCTGCAGAATGCCATGGAAGTTTCTAGAGTATCAGCCTGGCGGCTACCCTGTCCCCTCCTCCAGGAGTGGAATGAGGACCCAGCGCTTTAAGATTGGAAACTCCTGGGGAAGGCTGACAGGAAGCAACCCTGTGACCCAGTCGCGACAGGGAACAGGAACCCCAGCGGGTCACGGGAGAAGTCCCTGAACAGAAGGGTATTTCCTGAATCTGCTCCTCAGCCAACTCCATGGCACCCACTCCCACTTTCCCAGCCTTTCTCAAATGTGTTCGTTGAAAGGGGGGCCTGCTAGATGTTCCGGGCTGCACCAAGGCCTCGGCTGTGGATTTGCAGGAAATCCCTTGTCTTGCATCCGACCATGACCCTCGCCTCTGTGTCCCTCCCCCTCTGTGCCTCTTGCAGCTGGCGGCCGACCCAGACCCCAATGTGAAAAGCGGATCTGAGCTCCTAGACCGCCTTTTAAAGGTATTTGTACTTTGTCCCCACTTGTATTTCTACAATCTATTTCTCCCGTCTGTAAAGCTTAGAAATTCTGTCATTGGGAATGTTCTTCTTGAATTTAAAATATATTTTAAATTTACATGTACTCCCTGGTGTGCAGTTCTATGACAAGAATATAGAGCTCGATCACCACTATCAAATACAGAACTGTGCCATCACCTGAAATGTCCCGTTTTGTTGCCGCCACCTAGAGCAAAGAAGCTTGCCTGTCACTTTCCACACCACCCTGGCCCTGACAGCAGGGGCCTGGGCATTGCATCCAGACCACAGAGAGTAGGGTCTTGCCATTCAGTTGGTTCTCTCGACTTTGATTCCTGCTTTCAATCTACCCGTTTTGCGTGTCCCGTGGACTGGGACAGGATGAATACTCCAGAGACCTCTTATTCCTAGCTCAGGGTCTGCCGTTTTCCTTGGTGGCCGCCTGAGCGCTGGAGCCAGCCCTGGGCAGGTGATTCAGCAAGGTCAGGCAGCCCTGGTCTCGGGCTCGCGGCAGCTCACTTTCCTCTGATCCATAGGACATTGTGACTGAGAGCAACAAGTTTGACCTGGTGAGCTTCATCCCCTTGTTGCGAGAGAGGATTTACTCCAACAACCAGTATGCCCGGCAGTTCATCATCTCCTGGGTAAGGCCTGGCTGGACACTGTTTCTCCGGCCTCCAGTTTGGAAATCTGCTCTCTAGCACACTCTTGCCAGGCCCTTTGGCTATAGGAACCCTCCATGTTCTCCCTCGAATAGCCATTAACACCTGATAATTCAAAAACACCTTATTCAGTTTTGCCCCCAAAACCCACCACGTTGGCCCTGAAGGGGTCAGGTTCTTGTTGACCCTAAAGGGGGTCCAGTTCTTTCCTTGTCCCAGAAAACACCCGAGTTTCCTTTAAAGCCAGCAGTGCTACTTCCAGCAATCTCACTTTTTCTAGCCTTGTCTGTCCTTCCCCATCCATCCCCTTCTCCCCTGGGCATCCAAATTTCCTTAGAGTCAAATTGCCATTCCCCTGCACATTTAACAAAAAATGCTGGCTCTCCCTGCCAGCACCCTCCTCCCGCATGGGACGCCTGCACTGCAGGGAAATGCTGTCTCAGCAGGGTCCCCTTCCCACAGCCCAGTCCCAGAGGCTTGGTGAGCGGGAGACGGGTCTGGAGCTGTTCCTCCCCTGCTGTTCCCTTCCCCGGTCAGATCCTGGTTCTGGAGTCGGTGCCAGACATTAACCTACTGGATTACCTGCCGGAGATCCTGGATGGACTCTTCCAGATCCTGGGCGACAATGGCAAAGAGATTCGCAAAATGTGAGTGGAGTGAGGGGCAGGAAGCTGCTGCCTGCTGCCACCCCCAGCTGTGCCCATGCGCTTCATGCCCACAGACAGGCCGCGGCAGGAGGGCAGGAAATCAGCTCTTCTTCCTGGCTCTTGTGCTTCCCGCTTTGAGGAGCCAACAGCCCATCAACCCCCAGCATCTGAAAATGATCACCTGACAAGTCCAAAAGCCAAGCCGCCCTCTGGATGGCTGACCCAGCACGGAAATGGGGCTGGTTTGAGGCTCCTCCAGCCCTGGCTGACCCTCGCTGTTTCCACTTTCCTGTTCTTATTCATAGGTGTGAGGTTGTTCTTGGAGAATTCTTAAAAGAAATTAAGAAGAACCCCTCCAGTGTGAAGTTTGCTGAGATGGCCAACATCCTGGTGATCCACTGCCAGACCACGGGTGAGTGTGAGGGGAGGGCCCACAGCCACAGCTGCCACTACTACTGCCACTGCCACCTCCGCAGAAGCACCTCTCACCATCTCAGCTTCGGTGAGGGGGCAGGGGAGATTCCTGGAAGGAATATTAGCCAGTGTGACAGCGGGCCCTGGGAGAGGTGGAGCGCTGGGTCTCACAGAGGGAGGTCTGGGTTCTGTCACCACAGAGACACAGAGGTCCTTTCACCTGGTGTGTGTGGCCTGTGTGGAGTAAGATCTGGAGGTTTCCTTGCTGGTGAACTTGGCCTTAGCCCTGAGACTTAAAATGCTTGGAGCGTGGGATTATGTATCTGTTCACTTCTGTTGAGTATCAAACCACCACAAAACGTCATTCGCTAAAACAACAGTCACTTATTATGAGTCTGTGGGTCACCTGGGTGGTTCCACTCACCTGGGCCAGGCTTGGCTAGGCTCATCAAGTACCTGCTGTTAACTGTAGGATTGCTGGGGTGAATGGGCCACAGTGGCCTCACTCATGTCTGGCAGTTGTCTGGCTCATGTCATGCTGGGACCATGGGGGCAGCTGGACCACATGTCTCATTGTCCAGCAGGCTAGCCTGGGCATGCTTATATGGCATCAGTGGGATTCCAAGACAGACAGTAGAAGTGAGCAAGGCCTGTTGAGGCCTAGGCTTGAACCAGCCACATCATCACTCCCACCACGTCCCATTGGCCAAAGAAGCAAGGCCAGCCCAGATTCAAGGGGTGGAGAAGTTAATTCCACTTCTTGATGAGAGGAGGAGCAGAGTCCCAATGCAGAGGGGCAGGGATGCAGCTGCCCTTACAGTCTAGCACAGGATTGTTGCTCCGTCCCAGCCTGTGTCTCCACCTTTGGAAGGCAAAGCACACAGGTAATAGAGCATTGGTGAGGCTGGAAGCCGTCAGGCGCTTGGGTTCCACAGGCTGCCAGCCCCATCCCACGTGTGTGGTCAGTGGGAGGGAGCACTCGGGCTGCATGTGCTGGCCCCTCTGAACCCCCTGATTCCCCTTCCAGATGACCTCATCCAGCTGACAGCCATGTGCTGGATGCGGGAGTTCATCCAGCTGGCGGGCCGCGTCATGCTGCCTTACTCCTCTGGGATCCTGACTGCTGTCTTGCCTTGCCTGGCCTACGATGACCGCAAGAAAAGTATCCTTTGCTTTGGGAGAGAATAACTGAGAGAAGCCCCAAAGGGATTATGAAGTTGAGGGACCCTGCACTGGGGGCTGGGGGCTCTCTCAGGATCCATCACACTTGCATAGTCCCTAGCAGTTCGGGAAGAAGAAGTGGAGCCAAACGTGGATTAGGAAAGCCAGGGACCCGGGGCTGATGCTGGCTGTCCCCACACCTTGCCTGATTACTTGCAGATCTGGAGCAGCTCTCCGGGACCCCAAAGTTCTAACCATCTGAGTTCACGCTGCCCCACCTAGAGCTGGTGAAATCCCGTTGGTGGGAGGGTTTAGGAAGGGGTCCTAAGAGAAGAAATAGGCGCATTTCACAGGGGCACCAGTATGGCAAGGAGAGCAGGGACTCAGTTCGGACAGCCTGTCTGCCTAACATAGCCCTGAGACAACTGAGCTCCACACTAGGAATACGAGGTTCAGAGAAGCCTCCCCTGGCTGGGGCCACTCTATATTAACCCATTTTGTGTTGCTGTAAAGGAATACCTGAGGCTGGGTAATTTATAAAGAAAAGAGGTTCCTTCGGCTCCCAGTTCTGCAGACTGTACAGGAGGCATGGTGCCGGCGTCTGCTTGGCTTCTGGTGAGGCCTCAGGAAGCTTTTAGTCATGGCAGAGGCGAAGGGGAAGCCAGCAGGTCACATGGCAAGAGAAGGAGCAAGAGAGGTGCGAGGCTCTTTGAAAGAACCAGCCCCCACATGAATAATAATAGAGCAAGAACTCACTCATCTCACTGAGTACCATGGGGAGGGCACCAAGCCATTTGTGAGGGATCCACCCCCATGACCCAAACCCCTCCCACCAGGCCCCACCTCCTACACTGGGAATCACATTTCAGCAAGAGATTAGAGGGACAGGCATCCAAACCAGATCACGCTCCTTACATCAGTGGACTCAGGCATCAAAGAAGTGGCCAACGTGTGCAACCAGAGCCTGATGAAGCTGGTCACCCCCGAGGACGACGAGCCCGATGAGCCGAGACCTGGGCAGAGGCAGGTAGAGCCCACCCCTGACGATGCCCTGCCAAAGCAGGAGGGCACAGCCAGTGGTGAGTGGACTCCGTCCCTACCCCTCACCTCCTGTCAGGGGCCCAGGGAGCCAGAAGTCATAGGACTTGCCTTGGGGCCTCACTTAAGCAACCAGGACTACTTTATATATGTCACTCACATAATTGTAGCAGCAACCCAGCACAGTGGCAGCGGTGGTTCTCCCCCATTCTGCAGACAGGACACAGGGAAGCTGAGTAGCATGGCCACACACTCACAGCTAGTGAGGGCTGGAACTGGATTGGAACCCAGGCAGGCTATCTTCAGCAGCCATGATCTTAACCCTTCCTGCCTCAAAGACCATGAAGCCTTTCCTTCGTCTTTTTCCTGGGTTCAGCTACAGGAAAGAGTTGTTTTCAGGGCAGGAAGGTTTGGAGCGTGGGAGGAGTACCAGGATTCAGGGGGCACTTGGTTCTTGACCATAGACATCCAGCCCAGAAGCCTGGCTGCCTTTACCATGCGGGTCATTCTCAGGGTGGGAAAGTTAAGAAAGCTCTAGCTTCAATTTATTCTGTACTTGAAAATCCTCTTGCCCAAATAAGTGCCTTTAAAAAGTGAAGTTGCTCTGCTTTCCTTTCAGACTCCTATCTAACATAATTTTCTTGTTTACCTGTAAGGTAAAGAAAACCGCATTATAAGAAACCACATTTATGGCCGGGCTGGGTAATCCCAGCACTTTGGGAGTCTGAGGCAATCTGCATGAACTCAGGAGTTTGAGACCAGCCTGGGCAACATGGCAAAACCCCATCTCTACAAAAAAAAATAATAATAATAATTACAAAAATTAGCCGGGTATGGTGGTGCACGCCTATAGTGCCAGCTCCTCAGGAAGCTAAAGTGGGAGGATCACTTGAGCCCAGGAGCCCAGGAGGCAGAGGTTGCCGTGAGCTGTGATCACACCACTGTATTCCAACCTAGGCAACAGAGAAGGACCCTATCTCAAAAAAAAGAAAAAAGAAACCACATTTATGCCGACTGGCATCTGGAATTTGACTCCAGATGTCATCTAGAACCCTGATGCTTTTGTATTTCTTGGGTCTCTGTCCTCACCAAGAGGTCACTGATCAGCTTTGGGGTGATGTCCTCCTTTGCCGAAGCAGCCAGAGAGTAAACTGAGGTATAACCTACTCAGATCTTTAAGGATAACAGAGTAAGGTCTGGAACCTGCCCACAGGAGCCAAAAGAATTGCTGAGAATTCTCCCATTGCCATTCATGGACTTTTCTTTTGAACAGCTGAGCAGAATGTCAAGCATGCATGCCCCACCTCCTCCCATGGGTTTGGCTGGTAAAATCCAGCAGCTATCCATGCTGGACCCATCTCAGGTGTCAGGTTACAGCTGTGCCATCACCACTGTGAATCAGAGCAACAAAACAGCTGGAGGCAGAAGAGCACTCAGCTGGAGCATTGGTGGTTCAGTGGTAGAATTCTCGCCTGCCACGCGGGAGGCCCGGGTTCGATTCCCGGCCAATGCAGCAGCTGAAAGCTTTTTGGCAGCTAGCTCCTGGAAAAAGAAAACTTGGAGAAGTAAGTTAACTTACAAGCTAGTGCAGGCCTTCAAAGGGAGGAGCTTTTTTTACTGGAAGAAACTAGAAGACTCGGGGATACATATTTTGTGACCTCTCACTAAAATATGAGTGTTTGATTTTTGTTTTCTAATTCTTATTTTAGAAAATTTGGAAAGTAGAGAAAAACGCAAAGAAACAAGACTATCCCCAAGAGGCAATGAATATTCAAATTTTGATGTATTTTTTCCAGTTTTTAATATATATACATAGTTAAGATATAGAACTTACACAGCTTCACCTTCTGCTCTGTTTGTTTGAAGTTCACAGTGCCTCGTAATCCATACTCAGAAAATAAGAGTAACAGTTGCCTGGGTTTGAAGAACAGGAGAATTGGGACTGACTGCTTACAGATGCCTGGTTTCTTTCTGGGGTTATAGAGATGTTCTAGAATTAAATAGAGGTGATGGGTGCACAACTTTGTGAATGTACTAAAAACTACCTAGTTGAACACTTGAAAATGGTGAATTTTTTGTTATGTGAAATCTTATGTTATATGAATTATATCTCAATTTAAAAAAAAAAAAAGTCAGTGCCTATTCCTCTAAATTAGAACCCAGCAGCCCCTGCCACCTTTCTGCTTATGTGGCAAGAAGTCAAGCCCGTTAGAAAGGAACCACTCCATCCTACAGGTCGTGGCCTCAACTAAAAACATCCTGCCAGCTAGAGCGTTGGTGGTTCAGTGGTAGAATTCTCACCTGCCACACGGGAGGCCCACGTTCGATTCCCAGCCAGTGCAGCCTGTCTACCTTTTTAGATGGTTTTCCTAAGCATTTTTTTCACACAGTTGCTTGCCCAGGAGAGTATTACCCTAACCAGGATACATTCATGCCTCTTGGCTCTGGATTTTACTGCCTCATAAACAGCATTTCAGCAGATGAAAAGCTCACTTTGTACTAGTTCCCAGAGATGGTAACAGCTAATTTGGCACCTTTACATCCACTCTCAGCCCTGCTTAGCTTGTAACTAACTAATCACCAGTCTTTTACCAAGGTGCCCAGGAGACAGTCCCCACCAACCACAAGACAGAGATGGCTTTGCTGGTCAGGGACAGGTTCATCATAGCCTCTCCTGCTCTCTTCCCTCTCCGCTCCCGCTTTTCCCACTCTGGTCCACCTGGCTGGAGACAGGACCTCCTGCCTGGCCTTCTTTGTTTACTTGTGCTGATCCGCCGGCAGCATCACGTTCCTCATGGCACACCTCTGGGCAAGAACCTTTGTGTGTGTGCGTATTTGCACCCCTGCCCCACCTCCAGATCTTCTCCCTCCTCCTGTAACCACAGGACCTCCAGTCAGGGCAGCCCCTCATCTATGCCTCTTCACTTGCTCTGACTCCCCCTTGGCCTGCCACTTGGGGCGATCCACAGCACAGTGCCCTTTCCCTGGTTCTGAGCTCTTATTGGCACTTTGCGTGTCCAGCCCGATCCCCTCCAGGACGTGTCCGGATTGTCTCAGGAATGGCAGCAGAGATTCTGGGGTCTGAACAACCTGCGTATGAGTCCTGGCTCTGCTGACTTTATATCTGTTCCCCTCAGACAGCTGTCAACCCTTTCTGAGCCTCAGATTTCTTATTTGTTAAGTAGGGTAACAATGGTAATACCTAACCTATAGTACGGTTGTGTGTTTCAGACAAAATTTTTGCATGTAAATCACTTAGCACATGACAAACGCTAACGGGTGCTTCAGTGTTGTTTTAATACATGTTTGTGGCTGGGCACGGTGACTCATGCTTGTAATCCCAGCACTTTGGGAGGCTGAGGCAGGCGGATCATTTGAGGTCAAGAGTTCGAGACCAGCCTGGCCAACGTGGTGAAACCCCGTCTCTACTAAAAATACAAAAATTAGGGGCCAGACTCGGTGGCTCATGCCTGTAATCCCAGCACTTTGGGAGGCTGAGTTGGGCGGATCACGGGGTCGGGAGTTCGAGACCAGCCTGGCCAGCATGGTGAAACCCCATCTCTACTAAAAATATAAAAAATTAGCCGGTCATGGTGGTGCACGCCTATAGTCTGAGCTACTTGGGAGGCTGAGGCGGGAGAATTGCTTGAACCTGGAAGGCAGAGGTTGCAGTGAGCCAAGATCACACCACTGCAGCATGGGCAACAGAGCAAGACTCCATCTCAAAAAAAAAAAAAAAAAAAAAGAATACCTGGTAGAATTTTTTAAACAAGACCCACAAGCAAAAATTATTTAAAAAAAAAAATTGAAACACACCATATTTAAATTAAAACTGATGCTGGTGTGGTGGTGGGTATCTTTAATCCCAGCTACTCAGGTTGCTGAGGTAGAAGGATCCCTTGAGCCCAGGAATTTGTGTCCAGCCTGGGCAATATAGCGAGACCCCCATCTCAAAACAAAATAAAATTGGCGTAACTGAAAAAATGTTAAAAGTTACAAGGCAAGACCCAGACTGGGAGAAGATATTTGCTATTTATTTTGTCATTAAAGAGTTAATATCCAAACACAGGAAAGGGCTCCTTCAAGTCAGAAGAAAGAAATGGAAGAAAAATGTGAAAGTCCATGACAGGGCCATTAATCCTTTATGTAACAAATGGGCCAGGTACAGTGGCTCATGCCTGTAATCCCAATACTTTGGGAGGCTGAGGCGGGAGGATTGCTTAAAGCCAGGAGTTCAAGACCAGCCTGGGCAACAAAGTGAGAGACCCTGTCTCTACAAAAATAATAATTTTAAAACATTAGCTGGGTGAGGTGGCACACACCTTTAGTCCCAGCTACTTGGGAGGCTGAGGCAGGAGGACCTCCTGAGCCCAGGAGCTCGAGGCTGCAGTGAGCCATGATCACGCCACTACAGCCTGGGGGAGAGAATGAAACCCCACTTCTAAAAACAACAACAAAAAAATGCTTCAATAGGTCTTATGATATGGTGGGTGTCATTTTAAACACCTAACAAATTTTAGCTCATTCATTGTCATAGCAAGCTTAGGGTATAGGTACTGTCATTACCCACGTTGTACAGATGAAGAAAGGCTGTAGAAAGCTATAGAAGGGGTGACTGCTCTTCCAGTTTGGAAATACGTATAAATTGGCAGAACCTTCCTAAAGGACAATACCTATTAAAATAAGAAGTGCCCAATCCTTCCCCTCAGCAGTCCCACCCTGCATGAAAGCACAGGAGAGATGTAAGAGTGAAAATCAGGAGACAATCTAAATTAATTTGAGGCCAATTTCTGATGCCACATTATTTCATCTATAAATGTGGGTATTTCTAAAAGATGCCCTCCAGGGGCATGGAGTCCTGGCTGCTGTTCCAGTCTATCCTGCCCAGCTTTCCCCAGCTTTTCCTTACCTTTCCCCGGGCCCCGGTCCAGCAGACAGACACCAGGCTGCCTGGGCCTTGGCACTAGGAGGACGAGCATCTCAGCGGGCCCAGCCCCCTGTCACAGCTGCCCCGTCCCCTCCGAGCTGCGTCCTGGGTCTACAGGGGGCAGGCAGCAGTACGGACATGGAAATAAAGGCCCCCTTTACTAGGAGAAAAGGTCTGTGGCCCGCACCTAGAATAGCACTGCTCTAAGCCATAGGACAAAGTGAAAGATGCAAATTACAGAAAATAAGTTTTGTGATCCCATTTATGTTTACAAAATAAGAAGTAGCACAGCACAAACCAGCGCAAGAGACTTGCCTACCCCAGGGAGCGGTGACCTGCAGGTAGAGAAAAGTAAGATTGAAGATTAAGGAGAGAAAGAGGTTTTGCTTTGTGTTTGAAAATTTTAGAATGAGGATATATTTTACTGGTATAATTTAAAACTTTTAAGAGGCCAAGTCTGGTATCATTTGAACAACAATATAAATAATGGTCATTTTGATTTATAACCCATGGAATAATATCAATATCCAGGAGTCCATAATGACATAAATAATGGCATTAATTAATGGTGGAGAAGGGACAGCTCTTCCTTACAGAAAACTTCAGTCAATACGCTGGGCATGGTGGCTCATGCCTGTAATCCCAGCACTTTCAGAGGCTGAGGTGGGTGGATCACTTGAGGTCAGGAGTTTGACACCAGCGTGGCCAACATAGTGAAACCCCATCTCTACTAATAATACAAAAAAAAAAAAATTAGCTGGGCATGGTGGTGCGCGACTGTAATCTCAGCTACTGGGGAGGCTGAGGCATGAGAATCACTTGAACCCGGGAGGCGGAGGTTGCAGTGAGCCAAGATCATGCCATTGCACTTCATCCTGGGTGACAGAGTCAAACTGTATCAAAAAAAAAAAAAAAAAAAAAAGAAGGAAGAAGGAAGGGAGGGAGGGAAGGGAGAGGGGGAGAAAGAGAAAAGAAAATTTTAGTCAATAATGGAGGAAAAGGGGAGACAGAAATCACCATCAGGCAAATTCCACAGTAATATTTGTAATAGGCAAGCTCCAGCCCTGAGTGCTGCGGTCAATCACTGGGGACATGTTTGAGGGAAAACAGTATTTTTCCAATCTCGAGTATCTTCCCCCAAGATATTTATTAATTACAAACAGAAAAACAGTAACATTACAGGGGAGAAACCCAGCAGACACTGTGCGTCAGGCGATGAGGTTAATGTCACCAGTAACAAGGCTAACAGACAACACGTTCCCCTGATAGGGTGCACTGAGGCGCAGCACTTCCGTGACATCCCTCCAAAGATGCGCAACTCCCTACTCGTGAGAAAACGTGAGACCAACCCAAACGGGGAGACATTCTGCAGAGTGACCAGTGCTTCGAAAGTGTCAAGTTTATGAAAGGCACACAGATTGAGGGGCTGTCACAGATTGGAGGAGACAAAGAAGACAGTTTAGCTAAATACAGTGAGATCCTGGAACAAAAGGCCAGGAATGGAAAAACTCGTGATGTTCAAATTAGGGTAATCATTTAGTTAATGGTATTGCATTGATGTTAACCTTCTGGGTTTGATCATTGAACTATGGAGCCGGGCATGGTGGCTCATGCCTGTAATCCCAGCACTTTGGGAGGCTGAGGTGGATGGATCACTTGAGCCCAGGAGTTTGTAACCAGCCTGAGTAACATGGCAAAACCCCATCTCTACTGAAAAAAAAAAAAAAAAATTATCCGGGCTTGATGGTACATGCCTATAGTCCCAGCTACCCTGGAAGCTGAGGTGGGCTCAATCTCTTGAGTGCAGGAAGCAAAGATTGCAGTGAGCCAAGGTCGTGCCACTAGACTCCAGCCTGGGCAACAGAGCCGAGACTCTATCTCAAAAAAAAAAAAAAAAAAGATAATTGAACTATGGGTATGTACAATGTTAGCATTAGGGGCAGCTGGCTGAAGGGTATAAAAAGAATTCTTTACTCTTTTTGCAACTTTTCTGTACATCTAAAATTATTTCACAACTACAAAAAATTAGTATCAGGAGTCTGGAATTTTTTCCCATAGCACCTCCCACCCCAAGCACTGCAGGACTGCCAGCCCCATCTTCCCTTCTCAGTGCAGTGAGAGCTGTGGCCAGTGCCTAGACGGGGGCTGAAGGTGGAACAGGATCCTACCAGCAGCTTTCCAGATCTAGAACATCTTGGCTGTTTAGGAAACTTGATTAGATGCCAAAAGAAAAAGGTTGGAATTTAAAGGTTATTCCTTAACTGAGAAAAATAAGTAGTCGATGCCAGGTAGATGCTTTTCTACCCTGGGTTATATGATGGTAAGTTAAATACTAATGACAGGTATTGAGCTGGCCACTTGGAGGAAGACTCGGGCGCAGACACAGTGCAGTCACAGTCCTTTCCCCAAAGTCATTTTTAAGCCCTTTATTGAGATAGAATTCATGTACCACACAATTCACCCAACATCAAGTGTACAATTCAGTGACTTTGTAGATTCACAGGGTTACGTAACCATCACCACAATCAATTTTAGAATATTTTCCGTGCCCTTGAAAGAATCCATTAGCCATTATACCCTATTCCCCCATCTCCTCCAGTCCTAGGCAACCTCCAGTCCACTTTCCATCTCCATAGGTTTGCCTGTTCTAAACACTTTCGAGAAAGGGATACAATATATAGCCTTTTATGATTGGCTTCTTTCACTTAACACAATGTTTTTAAAGTTCATTTTTATGGCGTGCATCAGTACTTCATCCCTTTTTATTGCCAAATAATAGTCCATTGTATGGCTATACATACACAGCTCATCTGTCCATTCATCTGTTGATAGATATTTGGGTTGCTTCTGCTTTTTGGCTATTGTAGATAATGCTGATGTGAACATGATTGATGTACAAGGTTTCATGTGGCCGTAAGTTTTCATTTCTCTTTGGTATATACCTAGGAGTGGAGCTGCTGAGTCATGTGGTGACTCTATGTTTAGCCTTTGGAGGAATGGCCAAACTGTTCTCCAAAGCAGCTTGCACCATTTTACATTCCCACCAGCAATGTACGAGGGTTCCAGTTTCTCCACATTCTCATCAACACTTGCTATTATCTGTCTTTTATTTTAGCCATCCTGATGGGTGTACAGTAGTATCTTGTGGTTTTGATTTGCATTTTCCTGATAGCTAAGGATGCCGGGCATATCTGTCATTTTAAACATCCATTCCCCTCAGGCCAGTGATCCCTTCTGAGATTTGCCAGATGTGTTCAGCACTGGTGTCCCCTCCTTGTGAGATCACTGTGACCACAGACTTACAAGCTTGGGGACTATCAAGAATGACTGGTCATTGGGTCCTCAGGGCTCCAGAGCCATGGTCCTTTTGAAGAGCCTGAATCAAGGTATGGGGCTCTGGAGAGTTCTGTATGTGCTTGTCACAGGGGTCTTGTTTATTCAAGAGACCCAACAGCCTTTCATGACCCCTTGTTCCTCTTCCTCTCCCAGGAGGTCCAGATGGTTCCTGTGACTCCAGCTTCAGTAGCAGCATCAGTGTCTTCACTGCAGCCAGGTAAGTGGCTTGTTTCAGCCAGAGGGTTTGTGGGAAGCAAGCGGCCTAGACCTTTCCCAGATGCAGGAGACTACAGCAGTGACCCAAGGCAAACCCCACTTGCAGCTGCTTCTTTTGGGACACCCTCGTACACAAAAGAGTTAATTGATGAAGGAATCTGAAGGACACTGAGCAAGCCTGCCCCACCCAGGCTTGATGGATAGATAGGGTGGATTAGAAGCCATTGGGGGCCAGACATGGTGGCTTATGCCTCTAATCCCAGCACTTGGGGAGGCCGAGGCAGGCAGATGGCTTGAACTCAAGAGTTCAAGACCAGTCTGGGCAACATGGCGAGACCCTGTTTTTACTGAAAATACAAAAAATTATCTGGGCGTGGTGGCATGTGCCTGTGGTCCCAGCTACTTGGGGAGGCTGAGGTGGGAGGATCACTTGAGCCAGAGCGGGGCAGAGGTTGAAGTGAGCTGAGATCACACCACTGCACTCTAGCCTGGATAACAGAGTGAGACCATGTCTTAAAAAAAAAAAAATGAGAGAAAATGGATTGTTCTTACTTATTTTTAAATATTAAAAAAAATTAAGCTATTGGAGGTCAGTAAACGCAAGTTGTAATAATAAAAGTACAGCTAATACATGGTGACTGCAGTGAGACACAGTTGCCTTGACTCAGCGCTGTCTGTTTGTCCAGGATGATGTGGGGCCAACAAGACCCACAAGGGGAAGTCTGTTCAAGGACAGCCTGAGCATGGGCAGTCATTAATCATGTCCAAGATTAAGGATAAATCACCGGCCCCAGGAGCTGTCGTCTCCTGTGCGCCCAGGTCAGCTGTAATGGCGTAGTCTTCCACAAGGGGGCAGTGCAGACCAGGCAGCAAAATAATTCTCTTCCTTGGGGCTCCCTCCATACTCCCTGCAAGGTGAAGGGACTCCCCGGGGAGGGTACTGTCACGGTTCTGCCCTGGTCTGAGTCCCCTGGACTTGCCCCATGTCACTTTTTCTTTGGGTGACCATGGCATCTCTGGGGCTAGAGTGGATGGTGGGTCTCATACAGGGGTTTCTTCCCCCTGAACTTGACAGTGAGCCTAGGCCCTGGGAGAGCCAGTCACTCATGAAGAGAAAATGTGCACTCTACCCCAAGAGGCTCTCCCCGCAGACCCCTAGCTAGGGTTCTTCCCACGTCGATATCATTTGTGAACTTATCCTCATCCCTCAGCGCCCTGAGCATGTTTTCCAAGCACGAAGGTGCAGCTGATTATGAAATGTGCCCCTAGGAGCCCCCTACGTCGATGGAGCAGATCAGCGAATGTTGCCTTTCTCTCGTTTTCACATAGCTGTCACACGTTCCAGTGCACCTGCCTGTGCTCACCCCTGCAGGCTCCAAGATAAGAGCTGGCCCCTGAATGTGTCCCTGACCTTCATTCATTTACTCTAGTGGTGAGGCAGAGAAGTAGCCAGGAAGTTACTGGAAAGGGGAGCGATTGATGTGAGGGGTGAAGTTACCGGAAAGGGAGGGCCATGGTGTCTGAGCCCAGGCACTGAGAAGACTGGCTGGGAATAACAGCTAATGCCAGTCAATGCAGCCAGGCTTCCAGGGCCCCAGAGTAGTGCTAAACCTTTATGTCAGATCCTTCAGCTTTGTCTGAGTCCTGTGGGGTCAGTAGTATTACTTTCATGGTAGGGACAGGAAGGAAGGAAGACTAGGGGGCTGCTCTGTGGACAGTGGATCTAGGAGGGGCCCGTTGGATGCAGACCTGCTAGGGAGCTGTCACCATTGTCCCCGTCAGAGGGGATGGGGGCTCAGGCTGGGGAGAAGCAGCATGTGGAGAAAGTTAGGTGGGTTTGAGCTCTGTGTTGAGAACCGCAGGACTCACTGATGGGTGGGATGGGGTAGGCAGGAGAGAGGTGAGGGAAAGACTGCCTTCTAGAAATGTAGTGTGAGCCAGACCCCAGCTATCCTAGTGTCATTTGCACACCAGGGCTGGAAGGAGGAGCAGGTGTGGGTGGGGTGGTCAAGAGCTCTGTTCCAGGTGGCTCTGAGCATCCCAGGAGAAGCGGGGAGGCAGACTCAGGTACTGGGTCCTGGAAATCGGGGAGCGGTCTGGACGGACATGCAGGGACACGTGTATCCTGCAGAGGGCTTAGCTTTTGCGCTGGAGGCTGTGGAGACAGCAGGATCTGATCTGGGATTTAAAAGCCTCCCTCTGGCAGCCAAAAGCCTGTTGTAGACTTGTCTCTGTAATCTGGGCTATGGGGATTGAGGGGGAGGTCGGGGAGGTCTAGGAGAACGCAGAGGTAGGCATAAGCCATGGGCTGCGGAGGGTCACCACTGTCCACTGCCTCGCTAGGGAGACTGTGCTACCGTTGGCTGGGATGAGCCTACAGGAGCCCTCGGTTCTTGTGCCAAGGCCAGGAACTGCTAGACTGGAACCAGGGTTTTGGTTTATACTTGTCATTCAGGAGCCAATGCCAAATCCTACCTAAAATCCAAACCATCCTACCTAAAAAGCCAAACAAGAACAAATGATCTAGTGCTTCCTGACTCCTGGTGACAGGTCCCCATGTGGCAGCTGCACAGTCAGTGTCACCAGCTGTGCTGAAGTGCTGGGCACCTTCAGAGTTGTAAAACCAGAGCCAACATGCCGGGGCTTCAGCCCACCACCTTCTTCCCACAGCTGGTATTGACACAGTGAGACTGAGCTTGGACACGGGTGGGATCGTGCAGAGTTGCCATGGTGGTGGCAGTCCTGTGCCTCTGAGTGGCCGTTGACCCTTGGAGAGCCTGATGAAAGCTATGGACCCTCTTCCAAAAAAAATGCACATCCACAGCCGGGCACAGTGGCTCGCGCTTATAATCCCAGCATTTTGGGAGGCCAAGGCAGGAGGATCACCTGAGGTCAGGAGTTCGAGATCAGCCTGGCCAACATGGTGAAACCCCGTCTCTACTAAAAATAAAAATTAAAAAAAAAAAAAAAATAGCCAGGTGTGGTGGCACTTACCTGTAATCCCAGCTACTTGGGAGGCTGAAGCAGGAGAATTGCTTGAACCTGGGAGGCGGAGGTTTCAGTGAGCCGAGATCGTGCCACTGCACTCTAGCCTGGGTGACAGAGCGAGACTCTGTCACACACACACCAAAAAAATGCACATCCACATGAAATTCTGAATTCACTTTCAGGGGTTCAAGGATCCCCATGGAAGCAATCCTTGCATCCCAGATTTTTTATAAAAGATTTCTCACTTGGACTGAAACACAGGGAGAATTAACTGGCTAAACCTGAGAGCAGAAGCCTTCCTCTTCCCCCTCCCTCATCTCCCCTCTTCCTGTGATACTCGAGAAGCCCCTGGTGGCCCTAGGCTTAGCCACGGAAGAATGCCACCTGGAAAAGCAGCGGGTGGTGAGGTGGCTGTAGGTCTGGGTTCCTCTACCCTCCAGAGCATGGGAAATACATGGGAGGTGGAAAATTGGACTCCCCAGGGAGAGGTGGAAAGTAAAGGAACCAGGGTGGAGGAAGCATGCTTGCTAGCTGAGGAAAGGGTTCAGAGAGAAATGTCTCCACTGGGTGTGTTCTCTCTCGTGACTGCTCTGCCTGGTGGAGCCAGCTGCCTGGATTCATGCCCTAACTCCAGCATGCCTGGCTGTGGCCTTGGTCAAGTAGCATGATTTCCCTCGCCTCAGTTTCCTCATCTTTAAACTCAGTGTAATGATAGTACTGACCTCAAAGGGATATGGGGCTTCAATGAGTTAAAGTATGTAAAGAACAGCCAGGCACGGTGGCTCACACCTGTAGTCCCAGCACTTTGGGAGGCCAAGGCAGGCTGGTTGCTTGAGCCCAGGAGTTAAGAGACCAGCCTAGGGCAACATGGTGAAAACCCGTTTCTACAAAACATACAAAAATGAGCTGGGTGTGGTGGCACATTCCTGTAGTTCCAGCTACTTAGGAGGCTGAGGTGGAAGGATCAGTTGAGCCGCAGAGCTTGAGGCTGCAGTGAGTTGTGATTGCACCACTGCACTCCAGCCTGGGTGACAGAGCGAGACCCTGTCTCAATAATAATAATTTTTAAAAGCTTTTTAAGTATGTAGAGAACATAGCATGGTGCCTGGGCCGCAGAAAGCACTTTACACACTTTAGCTACAGTTGTTATTATAAGAACCTTGTTATTATCCCCATCTTACAAATGAGGAAACAGACCCAGAGAGATTAATTTCTTGCCCAGAGTCACTCAACTAATTAGTAGCCAAGTTGGACTTCAAGCTAGATCTGTCTGACTCCAGAGCCCACGCATTTAACTTTATTAGTTGCAATTGGAGAGTTCCAGTTTTGCATTTGGCCTCCCTAACTCATTTGATTTAGGAGTTCTCAAACAGGTGTTGTATGAACAGTCTCCACTACGAGGCTCAGGCTGTTGCCAAGGGTCATGATGTCTTCAGTGACACCAGTTCTCCTGGTGTAGCTCGCTGCCCTGTAAATAAGCAGGCAGAAAGTTCTAGAAATCAGTATTTCCCAGCTTTTAGCCTCTGCTGATTGAAAAAATTTATAGTTATCTGTGTTTTAAAGAGCAAGTTCAGTTTCAGAAGCAATTCTATTTTTAGATTTACCTTTCTTCTGATTTGATTAGAGATGTAACCCGAACACCGTAAAAAGTTAGACGTTATAGAAATGAAGTGCTGTCTCCCCGAGAGAACAACTGGAACTTATTATTATTTATTGGTAGTATCAGAAGCATTATTCAGTAAATCGATATTTTAAGAGCCACAGCAGTGCCATGCATTTGGAAATTGTAGTACGCGTACATGTAAGACATTCATTATAAGATGCTTTATGAGAAAATGCTCCATGAAAATGGAATTTTGCAGACACCTTGAAATAACTCAGAAGCCCCCAGGAGTGACTCGTCTAGACTTTTTGGAACTGATGCAGAAATGTATTTTAAACTGAGTGAGCTCCCTCTGTTCTTGATGGGTAAGGTAAGCTAGGACAGCGGGGTGCTACCTCTCAGGCTCCGGCCCAGCAGCTGGGGAACTGAGCACATCATGCAGTGTGCCCTCTAGGAAGAGTGCAGGGTCCCAGAGCCCCAATTTCCTTGCCGAGCATGCGCAGAGCTCAGCAGCAGCAGCCAACCCTGCCCAGCAGAGCAGCTGGGAGCTGACAGCAGCTGGGATCTTGACCCTCCCTTTCCCAGGCACTAAGATCAGTCTGCCTGGTCCTCTAGGGTTCACCTGCTTCCCATGACCTCCACCTCCAGCCAGGCAAGGGAAGAAAAGCCCAGGGAGAGTGTCTCCAGCCCAGGGAATGAGTGCTTGGTACATGGCCTCATGGTCTCAGATGGGTCCCGTACTGCCTCTGGACCTGAGCTTGCTCATCCGTGCCTCGAAGGATTGTGTTACCTGAACCATGAGGTTCCTTTCAGTGATGAGGTTCTGGGTTGAGTGCGGCAGGAACGCCTCAGTAGCAGCCTGAAGATGCCCTATACCTTCAGGTTCGCTGTGTTCAGGTGTTTGCTATGGAGAAAGTTGGAGAATGTTAATACACGAAATGATGCCAGTTCACATACCAGCTCCGTGGTATGCTGCCGTTCTTTGGCCCTGACACAGCACCACTTGCAGGAGAGGCCCCACAGTCTGGCCAGCAGCATCTTAGGGCCACTGTGAGCCACAGAGCTCGGCTTGCAGAGGGGCCACCCAGTCTGGCGTCTTGGCCCTTTTGGATTCTTAGTGTACCCTGCACTGGTGGGGAGCACCAGGCTTCCCCCGTGTCCTCTGCCTCCCCTTGTTTTCTTTTTTTTTTTTTCTTTTTGGGACAGGGTCTTGTTCTGTCACCCAGGCTGGAGTACAGTGACACAGTCATAGCTCACCATAGGTGAGCTGACAGCAGCTGGGATCTTGTAATCCTCCCACCTCAGCCTCCCGAGTGTCTGGGACCATAGGAGTGTACCACCACACCCAGCTAACTTTTTAAATTTTTCATAGAGACAGGGTCTTGCTGTGTTGCCCAGGCTGGTCTCGAATTCATGGCCTCAAGTCATCCTCCTGCCTTGGCCTCCCAAAGTGCTGGGATTTGAGGTGTGAGCCACTGTCTACCCTTCTGATAAAAAAAAATACACTGAAAAGTGTGTGCTCACCTCCTTCCACGGACACCTGGAGCTGCCAGGTATCCCCTGGGCTCAGAGGGGCTGGTCCACACAGGAGCTGGCGTTCTGCTGCCCCTCCCAGGAGACAGTGGAGGCAGTGCCACCAGGGACTCTCTCTGAACCTGCTGCCGTGGTCAGGAGGCTGTGCCGTGTGGCAGGTGAGCTTATTCTGGAGTCAGACTGATCAGATCCAAAGTGCGGCCCCACCACTCCCTGGCTGTGTAATCTTGGCCAGGTGACTTCCCATCTGTGTGCTTCAGTTCCCTCTTCTCCGAAATGGAAGTGGCGTGCCTTAGGTCATAGGGCTTTTTAAGGAGTGACATGAGGCTGTGTAGGAAAGTGCCCAGCAGAGCGTTCACTTTTCACAACCATCATGGCTGCCATTGTTATCAGAGCTGTTATTCCCCCGGGGGCTCAGACACACCACTGATCCTGCCGCATGCTGGTGGAGTAGGGGACCCGGTCACAGCACCACCCTGCTCCTCACCAGCAGCTCCAGGGCAGTCCCAAGGCTCCCAGGGAAACAAGGAAAAACAAGGCCTTCCTCCCAGGGGGTGCTGTTTCAGCCAAGCTTGTCACAGTGATTTGCCAGGCACGGGGTCCTCATGACACCCTGGACCCTGGCAGCCTACACATGTCCCTGTGGCTCCTGCTGGAAAGGGGCTCACTACAGACTTTGGGGCTCACAGGGTCAGGAAAACCAGGTTGGGGTGGGGGTGGCTTCTGTTCACCTGCTTTGCATAAGGCCTGGGCTATAGGGCGGCATCTCTTCCACCCCCAGGACATGAGCTTCCCTAGCCAGGGGATTCTTCCGGCCCAAGAAGTGTGTGGAACAGAACGCAAGGGAAGGAGCTCTGCAGGAGGCCAGCCAGGACGGGAAAAAGAGGGACTGGGAGATAAAATAGTAAATGCTGGCCATAGCTAAGGGACTGGCTAGGAAACTGCCAGAGATGACAAGAAAACACTCAGAAAGTTCTGGCATGGACTGTTGTGTGGGCCTCTGCGGCAGCCACGTGGCTACTGAGTGCCTGGTGACTACTCTGAACCAAGGTGCACCGTAACCGTGAAATGCACACCAGGTCCCAAAGGCTTAGGACACAAAAGAGAATATATTTTGTTGGGAATGTTTACATTGACTGTTATATTGATTACATGTTGAGATGCTACTATTTTAGATACATTGGGTCAATTAAAACATAGCATTGAAATTCATTTCACCTGTTTCTCCTTTTTAATTGAAAACTGGAAGATGTAAAATTATATCTGTGACTCACGTTGTATTTCTGCGGGACAGTGGACTTGAGAGAAACTGATTAAGAGACTGATGGGGCCGGTGTTTACTGCCCTAGACTCCTCTGCCTGCACAGTACTGTCCCCATCTGTCTCAGGCTAGCAAAGATTTAAATGTTTCGGTATCCTCAGAAGACACCAGGAACTTCCAGCCATGTGACCGCTAGGGTTATCACAGTGGCCCCCCACCCAGGGACTCAGTTCCGGGCTCTGTGGCTGTATCACATGCCTGGAGCTCCTGGCCACCAGAGGATAGATGTGCCCACTCTCGCCCCTGAAATGTGCACCGTGGGGATCATCAAACCATATTAAATAGCAATTCCTCTTAGCAATTACAGAGTGCAGAATCGTGCCCTTTAGGGATTCACATCAAATGAGCTTCAGAGAGGCTGCAGGCGAGTGAGGAAAGCACAGCCATCAGTTCCTGATGCAAATGAATAATTGAGCAGCCTAGAAATGCCACGGAAGAGACGGTTTTATACCGGCAGGGGACTGCTCTGCTGGCCCAGGTCCTCAGGAAATGCAGCCCCTGGCCTGCACCTGTTGGCACCGTTTGGGAAGTACAGTGTAGTGCCTCGGTAGGAAGGGAGCCCCTCCCCGACATCCTGAGGTTTTTCTACCCATGCTGCCCGCACCTTGAAAACCCAGCCTGTGCCAGGGAGCAGTGCTTTGGGCAGAAAACCAACTCATAGCCTCCCAGCAGCACCCGCCATCCCACAGGCTGCTTAGCAGGACTTTGGGGACCCGCAGGGCTTCAGTCCACAGAAGCCAGGGGGCTTCCTGTGCCCACCAGAACAAAAGTACCTCCTGAACAATATCCATTTCTCATAGGCAGAGGCTGTGTTACCCCTTTCCCAACTCAAAGGAGCCCATTTTGGTCTCAACTCTCAAGCTGTCTCTCCTAGGCCAAATGTGCTGAGTGCCCTGGTGCAGTGACAAGGCACAATGACAAGCCTCGATCCCTGACCTCACTTGAGAAACATCCTTCAGGTGGTCGGTGAAGGGCCTGGCAGAGGTCAACAGTTGTTATCGGGACCTTCCCTCGTATGGTCCGGACCTGGTGGTTTTGTTTTTTCAAGAAAGGGTCTGAACTTAATGCCCTGAGCCTGGTCAGGTCAGCTCAGTGATTCGGAGAGGGTTTCTCCTCCTGTGCAAGCCAGGCTGGTGCTGGAGAAAGAAAAGGAAAAGTGAGTGGGAGCCCAGCAGACCGGTCCTTGTCCCCCAAACACGGTTATCATGGTGCCAACCCAGCAGCAAGTTCCAAACTTCTTTGGAAAGGGAGAGAGAGAAGCCCCCTTCAAACCCCTGGGCTGGGCTGAGCTGGGCTGGTGGGAGACCAGCAAGGATGTGTGGGATCAGGTCATCCCTGACCCCTGATCCCCCTGGACAGTGGTTAGCAGTGTGTGACTCAGGATATGCAGGCCCAGAGTGGTGCCATGACTCCATGGGAGACGGCTGTGGTGGGTTTCACCTCTGCTTTCCCTCCTGGTCTTACCCACAGCACTGAAAGAGCCCCAGTGACCCTTCACCTCGACGGGATCGTGCAGGTCCTAAACTGCCACCTCAGTGACACAGCCATCGGGATGATGACCAGGATTGCAGTTCTCAAGTGGCTCTACCACCTCTACATCAAAACTCCTCGGAAGGTGAGCCCCAGGCCCCTCCAAGCCAGGGGCCTCTTCTGGGTCTGCCTTGGTTTTCCAGGGCCTGCCCATGGTTGGTAGCATTTTGGTCATTGTACTTCTAGGGAAACCCTGGCCAGCAGAGAAGTGACAGGTGCTGCGAGGAGCCCTCGTTGTGCCGGGGAGGGAAGTGGTCCGTGCAGACCAGTGGGTCCGTGCACACCAGCAGGACACTGCACTGAGCACAGTCCCAGGGCGAAGGGAGCGCTCACGGGCACCCCTGCTTTTCTGCTCTCCAGATGTTCCGGCACACGGACAGCCTCTTTCCCATCCTACTGCAGACGTTATCAGATGAATCAGACGAGGTAGGTCACCAACGCCACCCGTCCTTATGGAACATCGGCTGCCCTGCCTCCCCTTGTTAGTGACTGAGCTATGCTTATTTTGGTACAGTGCATCCTTCCTAGAGGTAAAGCTGTGTTTAATACTCACTTTGGGGCCAGGTGCAGTGGCTCACACCTGTTTTTCCAGCACTCTGGGAGGCCAAGGCGGGTGGATCACTTGAGGCCAGGAGTTCGAGACTAGCCTGGCCAACATGGTGAAACTCCGTCTCTATTCAAAATACAAAAATTAGCCGGGCATGGTGGTGCACGCCTGTACTCCCAGCTGCTCAGGAGGTTGAGGTGGGAGAATTGCTTGAACCCAGGAGGCAGACGTTGCAGTGAGCAGAGATCGTGCCACTACACTCCAGCCTGGGTGACAGAGTGAGACCCTGTCTCAAAAAAAAAAAAACAAAAACACTCACTTTAGGAGTGAGGTCTCTTCTGTAGACCCTTCTGGAGCAGCTGGGGCAGAGTGTCAGTGAGGGAGGCAGCACAGGGCAGGTGGGGAGCTTGACTTGGAGTCAGGCTGCCCAAAGGCAAGACACTTAGTAACTCTGCATCTCAGCATCTCAGTTTTCCTCTGTTCATTGAGGGCAGTAACCATAGGGGGATGTGAGAGGGAAATGATCCATGTAAAATGCTAAGCACTGGGCCGGGCCCCTGCCGCACGCTCAGTTAGCGTTGGTTGTGTTACTCATTTCAGCTGGACTCCATTATGACCTCTAGTTTGAAATAGGACCCTTAAGCTTTGCCTTTTTGGGGCCACCGAGAGCTGCTGGTGCAGAGGGAGAGGCTGACCCAGATCCCAGGCAGCAGGAGTGAGCCCTCTGAGAGAGAGTACAGAGGCTGGCCTGGGAGGTGGAGGGGGCACCTGGCTCCTACTGTCATCTGGGCGGGAGTCTGCCCCAGCCACACACACACCTTTCCGCACTCCATTCTCAGCCACGCCCATTGCGTAGTGTTCCTTTACCGGGTTCCCCTGCCTCCCAGCCAAGCGGCAGGGTTTGCAGCCACGCGTGCCCATTGCACGGCAGCATCCCGTCCCTCCATCCATACCAGCCCTTCAGGCTGCATCTCAGATGCTGACAGTCCAAGCTGAGCCTCAGCCCACTTTCCTCTTCTGAGCTCCAAGGCACTGTGAGCTGTAGGCAGAGCTGTATCTCCATGAGGCAGCCAGCTCGTGAATCAACAGACCTGCCCACACTGCAGAGAGTGGATGAGGCTGGGTGGGGGGAATGGGAGAGGGCTATTGCTCACCAGTCCCCATGGAATGAGGCTCCTCAGTCTTCCCTGGGCTGGTGCCAGGGTTGTGGGGGGCCCGGGCAGCTGTCCTGCAGCCTGAATTTGCTTTCCCGAACCTGGGCTGAAGAGAGAAATGGACAGGCAGGTATCAGGCTCTAGGTCCTCTGAGGTTTTCTGTATTGCCAGAAAAATCCAAAACAGATGGTCTGTGAGTATGCCCTTGGCCTCTCTTGCTTACTCCCCGCCCCCATGCGTACACACACACACACACACACACACACACACACATACGCACACCCTCTCCTGCACCACCCCCTGCGGCGCGAGGCCCAGGTGGACTTGGCCCCGTTCTGTGTGCGAGTTGGGAGTGACTCACTGCACAGTCACAGCCCTCATTTCAATACAAAAAGGAAGAGCAGAACTTTGCTGATTGGTTCCTTCCCTAGGACTTCACTGGAAGCAGCTGAGTTTTCAGTCCTTTAAATTGAGTTGTTTAATCCCATCCAGCTTTCTGTGCTTGAAATTGGTTTTTGTGTGCGTGTGCATTTAAAGGGAGCAGGCGGAGATGCAGTCCATTAAACAGCGCTGTTCAGGCTGCGGCTGTGGAAACTCGATTTGCTGAAGTGCCAAATGTTGTCAGGACTTTGGGGCTCGTCTTGTGGGCCTGCACTGGGGAGGGCATGGAAGCTGCTCTGGGGGACAGTTGGGGACAGTTGAGGGGTACCATAACAGCAGTGAAGAGCCTCTGCTTCCCCTTTTTCTCTAGAGGAGGGATTTGGGGCCCTTAATCATTAGTGATGAGTCCTGATTCTACCCCATCCGGTTGCTTTCCAGAATCACATTCCTAAGTGTCCCCTGCTTAATCTTTGGTGAGCCTGAGGGTGTGCTGTGTACTTGGCAATGGGAAAACAGCCATGAACAAGACAAAGCCCATCTTCTCCTGAAAGTTCCTTTCTAGGATAGCTAGAAAGTGCCCTCTCAGGATTTTTCAAATATTTCCAAACAGCCCTGATCTCGAATTGGAGCTCCCTGGGATTCAAGACTATGAAAGCCTGTTAGGTCAAGCAGGAACACAGCCAGACAGGCAGGTCCTCTCCTACCAAAGTCCTCACTCATGGAAGTTAACCTTAGTGCTCGCTGCGAAGGCTCTCACTTCCAGCAAGGCAGCCCCACAGCACAGGTTGTCATGGAAGATTCTTAATTGTAGGAAGTCATTACCGTGGGAGGAACCACGCTAGACCCTTCACTTGTGTCTGTAGAACCCTCACGACGGTTCTCCAGGGGGAGTCATCTTACTTCCATTTTGCAGTTCAAAAAACTATGGCCTGAGGAGGTCACGTGACCTGCACACAGCTAGGAGGTGGTAGAGCCCAAACCCGGAGCCAGATCTGTTTGGCACCAAAGCCTGGGCCCTTAATCGCTTCCTCACCAGGCCTGAGTCTCACCCAGCGTGCTGCCAGCCCATGTCAGCAGCAGGAGGCGAGCTTGTGTGTGTGTGGTTGTATCTTCCTCCTCATTTCCTCATGATTTCACCAGGGGAAGGTTCGTGGTCTTCTCTTGTTCCAGAAGTTCTTGAATGTGGAGAGTGTGGAGAGGTGTATGTGTTTTTTGTTGTTTTTGTGGGTTTTTTTTTTTTATTATTATCACTGAGATGGAATCTCACTCTATCGCCCAGGCTAGAGTGCAGTGGTGTGATGTCGGCTCACTGCAACCTCCACCTCCTGGGTTCAAGCAGTCCTCCGGGTTCAGCCTCAGCCTCCCAAGTAGCTGGGATTATAGGTGTCTACCACCACACCTGACTAACTTTTTGCATTTTTAGTAGAGACGGGCTTTCACCGCATTGGCCAAGTGGTCTTGAACTCCTGACCTCAAGTGATCTGTCTGCCTTGGCCTCCCAAAGTGCTGGGATTACAGGCATGAGCCACCATGCCCAGCTGGTATGTGTACTTTGAAAAGGCTCCCCCTTCAGCCCCCAGATCCTTCGTCCACTTTTCTTATTGATCTGTAGCAGCTCTTTGTATATTTGGGACATTCACTTTGTCATCTGTGTTGCAAATGTCTTGCTCTCCCAGGATGGTTGTGATAAACCCACATGTTCCTCCCTCTCGCTGAGAGCCACTGCTCCCAGGGGACAGTGTGCTCAGGTGTTGGTGATGCAAGAGCTGGCGCAGTAAAGCCTCAGAGACCCAGCTCTGCCGCCACCACCATCTCTCTCAGTCCCACGGGCACGTGGCCTCGCTGGGGTGTCTCGTCTGCCATTGTTCGTCAGTTCCACTGAGTGACACCTCGTTAGTCTCCACCCTCTGGCATCCTCAGTTGTCTCTGCCTTCCCATTATTCAAGATAAGTGGCTGTTTCCTTAGGACCGCCTGCTCCTTGCAGACATTATCTGAAAATTCCTTTTGTCAAAAAGAATTTGCAGGTGTCAAATTAATATTCCTGGCACTGGAGTAGAAATCCTCCCATAGCTAGAGATCTGATTGTTTTTAAGTGAAAATGTGACCCTGATTTCCACAGTGCAGAATGCAAGGTGCGTGCTCACCACATCCTGCTGGGTCCCTGTTTGGGAGGTGGGACTGCTGCTTCCCCTGCCCAGAAGATGCCAGCTGTTGGCTGCCTGGCAGCTGGGCAGCCGCCATGCTGCCTGAGTGAGTTCTGCCTATAAGATGGCCATGCCCCCACCTGTGAGTATCCACGGGATGGGGGCCCTCTCCATGGTCCCGATGGTGGGACCTTGGGTAGTCCACAGCTGCTAGGCACAGCTGCCTCCCAGCCTGCATTTAGAACTCTCAGGGTGATCACAGTCTCCAGAAAATCCTGGGAGGATGTCTGTTCCCCTCTGAGTGAACGTGAACGTCCCAGACAGGTGGCCATGACCCTGGCTTGAATCCTAGTTCTAACCCTTCCTTGCCAGGGACCCTGGCCAAGGAGTTTACCCTCCCTGGGCCTGTGAAAAGGGGATAATGATGTCTACACCTGCCTCATAGGCGTGTTTAAAGAGAAAGTGTAATCCCCCCACCCAGATCCTGGCCCATTGTAATGACCTGTCTGTCGTTACAAGTATGTTTGGGGGAACTTGGCATCTGGCTGTGGTGAACTCCCCTGCCCAGGAGCCAGGCTGTTTCTCAGTCCTGTGAGCCATCTTGATGTCCTTCAGTAACGCTTTAGAGTCTTTTTTTGTAGGTTTTATTCACTTGTGATGAATACTCTCGGTGTTTTGTAATTTTGATGTGATTCTGAATGACTTCCCTCTCTGGTTCTTCCTTCCCTGCCCGGGTGACACTGAGGCCTGGTGGTTAAGAGCACAGGCTTTGGGTTCAGGAAGTCTGGGAGTCCACCCTGGGCTCTGCCACTTGATGGTTGGTAACCTAGCCTCTCTGAGCTTTACGTTCCTTATTTATAAACAGAAAATAATAATGGAAGCTTGCTCCCAGGTTTGTTATGAGGATGAAAATGAGATCATGAATGTCAAATGCTCCCCTCGGGACCCAGCACACGCAAACCCATGATAAGCAGTAGCTCCTCCGATGCAGGAGGTCATTTCTGTAAAGGGCCTGGAGATGCACACTGTGGGCCGGGCGCGGTGGCTCACACTTGTAATCCCAGCACTTTGGGAGGCCGAGGCGGGTGGATCACGAGGTCAGGAGATCGAGACCACGGTGAAACCCCGTCTCTACTAAAAATACAAAAAATTAGCCGGGCGCAGTGGCAGGCGCCTGTAGTCCCAGCTACTCAGGAGGCTGAGGCAGGAGAATGGCGTGAACCTGGGAGGCGGAGCTTGCAGTGAGCCGAGATCGCGCCACTGCACTCCAGCCTGGGCGACAGAGCGAGACTCTGTCTCAAAAAAAAAAAAAAAAAAAAAAAAAAAAAAAAGAAGAAGAAAAAAAGAGATGCACACTGTGATCAGGGCAATGGGCTCCGCATCTGCTCCGGGTCCTCCCTGCCTCCACTTCAGCAGCAAAAGCCGGGACAGAAGCTGCTCTCTGTTTTCCTGCCTGTCTCTAGAGGCCGGAGGACCTCAGGGGTGTTTGAGGGACTTGAGTTCCATTTTGAGGTCATAGAAAGGCAGACAAGGATACAGTGGGCCGCAGGACTGGCCTCCTGTGCATTTCTCTCCCCTCCCGTCTTCCCTTCTCCAGCTTCCCCAGTACTCCTGGGCTGAGGCTGCCCAGAGCAGGAGCAAGGCTGCATTCAGCACGAGCCCTACTCATTAGAGCCCCATCGTCAGCAAGTTCACAGCACCACTTCCCTGACTCGCAGGCGGAAGGGCTCCAGCTGGCCGCCCTGGGTCCAGGGAGAGGAGGAGAAATGGCGGCGTCAGCAGAGGACCTGCATTGGAGCCTCCACAGCCACAAAAGCAAAACCTTTGAGATCCAGAAGGCATACCCTGCTGGGCTCAGTCACCAGCATGAACTGTTTTCTTTGCAGTTGGGCCTACAGAGACAGAGACTCCCCAGAGTCTTCCCAGCATCTCAGAGCCGGGGTGTCCTTAACACTTTGGAGAAGAGAGTCTTAACCCAGGAGGAACTCCTCTCTTCCCCCTCCCTTAGCTTCAGAGTAACAGAAAAATTGCTGATGGGAGTTTGTGGCTTTTGTGACTGGTGTAGATGCAAAGAAAAGAAATGAGAACCACCTTTCTGGAAAAATTGGAAAGTAGGATTCCAAGGACAGTATTCATGGCAATGATAGCGTTTCTAGTTCGAGAACCCACTCACTGCATGAAGAACATGGGCCACCCGTCACACCCACTGTGGCACGGCCATGACTCAGGAGGAAAGGATGGTAGCGGGCAAGAGTCTAGGGAGTGATGTAAGGGCATCTGAAAAGGAGCTTTTGTTGTAAGTTTCTTAAGGTACGCTATGGGTACAGTGATGTACCCAGTCCAAGGTGGTCCGGTGCCTCCCCAACCCAGTGGTACCTGGGTTGAGGACAGGTAGCAGAAGTGCCTGGACCATGGGGTAGAACCCCAAGGGCTGTCCCAGCCTCTGCTGACTCCTGAGGGGAGAGGAATTGGGCGCCTTGAGGGGCTCCTCACTCTGATGGCAGATGCCCTATCCAGCCCTCCTTGGTCTCGGGCCTCTCAGCCCCTCACCAGCAGGGTAGGCGCTGGGAAGCACCCCCTGCCATGCCCTAGACTGTATTTTAAGGTGCGATTTGCTTTGGTAGGGGAGGAAGGGGAGAGTTCATTTGTTTTCATGGTGCAGGTCCCAGGATAAATGGATGGGAAAAACTCAGGAGGTTCTCAGATCTGAAAGGAGAGCGCTCACTGGGGCCAGGCCGAGTTGCCAGAAAGAGAAGCAGATCAGGGCTTGCCTAGGAGCCCAGAGGAGCGGCCCAACTTGGGCTGGCAGCACCACTGCTGCTGCCACGCCTGCCTGCAGCCTCAGCCCAGCCCAGAGCAGAGCAGAGCTGGGGTGAGGCTGCCTGGCTTCCTGCCTCAGGACAGAAGCAGCCGTGTGTGTCACCCCAGCATGCCCCTTTCCTTCTCCAGCCTCATGCCACCCGGTCCACAGATGTACTCCCTTACCTTATCCCTCCCAAGCAGTCCTTGTCACCGTGGTCAGGTGGGTCGGCCAGCTGGGTCCCAGGGTTCATCTGCCTGCTTTAAAGGGATTTAATTCTTGATGACAGGGACTTTGGCCTGGGGTCCCACCTGGAGGAAGCCCCAAATCTCAGAGCTGTGCTGTGAGGAATGGTGGGAGGAAGCAGAGTGCCCCTAGGTTCCCAGGTGGCTGGGGCTGCTCTCTCCCATCCCCCAAAGGGAGGACCTGTTACTGCCATCCCTCAGTGTCTCCCCCAAAATGGGGGCTTCCACTAAAGTAGAGGCCCCTTCATTTGAGGGCAGCTTAGAGAGCCAATGCCGACCCCTCCACCACCCCTGCTGCAGCTTTCTTTAGGAACCGTGGTGGGTCATGTGTCAACCCCTCGTATCAGTGAGAGGAGACTAGGAGGAGGAGAGGGCACCAGCTGAAGTCTGCGGGGCTTGTGTCCCGTTCTGAGGACATTGCATCTGTGTCTTAATGAATCCACGTGGTGGTCCAGGAGTGATCTCAGTTATCCCGAGGTGTGAGGAGGATCACTTGCCTAAGGTCACACTGTCAGCAGCCAGAATTGACAGTCAAATCTATCTGATTCTAGAGTATCTAAAACCCCACACAAGGTGTCACCTCACTGCAGAGCAGGGACCCGGCCCAGGGTGGAGGCACTGCCTTATCTAGGCCCAGGCCCTCCGCTGACCCAATGGGGTTTTGTCCTTGGCTGACCTTCAGTTCTAAATGCACCTTCTCCCTCTGTGCATTTAACTTTGACCACATTCTCCTGCACCTTCCCAGGCCCCATGGGCTGTCCCTGGCTGCTCACTGACCTGGTGGCCCCCAGCTCCCCTCCAGGGCTCAGTCCAGAAGCCCTCTCCATCTTCCACCTGGCTGACCTTCTCCCAGAAGGGCTGAGGCCAGTGGCCAGGCCTGCTGCAGGGTGGTGTGGAAGCTGCCTGGGTGCGGATCAGGAGGGCCAGCCTCTGCCCCCACGCTGCCCAGCTCTCCACGGGACTAGCAGGTCACACGACACCGCCTCACCTCGGTTTTCTTCCCAGAGTGCTGGGGTTGGACTGGATGGTCTGAGATCCCTTCCAGCCCTGAATCTGTGTGGTCCTGACTCTGCTCCCTGGAATACTAATGCTGTCTGCTTAGAAGCGGACAGTCTTCTGTAAGAACAGGACTTGTTTTTCCTCCTCAGATTCTTGCCTTAGTGTTCACTTCCCTCCCATTTTCATTCCATCCACTCTCCAAAACAAACAAAAACACCCCTCCACCCCCACCTCAATCCTACAGATATCTTTAAAATCAGTTCACGCAGTAAGATACAACCTCAGCCCAGAGAACGGAGGGGTGCCGTGTCGGTGCCCAAAGAACTTGACTCCTCTTGCAAGAGCCCAGCCTGCAGGGGAGAGGAGCTGGGTGGGAACTGATAGCCCGGGGATCCTCTTCCTGATGCACCCTCGGCGGGCCCTGCCGAGGGCAGGGGACACTGCCCTCTGTCACCTCTCCCCGCGGCTGTCCCTACAGCTTCTTTTGGGGGCTTCTGAGAGCAAGTAAGAGGGAGTCATGGGCCAGGGAGAAGAGCGACCGCCAGCCAGCAAAACAGCTAGACTCCAGTCACGGCCCTGAGCCTTCTTCCTCAGGGACAGCTGGGCCCCAGGCCCAGCAGAGGTACCGGCAGCCGCCGCTGGGGGTTCAGGGAGGACTGTGGTCTTCTCAAATGAGGCTTGGCAGCAAATCGTTGCTAGGGAAGAGAGGGGAACAGCAAGGTAACAGTCCCAGAACTGTACCCGCTGAGAGGGCCTCTGCCCACCCCTCATTCTTCCAGATGTTCTCACCTTGTGGTGTCAGTGCCCACAGCAGCCACCCCAGAGCACGGGGGACCCAGAGTAACAGCGGCCAGCCTCGCCGCCTCCTTCCAGGGAAGACAGGACTGTGTGCCAGGAGGGTTTGAGTATTTACCTCTCTACGTTCCTTGCCCTGGGCAGATGGACCAGTGAAGACCCAGAGCTGGGCACAGTAACTGGTGTGAGTGGATTGGGGGCCAGGAGGGTGCTGCCTAGCTCCTGGTGAAGGCAGAGGTTGGGCTGAGAAGCGTGGTGGAAAGGGAGGCTGCTCTCCCAGCAGCAGGGCCTCTGGGGTAGGAGGAACACCACAAAGGGGAACCAGCCCAGCCAGCCTTTCCCTGAGGCAGGAATGGGCGCTCTCACTCACACCTCCTAGAGCCAAGCTGCAGGGTGAGTTGCCTGCAGGACTGAGCACACTATCCGGCCCCGGCTCAAGCCACACAACAGAGCCATCTAAACCAGGACTGTCACCAGAATTCCCTGGAGCTTTTAAAATCCAGCTGCTTGGGCCTCACTCCCGGCCTTCCTCAGTGGTCCCTCAAGCAGAGCCTGGGTGCCCAGGGGCTGGTGTTTTTCACATGCTCCCCGGTGGATTTGGTGCACATCTTTGGTTGGGAGCACACATACAGACCAGTGTGAGATCTTGCTTGGAGACTGCAGGCCATATGCCCCCAGCTCTCAGCCCTGGTGCGCTCTCCATGCAGCCCTAGGCGAGGCAGCCAAGCCAGGGCCCCTGGTTTTCACCCCACTTAGCGTTCCTGCGTCCTCAGAAGCCAAAATTTCTTCCAAGTCGTGTGTTGGTTTTTCCTCCTCTGGAGATGGCCAAGGCTGAGTCAGCTGGATTTCCCAGGCACCTCCCTGTTGGCAAGTCACAAGGCCCACAGACTGGGCGGGAGCTTGGGTGAGCCTAGGTGAGCCCAGAGATGCAGAGGACTGGGACCGTCCCCCCACTGCTAATGAGACCCACCATTTTCACACTGGCTTGCTCTGTTCCACACACTGTGCTTGGCCACCTGTGAGTGATCTTAGTTCATCTTCACGATCAGACAACCCTGCGAGGGTAGGTTCTCTCTCTCTTTTTTTTTTTTTTTTTTTTTTTGAGACGGAGTCTTGCTCTGTCACCCAGGCTGGAGTGCAGTGGTGCAATCTCGGCTCACTGCAAGCTCCGCCTCCTGGGTTCATGCCATTCTCCTGCCTCAGCCTCGCCGAGTAGCTGGGACTACAGGCGCCTGCCACCACGCCCAGCTAATTTTTTGTATTTTTAGTAGAGACAGGGTTTCACCATGGTCTCGATCTCCTGACCTCGTGATCCGCCCGCCTCGGCCTCCCAAAGTGCTGGGATTACAAGCGTGAGCCACCGCGCCCGGCCTCTCGTTTTCCCCATTTCCCCTAAGAGGAAACTGGAGAAGTTAAGTAACTTGGGCCGGATCTCACTTATATGCTCCATGAAGCCTTGTTTATCTGTCCATCTGTCTGTTTGTCTCTCTCTCTCTCTCACACACACACACAGACACACACACACACACACACCCACCTCCTGCACATCAAGGCTGGGCCAGGTTCCCTCTGTGTCTCTATGTCCCCCCGTCCACTCAGACCCTCTCCTAGCCCTAATCCCTCTCCATCATGGCCCGTTGGCTGGGAGTTCTGTGAGGACAGTCCGTTCAGCCCACCGTAGGTGCTCAGAAGCGTCCTCTGAGAAAGTGAACAAATAGGAGTTTGGCTGGATGAGGAGCTCATCTCCTTGGACGTGCCCCACATCTGGGGCCTGTCCTGCTGCACTGGGCCCTCCCACAGCAGATTGGAAGGGAGGCCTATGGGGTAGAGCCTGCATCCTTAGCTTGGGGGCTGTGCGTAGCTTGCAAGTAAACCACAATGAAGCAGGGCCCTGGAGGGAGGCAGGAGCCTTCTCCTGGCTGCTGTGGCCCCTAGGCTCATCTCCTGGTAACGGAGCCATAGTGGGTATGAGTGGGCACCACTCTCGTGCTGCCCTCAGTGCAGCAGGCACCACCCCGTTCCCTGCCCAGCTCATGGGGAGAATTTATAACCCTGAGAATGTACCCTCTGGGTCAGGGCCCAGGATGGTGCAAGTGAGCAATGGCTGGAATCAGCTGAAAGGAGGGGAGACCTTGGAATGGGTGGGAGAGAAGACAGAGGTCAGGGATCTGGTCTCAAAGGTGTCTTACCCGAGGCTGGCCTTTCTTTTCTCCTTTACCCTAAGAGGAATGGCCGCTAGAGTATTCTCAGCTGCCAGACCCAGTGCTGGCACTAATAGTGCTGTCACTATTAATCAGTGGAACCTAACAGCGTTAGGCACTGGCCTCTGGCATATGTGGCACAGTGCTGGACACTGAAGGAAAGGTGGCACAATGTTTAAACATAGAATGCCGTCCTCATTCCCCAGGGCTTGTGTTCAAAGTCATGCAACACAAACTAAGATTGATGATTTTTTTTTTTTTAGGTTGCTTTTGCTTTACTAAGACAAAACATTTTCTATCAGGGTCGTTTTCTCAATGGGAAATAAAATAGGTCTAGGCCTAAGTAGTGCTCCTTTCCCACCACCAAAGCTAAGCATTCTTTTAGGCAACGCTTTCCTTCCTTGTTGCAGAAGGCAGGGCTGCTGTGACCCCGTGCAGACCAGGGCATTTCTCAGGACGCCACCCCTTTCCCAGGCCAGGGCCAGGGCCCGATTGCTGCCTTCTGCAGCTCATGTTTACTTTGTGTCCAGGGCGGAGGCCTCTGGCCCCGGTGCCAGCTGGTGCCAGTGCCTTCTTCCATGCTCTCAGCAGTGGGAGCCCTACTGTCCTTCCCGTGGCTCCCCCAGGGGACCCTTCCTGGGTACAGCATCCCATCTTCCTAGGATGAGCTCTCTGGCTAATGCCCCTAAACCAGGGCAGCAAGAGCCATTCCATATGTGGTCAGGGACTGAAGAGGCTTGGCCAGCCAGGCTGCACCCCTCACGAAGGAAGGGGCCAGGCTCCTGCTTAGAGGGAAGCAGAAGACCCCAAGGTTTTCTAGGAATGCCTGCCCTCGGGGCCTGTGTACTTCATATCGGCTCCACCTCACAAGAATTAGCAGCTGGACCTGACCCAGATTTCAGGCAAGGCCCTGCGACCTGACCGCTCCAGGCAGAGGCATCAGATAGCCCTTGGCAGTGGCCTGCACTGGCCAGACCTCAGCTTCCAAGGCCTTTAGCCTGAATTCACCTCTCCCCGCCAGTACCAAGTGTGTCTGTTGGAAACATTCTTGTAGCTTCTTCCTGGCCAGGCCTGGAGAGGGCCCAGCTTGCGGATTTCCTGTCAACACAAGAAGGGTTCCCTCTTTAGGAGCTAGAAGGCTGAGTCAGTTGACTCCTAGGGCCTCATCAGCCGACCAATGGCCTGTGTGAACCTTTGACCAAGTTTCTTAAGGATAAGTGGGTAGAGTGAAGTGGGCAGTCTCTCCTTCCAT
Organism: Symphalangus syndactylus; assembly: GCF_028878055.3. NCBI lineage: Eukaryota > Metazoa > Chordata > Mammalia > Primates > Hylobatidae > Symphalangus > Symphalangus syndactylus. The sequence goes on along the minus strand of NC_072433.2, from coordinate 20,076,867 downwards.
CCTCCTTGGCAGGAGCTGCTCAGAGCCATCCATCTTCCATTTCCTGTCCAACGCTGCAGGTCAGCAAGTATTTATTCAGTTGAGACTGAGTGCCTCGCCCTGGAACTTTATGTTCAGGAATCTCGGTAGGAGGTGAGAATGAGCCTCCCAGCCTCGACACTTGACCTTGCAAATCTGGTGTCCAGTCCAAAGCTATTCCCAGGATGGTAAAGGAGCTGCCGCGGCACCCTGGGGAGAGTGAGAGCTGGGAGCCTTCCACACCGAGGTCTCCTAGGGCTGGTCTGGGACCAGGTGTTGGGACAGTGAGTGCCTGGATGGACCAATCAGGGAAGAGAAGCAGCAGCCACCATCCCAGAGAGACTAGGCTTCACCTGCTAGAATGCAGTGGGGCGACAGCCTGTGGGGGCCCCACCCTGACACTCACCCTCCTCCCACATTGAAATATGCCCTTTGCTGGCATAAAGTCACCACCGTGGAAGGCAAGAAGCCCTCACCCTGAGCCCTGAGCACTCCCTGCTCAGAGCTGCTTTGTGAGATGCTGCCAACACCCAGGTGCCACCAACCGTGACCCTTTCACTCTACTGATAGCCAGCTCACTCCACTCTGAAACCAGGGGCCAGCTGATGGGCCTTCCCTACCCCCGCCTGTTGCCATGGTAACGGCAGGCGCTCCTGCTCCTGCAGAATATTGCTTTCTTATAACCTCCCTCCCTCCCTGTCTTTCCTCCCTTCTTTCTCTCACACAAGAAGAAAGCACAACTGTTTTATATTCATTTTGCAAAAAAGCTGTGTAGCGCATACTAATTGGTGTGGCTTCCTCCCGCTTTCTTTGAGCCTTTTCTCATCGTCAGAGCCAGGACTACAGGCCCAGCCAGCCTGCTCACTGGAAGGAGGACTAGGTCTGTTTTCCTGGAGGCTGAAGCACGAGTGGCCTAGCAGCGTTTCTTTAGCTCTGGGGCCTTTCCTCCAGGCCTTGAGAGAGGCACACAGTAAGCCAGGCCACTGAGATCGCCTTCTCCTCCAGAGGTTTCTACCTGTACACCAAGGGTTGCAGGGTCTCCAGATGGCTAGAGCACCAAAACTCTGGCCCAGCACAGAGGCTCAAAGCCAGGTGCAGCTGGAAGAGCAGCTCCCCATGGTCTCTGTTGCTGGGGCCCAGGCCCCCTGTTGAGGTTGCCTCCCAGGGCCTTCCTCTCACCAGGGCCTCTCTTCCACCCCAGGCAGAGGCAGAGTCCTGGCCAAGGTCTGCATCGAGATTGGCGCTCCAGAGCCTCAAGGTCACCCCCTGGGCTGAGTCAGGTTTGCTAGCAACTGGGAGCGAAGCAGCAGCCGGACTGGAGGGGCACAGAAGCCGGGTATCAGCCGGCTCCCCATACCCCAGGCCCCACCTCAAGCCATTCCTTGCCCTCCATCTGGGTGGCCCCTTCTCACCTCTAGGAGGCTGAAGGAAGATGGGGATGGGGATGCTGTTTCGGGGTCCTGCTTTATTTAAGGGACTGGAGGGGTGCTGTGCGTGTGTCTGTGTGCACAAGCGCACACAGTGTCGTCCCAGGCAGGGCTGTGGGCTTTTTGCCAGCCTCTGGGGACCAGAAACAAATCCTATGATATGTAAGCACAAGAGGAGTGGCTGGGATTACTGAACGAACCTGTAGACAACATTTCCGGCTTTAATTGTGCAATTGAAGTGTAATTTGCATTCATTTGCCATTTGGTGTTAAACTTTCTAAAATAAGAGAATTGAGAATGTAAAATATGCAGCTTTGCTGGCTGTGCTCTGCAGTGGGGTGGGAGGCAGTAGTACTGAGGTGGGCTAAGCACATTCTCTGCAGGGGAGAAAGCGGGGTCGGAAGCCCTTGGTGTGGGGACTGCTGTCCATGCTCAGTCACTAAGCCTGGGCCAGGGAACAGCTCAGCTGTGGGACCAGAAATCTTGGAATGGAAGTGGTAAGCCAGCCTTTCTTGTGTGCCTGCTTTTCGTGCTTTGCACATCAAGTATCTCTTGTAATCTTCACAACAGCCTGGCAAGGTCAAATCTCCATTGCGCATATGGGGAAACTGAGGCTCCCCTCCTCTGCAAGATGAAGTTCGGACTTCTTTGTCTGTGTCATGAGCTCTTTTTTGGCTTATGGTTTTGTTTTTGTTTTTGTTTTTGTTTTTGTTTTTGAGACAGAGTCTCACTCTGTTGCCCAGACCGGCGTGAAGTAATGCGATCTCAGCTCACTACAACCACTGCTCAAGCAAATCTCCTGCCTCCCGAGTAGCTAGGATTACAGATTTGCACCACCACACCCAACTAATTTTTGTATTTTCAGTAGAGAGGGGGTTTCGCTACATTGGCCAGGCTGGTCTTGAATTCCTGACATCAAGTATTCTGCCTGCCTCGGCCTCCCAAAGTGCTGGGATTACAGACGTGAGCCACCACACCTGGCCTTGTGTCATGAGCTCTTGAAGATCTGGCCCTGCCTACCACTTTGGCCTGATTTCTGGCCATACCCTCACCTCTGGCCCCATTACTTACTCTGGAGCTGGCCCCAAAGCCTAGTTTCCTGGAATGTGCCACGTGGTTCTGCTTCCATGAGTGGCTTATGCTAGGTAAGAGAATGCTTTGAATGCCATTCTCTCCCTTCTTACTCCCTTGGCCAACTCATGCTCAACTACTTCCAGAGCCTCCCGGCTCCCCCACCAGGCATCATCACTGGGTCCCTGGCACCCGCCCTGTATCATCAGTAAATGCTCACTGCCTGACTCCTCCAGGAGTCCATGACCTCACTGAAGGCAGAACCCAACCTGTCTCGCCTTGTGTCTCTTGTAGCCAGCACAGGACTAGCCCACAGCAGCTGCTCAGCAGCTGTCCGGAGAGGGAGCATTGTGTGGTTGAAGTTAACTGGTCCAGGGTCAGGATTGGATGTCAGGACTGTCTGACCACAGCACCCTGTATAGTGTTATCAGCAGGCTCAGGTTTGGGGACCAGAGCTGGGTTTGAGGTGGCCTCGCTGTTACCTTAAGCAGATGACTGCCCAAGTCTCAGTTCCTTGTGTGTATCATGTGAGGCGAGACTGGTGACAAGTGAGGGCACTCATTGTGGCCAGGAGCGAGGACAGCCTGCTCCTCTGGCTCTGGAGCCACTCAAGGGGTGGAGACAACCTTGCACAAGCCAGGCCTCTCGGTGGCTTTTTCCAGGCCTCTTTTCCGACAGGGAAATAGGTAGCTGCCGGATACCCGGCATGAATCAGTTTGTCCGCATGGCACAGGGATCTTGCCGAGTGCTGGCCTGGCCCCAGCCGCCCCACTGGCGCACACTTTCTCCTCACTTTCCTCCCTTGCTGCATGTGGCCACCAGTGTTGGCTGCCCAGAGGCGTGTGCCTCTGTCCCCCTGCACAGACAGACCTGGGTGGGATGGGCAGCATGGGGGCGGGGGGCGAAGTGATGTAAAGAGACACAGGTCTCCTCACCGTGATCCTCCTCTCCCCTGGATCAGGCGAGAGACCCCAGGGAGTGGGTGAGACCCCACCACCTCGGGCTGTGGGCAGAGCAAGAGCAGATGGGTTAGGAATTAGGTTGCTGATTTGGGGTTTTGTCCCCCCTTTTTTGGTACAATTCACATACCATAAAATTCATAAAAATGACTCTATTGTATACTTTAAAAGTATACCATAGAGTAACTTTTAGTATTTTCACAAGATTATACAACCATCACTACTAATTCCAGAACATTTTCATGACCCCAGAAAGAAGCCCCGTACATACCCTGCACCTGTTAGGAGTCACTCCCCATGCCTCCCTCCCCACGCCCCTGGCGACCACAAATCCACCCTCTGTCTCTGTGGATTTGCCTGTTCGTGGAGTCATCATACAGGGTGTGGACTTTGTGGCTGGCTTCTTGGCAGGTGTTTTCAAGGTTCATCCACGTGTAGCAGGTACTTCATTTCTTTTTATTACCAAATAATATTCCCTGGTGTGGATGTGCCACGTTCCATTTCTTCTTGTCTCCACTGCACGGCCTTTGGGTTATTTCCATTTCCTAGCTATTAGAAAAAATGCCGCTGTGAGCGTTTATATATAAGTTTGATGTGCACAGACGCTTGCGGTTCTCTTGGTAACTGCCTAGGAGTGGGAGTATACCTATGGCAGCTCTCTGGGTAACTGTTTGAGGAGCTGTTGGCTTGACTGTTGCCTCACTGTTTAATTTTGAATGAGTCATTCTCCCACCCTCCCCCCACCTCCATTTCCTGGTCTCGAGTCCCCTCCCTGGCCGTGCTTGGACAGTCCAGCAAGCATTGGTGTGCGTGGCCTTTGTACATCCTGCCGTGGCAGGTGTGCAGGGGCTGAATCGGGCAGGACCGCGGCATCATTCATTGCTGTGCCACTTCCCCATCCTGCCCTCTGCCCTGTGTCTTTCTTCTGTGGCTGAAGCAAAGAATCCCTGGAGGCTCTGTCCTCAGTGGGACCAGAGGCCTCAGCCCTCCCTGTTTCTAGGCTGAGACCTACCCAGGGCTCCCCAGCTCCTGGCCTGGGTGCAGGGGCACCCCTTGCTCCTGCCATATGACTGGGCTGTGTGGCAGCCATGTGTCTCAGCCACGTGAATTCATCAGCTCTCTGTGTGCCGGGCCACAGGCAGGGGTGGCTGTACAGCCCCAGAACCCAACGCAGCCGCTGGCACAGAGCAGGGTCCCAGGGGCCCACAGACATCTCAGTCTCCAAGAGTGGGAGAGGGATGGAGGGAAGGACAGAATTGGACAGTAGGAGGGGAGTCTGTGAGAGTGAGTCTGTGTGAGCAAGTGCCAGCTACTGCCTGGATGAGGCTGGGAGATGGCGTGCCAACACGTGACACTGTTTGAAGACTGAGGGGGCAGGAATGGGTGAGCAAGCAAAGGAGTTCCCAGCCAGGTGTGCCAGGGCTGGCCTAGAGGAATCAGGAGGAGAAGTGACAATCGGGCAGTGTGGGGGAGGCACTGGCACTGTGTTTGCATTGACAGGAATGGCTTTCGAGGGGGTAGGCCTTATCTTTTTTGTTTGTTTTCGAGATAAAATTTGCCCTTTTGAAGCATAGAATTCACTGGCTTTTAATATACTCACAAGCTTTTTGCAATCGTTAACCCCCGTCTAATTCCAGAACATTTTAATCCCTCAGCAGGAGCCCTACAGTGCTAACCTTATCTTGTATTCCCATATTCCAGCCACCTGGACGGTCCTGGCCCACGTGGCCCTGCCCATCAGGCTCTGTCCCACTTCCCCTGGTCCAGGGCTGAAGCCCCCGGTTGCCGTGATTATTCTTGGCCTGGGCTCAGAGTAGCCCAGGAAGAGGCGCAGGCAACCACCCATTCAACTGATGTTTGTTGGGCATCTGCTGGGTGCAGGGACAGTCCTGGAGATACTCCTTTTGGGGGGACAGGCACAGTCCCTAGCCCAGAGCAAGAGAGGAGGGGCAGAAAGAGCAGACGACCACCTGCAGTGTGAGGAGTCCCCTGCAGGATGAACACAGCCAGCAGAAGGTGGCCAGGAAGCCTCAGCAGCCCCTGGGGCAGGTGCATGCACACAGACACACACACACACACACACACACAGAGTGAAGCCCCTCCCAGCAGGGCAGGGCCCTGGCGTCTCTCCCTACTGCCCATTGCAGCAGAGTGGTGGGCTGGACTTTGCTGCCCTGCTTGCTCTTGGTGCCGGGCAAAGATGGGTGCTGTGCGAGGACAGACAGCTTCTAAGGATACGGGGACTGTAGAGCAGCCCTGGGGACATTGTGACACAACGCTGACCTGCACTCACACTCGGCACTGGTCCCACGCCCCACTCTGCCTCTGTCTTGGAAGAAGCAAGCAGGTGGTCAGGCTGGGGCCTTGCCCCACCCAAATCTGTGCAGGGACACTTTAGAGCCACCGAGGACCACCTGACATGGCTGACATTAGGAAGTCCTTTACCTTGGAGACCAGGGTAGCACGCCAAATGTGGAGAGCCCTTTAGGGTCTGCAGTGGCCTGATATCACCTCTGCAGAAGAAGCTGTTCTGTGGCCCAGTGGTGGGTGGGGCTGTGACTACCGCACACAGTAGAACATGGCCCGGAGGGCACTTTGGGGGCCTTGCGCAGCCTGCGGGCCTTGAAATGCACACTGTGCAGACAACACCCTGCTTCCTGAGTCCTGTGACTCCTGGGGACCCTCAGAGCCCTGTTCAAGCGACCCGAGAGGAGAGGGATCGTGGGGAAGCTGACTCGCCGAACCTCAGATTCCAGTTTCCTTCCTCCAGAGGCCCCATTCACTGCAGTCTGTGTTCCCTTCAATCTGGATCCTTTGTTTCACTTTTCTGAGCATGCCCCAGCTGTGGCCTTAGTGGCTCTTCCCAGCCTGCTGTCATCTGCAGACCCCTCCCACCCCTACAGGTGGCTCTGTGCCGCCAACCGCACCTCTGCCCAGGTCAGCACAGCTCACAGCGGACAGCTCATCCCTCCTGCCCCGCTTCTCTCCCCAGGTGATCCTGAAGGACCTGGAGGTGCTGGCAGAAATCGCTTCCTCCCCCGCAGGCCAGACGGATGACCCAGGCCCCTTCGATGGCCCTGACCTCCGGTCCAGCCACTCAGAGCTCCAGGTGCCCACCCCTGGCAGAGTCGGCCTACTGAACACCTCCGGTAAGTCTTCTCCTGAAGGTTCCGGCCTCAGGGGCCTTAGTGCCAGTGCCGGGTCTTGGGCTGGACCACAGCAGTCCTTTGGGTTGTTGCTCAGGAGCTCTGGAGCTCTGCCAGGGTGTGAGGGGTCTGTGGGTTGCTACTGGCGATCACCCACCTCAAGACCCCCCAGAGGCAGGCAGCCCTCATCCTCTAGCAGCCTCCAGAGACCCTCACAGGACTTTCTCTACATCTCCCTGCACCTTTGATGCCTTTGAGCCATTGGCTAAACATAAAACCATCTGGGTCGGCTGCTGGTCTCTCTGCCTAGGCAGCACCTCTCCAGTCTGGAATCCAGGGGCTTCGGTCTTGGGATCTCACAGATGGAAGACTAGGTGGCCATTCCCTTCCTCTCTGAGAAGCTAAAAATAGCGCTCACTCCACGTGGCGGGCAGCCCAGGCAGGAGACGGCATCATTCACATAGGCTGTTTCTGGGCAGTCCTTGGAAGTAAAGGTGGCCGTAGCACCCCCAGCACTCGCCCCTCCATCCCTTCCAGATAGCAGGCCAGCTCTTCTCCCTGGGCCCCGGCAGATGCCACTTCCCTCTGGCGATGCAGTCCTGGAAAATGCCTGAGGACACGTTTGGTAGTAAAGTTCCCAGTGAATCTCAGGTGTCTCCATGGGGGTCTCTGTCCATTGCACCCCTCTGGACATCCACATCAGGCTCCTTGTCGGCCCATGCTTTTGTGTCTGGAATTTTTTCCTTCCGGTGGGTTCTTGGTCTCGCTGACTTCAAGAATGAAGCTGCAGACCTTCACGATGAGTGTTACAGCTCTTAAAGGTGGTGTGTCAGGAGTTTGTTCCTTCAGATGTTCAGATGTGTCCAGAGTTTCTTCCTTCCGGTGGGTTCGTGGTCTCGCTGACTTCAAGAATGAAGCCGCAGACCTTTGCGGCAAGTGTTACAGCTCTTAAAGGTGGTGTGGACTCAGAGTGAGCAGCAGCAAGATTTATTGTGAAGAACAAAAGAATAAAGCTTCCACAGCGTGGAAGGGGACCCAACAGGGTTGCCACTGCTGGCTCTGGTGGCCAGCCTTTTTTCCCTTATTTGGCCCCGCCCACATCCTGCTGATTGGTCTATTTTACAGAGTGCTGATTGGTACATTTACAATCCTTTAGCTAGACACAGAGTGCTGATTGGTGTGTTTTTGTAGAGTGCTGAATTGGTGTGTTTTTATAGAGTGCTGATTGGTGCATTTACAATCCTTTAGCTAGACACAGAGTGCTGATTGGTGCGTTTTTACAGAGCGCTGATTGTTGCGTTTACAATCCTTTAGACACACAGTGCTGATTGGTGCATTTACCATCCTTTAGCTAGACACAGAGCACTGATTGGTGTGTTTACAATCCTCTAGCTAGACAGAAAAGTTCTCCAAGTCCCCACTCAACCCAGGAAGTCCAGCTCCCTTCACCTCTCACTTTGATGCAGCCTCACGCGTCATAAAGGTTTAGAGGCCTTACAGCCTCAGCCTCCCGCCACAGCCCAGCCATGCTGGTCCCAGCCTGAGAGTACTTCCTTGGCCTCAGTGGGAGGCGCCCCAGCCCTGTTTGGCCCTAAGACCAGGCCCAGTGCCTGAGAAGTTCAAGGGGCGGCCAGAGACCTGCAGGCCTGCCTGTGCCCCAGGACATGCCAGGTCAAGTTATAGAAGGCCCACGTGGGGGCCTTGCCCAGGAGCCCAGTTCTAGGCAGTCAGTGGCCGTGGTCGGGGAAGTGGTTCCCACATCCTGACCCTGGGACTTCCACCCTCTGTCCCTCAGCAAACGAGTCCATTCTCCATACTGTGTCCCCAAGTCAGCACATGGGGGGCCCAGCGAAGGAGGTAGGAAAGGAAGAGAGAAAAGGCTATCTCTTCCTTAGGAAGGGAGGATCGGGTGGGGAGGAGCAGCAAGAACTGACCGGAAGATGGGCAGCAGCCAATCTTCCTCCTCCTGCAGGGAGGAGGCCTGGGCAGAGGATCCCTGGGGATGCACCCTCGGCTCTCCCTCCCCAGGAAGCAGGTGCCACAGCCTCTTCTCTCCTCCTCAAAGTGGCAGCAGCAGAGAACTTGAAGGCAGCACAGCCTTGTGACAGGGCCAGGACACCCAGGCCTCCCAGGCCCTCTGTGACCTGTCTTCCCTATGTTTTATCTCTTCCTCCCGGGCACAGAGAAGCTGATGACTATGATTCAGGCTCCTGCTCATGGAAGGAGGACCAGGAGACTGCCGAGGGCAGCCTGGGCTAGAGGGAGTAGGATGTGTGCCCTGGGGGAGCAGAGCCTGACCCAGGGGGTCCCTGGTGGGCCCTGCAGCATCAAGCCCTTTGCGCTGCTTGGGCACCAGGGCCGGGGGCACTATATGGCAGGGCACTCTGAACCCCAGCTCCTGGCCATGCCAAGATAGGCGGGCCATGAACGAAGCTATGGCAGTAGAGACTCTTGCCCCAACTCACCAAGGCTGTCAGATTAGCTCACATCAGCCAGGGACTCACTTGGAATTCATAGAAAAACAGCAAAGCATGCCAGATGGGAAGAAACTCCATCCTGGAAAGAACACCAAGGAAGTGCATGCAGCCAGTCACACTTCTTGCTTCAAGAATCCACAGCCAAGGAGCACTGGGGGCTGCGGGAGGAGAATCCACAACTCTCTGGGCCAGGAGCTCTTAACCTGAGACTCACGTGTGGGCCTCAAGGCTCCAAGTAGATCCATGTGTGTGCACATGCGCGTGTCCACAGCTAGCATCAGATTTTACAAATGGGGCCATGATTTTAAAAGGTCAGCTTAAACCAGTAAGAAAACAGCCAGGGGAGCCAGAGCGTGCCCTGCCCCCCCTCCCACCTCTGCTGCCCCGGGAGGGCACGCGCCAGGCACTGAGGATGTGTGGGGTGGTGCTGAGGTCCGAAGGCATGCAGGAAGTACACACTCATCCCTCCACAAGCTGCTTCTTCCCAGACTGCTTCTCAGGCATGCAAGGGGCTCTTTCTGTCTGTTTCCATCTGGCCATGCACATGGACAAGGCTGTGAAGCCATACCCTCTTCCTGTTTGGATTCTGCCTGCCTCTGGCTCTCCAGGGCGCAGCCCTGAGAACTTGGAGAACTTGGAGGCAGCAGTACTGTGTCCCTGTAGGGGAGATTGCCCAAAGGCGTGAAGGGACTGTCTGGAAAGCCTCGGAAGCAGGGAGCCTAGCAAAGGTGAAGTCAGTGGCATCTGGAGGGAACCAAATGGTGCAGATCACACGCAGCAGTGGAGAAGCGAGTCCATCACACGCCTGGGTAGCTGCCGTGTTGGCCTAAATGCACCACAGCCATGGTTCCCAGGGCCCCCTGAGGCAGAGTTGCCCACATGGGATTTTCCTCTCGCCTGGCCTAGCATAAACATCTCTCCCTCCCTCGCAGAGCGGTGAAGGCAGAGGCTTCTCCCGCCCTGCCTCCCTCATTCCTGACCTGTGCAGAGCCCCAGGATGGGGGAGAGAGTGGCTTGGGGGCAAACAGGATGGGGGGTGGCCTGAGCGGGCAGCTCTGAGGGAAGCTGGCTGAGGGACACCACGTTTTCCTGTCTCCCATCCCTGGGGTCTCCTATGTCTCCTCCTTTTGTATTTCCTGTCTCTACTCAGGGGAGTCTGCGGAGGTCCTGCTGGCTCTGGGTACAGGGATGTCAAACAGGCCTGTGGGCCCGCCGTACCCTGAGCCTGTGCAGAAAGCTTCAAAGGACAGAGGAGGCCTCTGGGATAAGCCCTTTGTTAGAGACATGCCTGTCCTCGCAGGGCCTGGACATCTCTGCTGCCAGAGAGGGTGCAGCCAGGCCTAGGGAGACCCAATCAGCCTGTAGGATCCTTAGCCATGCACAGCAATGTGTCAGTCTGAGGCCAAAGATCACCCTAGGACTGACGTTTGCCCTTAAAACCCAGTCTTCCCTGACTTTGCCTGCCACGGGGCCCATTGCTGCTGGGATAAAAACTGTTCATGTCACCAGCCACGTTGGCTCACTCCTATAATCCCAGCACTTTGGGAGGCTGAGGCAGATGGATCACCTGAGGTCAGGAGTTTGAGACCAGCCTGGCCAACATGGTGAAGCCTTGTCCCTACTGAAAATACAAAATTTAGCTGGGCATAGTGGTGCGTGCCTGTAACCCCAGCTACTCGGGAGGCTGAGGCAGGAGAATCGCTTGAATCCAGCAGGTGGAGGTTGCAGAGAGCCGAGATCGTGCCACTGTACACTAGCCTGGGCAACAGAGCGAGACTACATCTCAGAAAAAATAAAACAAAAAAACTGTTCATGTCAGTATACCTCGTGGGGCTCAGTGGTCCAAGGTGTTTTTATCCCTGGCTCTAAAAATGGGTAATAATGACCTGTTCTTATTTGGTTTCATTCCTTGTAGCCCAGGACAATGTATTGTAGCCAAATATCAGCAGCATCTTCATGTCACCAGACAGAAACAAGTTCTAGCAGAAAGCCAGAAAGCCGTTTTCCCCAGTAATCACAGCAGCAATCATCATGGCTGCCAGCGCTGGCTGAGGTCACATTAGGCCCTGCCCTGCTCTGAGCACTCACGGGTGCTGGCTTTTTGGGGGAGCCCCTGGGCTCCTCACAGCAGCTCTGAGAGGCAAGCACTGTGTCATTCCCCACTTGTTTGGGCCAGGAGCCTGGCCTGAGAGCCCACACTCCTCACCCCACTCTCAGGAATCCCACCTGCACCAGCACTGGAAGCTTCCACAGCCAGAGGGAAGGAGAGGGGCCAGGCCATGGCCACAGCCTGGCAGTGATGGAGGCATCTCTCCTCTCTTCACAGTGACTTCACAGACCCCTTCCTGGCCTCAGGCCACGGCAGGGCCTCATCTCTTGTCTTTTGCTGCCTGCCACCACTTCCTTCAGCCATACCAGCCCCAGGAAAGCACTTGTTTCTCTTGAAGCCCCTTCCTCCCACTCACCCCTCCCAGCCTCAGGAAGCAGCATTAGGGATCACGGGCACTGGGGTCAGAGGGATCTAGGTTCACAGCCCTGCTCTGCCCATCCATCCCATGACCTCGGACAAGGGTCCTCCCTCACTGCCACCTCTTCCCTCTCCATAAACCAGGTGCTGGGGTGCCTGGGGGCACTGTGAGCTCCCACATGGCAAGAGCTAAGCTAACCCCTGCATGTGAAGGGGGCCTTTGCTTGTGTCCTGGTTATTACAGGCCAGTGCAGCGGGCACCTCTGGGAGGCTTCCCTGGAGATCCCAGCTTCTCTTGCCCCTCTGTTCCAACCCACTTGCTTGTCTCAGGCTGCCTGGGTGGGTGGTGGAATTCACCTCTGCTCCCTCCTGGCTGTGACCCCTTAGACCCCCCCGCTGAAAGTGCAGGCGGAGGCTCCTCAGCGTCGCCCAGTGCTGGGTGATTTGTGTGATCAGCTCAGTTTGAATAGCGTCATGGCAGGCCACACAGGCCAAGTTTACTTATCCCGGAATCCCTGGCACCAGGTGCCCAGTAAGGGTCAGTACCCATTTTTGAGAGTTCATTAAAATAATGGAAGGCAGGGGCACCAATCACCTGAGCCTGAGGCCCCAGGCACTGCTGCCCAGAACGGCATCCTCTCATGCCCGTGCTGCCAGGCCCTCCCTTGTCCATTTGGAAGCCCCAGCAGTCCAGGCCCCCTGCCCCTGGGAGCCTTCCTCCGCACCCTCTCTTCGCTGCCCTTGGCCCCAGCCCTCACCCTGCAGCAACAGCTCTTTACCGGTGGCAGACTGCTATGTGACCTCTCCACTGCCGTGTCAGCTGGAAGTCCCCGCTGGGCCCTGCTGCGTCCCATCAGCTTCTCTCTCGCTCTGACCTGAGCAGCTGCAGAGTCTCCTGGCTATGGTTGATGCCTCCGGCGCTCCTGTCCTGCTGACCCAGGCCGGCCCACAGATGAGAAAGTGATCGCCCCTTGGGTGGGTTCCCAAGATGGTGCCATTGCGGCGGCCTTTGTCTACGTAGCTATGTGCCCTCTCCAGTTCTGCAGACTCTACACCCCCAAGACCCTGCTCAGCCTCCCTTTCTCCCAGGCACTTGATTCTGGGGGGAAACTGCCCCTTCCCCACCCTGTCCTCTTGGTTCTATACCAGCCTCTCTATCACCCACCCCTTCCGTGGACCACTTCCTATTCCAAGCACGACTTGATGCTCTTTAGCCCTGCCTGGTTCACAGGAGAGGAGCCAGCCTCGGAGAAGGCGGCGCTGCCTCCCCTGCCCTGATAGTCAGCGACAGAGTCTGGATCGGATGTGGTCCCTTGGACACTGGGTGCCCTGAGCGGCCTCTGGCCCTTCCCTTGTATCCTCAGGCAGCGGATCTTGAGCCCACAGCTGTCCAGGTACATGGACCCCGACTCCAGCAGGGAGGGAGGCCGGAGTGGAGCAGGGACCCTGCTGGGCCTGAACTGGGTGGCTGACGTTTTCACATCTGGTTCTGTTGAACTGTAACTCGCGTTATCTACTGAAGCCAGGGCTATTTTTATCCTGACATGTGAGGTTCCTTCACGTCATAACCACAAAACTCAATCCAAAACATCCCGGGGCAGGTTGTTTGTGAGACGTTCTGTGGATTCTCATGTCACCACATCAGGTTTCACTTAGTAACATCTGCAGGGCTGGCTCCCCGGCCGCCCACCCCGCCAGCCTGGATTTCTGTGTGGAGTGCATCTCTGCCCCTGGCCAGCCGCCAGTCATGTGCACTTCCTGCCAGGGCCTGGCAGGCTCCTCGCTTGCCCAAACCAGAAATTCAAGGCACAGCGGCCTTCGGCTGAGGGATGGCGCTCTCCCTCATGCTCCTGCCTCTGCAGGATTGGGGAATGGAAATCCCACTCTCCTGGGCCCCTCACAGAGAGCCTGTCTCCCGAGACACACAGCCAGGTTGTGGGCCCCCCTCTCCCTCGCCCCCCCGCTGCAGCAGCTGCCCACCATCTCCAGGGGGCTGTGCCTCAGTGGCGCCCCAGAGTAAAACCGCTGAGGTCCTCGGAGCGCAGTGTTGGAGGGTGTGCCCTGAGCTGCCCTGTCCCGGCTCCCACTTTCCTCATGCGCCTGCAGCATCCAGCCCAGGACCCTGCTTACAAGAGCAGATGAGCCAGAGCCGGAGGTGGGCGGAAGAGTAGGCAGCAGTGAGGTGGAAATCAGCATACTTGAGGGGCCCATTGCTCCTGTAGTCTCCCTCCCGGGGCGAGCTTGTTCTCTCTCCACCCATCTCCTCCTCCTGAGCCTGCAGCCCTGCCTCAGAGAGCGTCTCAAGCCAAAGGGCAGCTCAGATCAACAGAGTGGCTGGGGGCGATGGGGGCCACTGAGGCTGGGAAAGAGGGAGCAGCCCCCACCCTGTCCTGCTGAGCACTGAGGCCTTTCCCATCCCTGTCCAGCCCGCCCTCCCTGCCCCCTCAAGTGTGGCCCCTTTCCCCACCTCCCCTGCTGGGAAAAGACTGCCCTCCTCAAACCTCTGGTCTCAATGCAGCCCCTCCCAAGGCTCCCAACCCTGTCTTGGGGAGGGCAGAAAGTCTTTAAGCCGTGGGAGCACTGTGAGGGCTGAGCTGCACTCAGCTGAGGATGTGAATCGCTTGCTGTGGCTTCTCACAGCTGTGACACTGCCCTCCTCCTCCCTTCCACTAAGGGCCTCAGCTCCAGGGTCCAAGGGGCAGCCTGGATATTGAGAGTCCATTTTGGGTCCACACTGGGGGCTGTGGCTAAGGAGACCAGAGTTGTGTCCAGAGCAGCCCAGGCCTTCTCTTCTGCCATCTTTGGCCAGACTGCCAGCGGAGAGATGGGCTGATCTCCCTCCCCAGATGTGTGGGGGTCACAGATGGCCCCCCTTCTTCCTCAAAGCATCCTGACAGAGCACTGTGAATTTGTGCCAGAAATGAAATCTCCCACTCAGACATTTCAGACCAGCTCCCAGACATCCATTCTGAGACTCAGAATGAGAACAGTCTGCCCTGCGCAGTGCTCTGTGCTATAGGACACTTGCTAATAAAAAGGAGCCCCCATTTATTGAGTGCAGACTGTGCAGCAGGCTCCAGACCCAGCACATTACATGTTTTTATCTCATTTAATAGGGGCTCTTACTGCACTCACTTTATAGACGAGGAAACTGAGGCTTAAACACCATGCTCAGTGCTTCCTACTGCCCCTGTGAGGCTGGAACGGCCCCGCACCTCTCCCCACTCCAAACAAGCACCTGGGAGAAGCTTGCAGTGAACTGGGTGCCTCCAATGTGGGCAGCATGAAGCCAGTGCCCTCCAGCCAGGCCACCACAGCCTACCAAATTCATCTCCTGAGGGTGGGAACAGTGAGGCAGGGCTGTCTCAACAGCTGTCTCTGTAGCCACCTCTTTAGAGATCAGCCCCAGCTGGGCCTGGGGTAACTCGATCTATAAGAATGTGACACTTGATTCTGCAAACAGCCCCTTTGGGCCAGGGAACAGAGACTGTTTGCCGTTCCAGAGTCACTCAGGACCTCCCGAGCCAGGCTGATTCAGGCAGGGATGCAGAACAATGCAGTCCAAACAAGAAGTGGAATGAGGCCTTTCCTTGAACTGGCCTTCTCACTCAGGGCTCCTTCACGCCGCTCAAGCGAGCTGTCTAGGAGGTTCTTGGGATTGAGGATGCTACAGTTTGGAGGTGTGGCTCTTGGTGAGGAATCCCTTATAGAGTGATTCACAGCTGGGAAGACAGAACAGAAAGACGCCTTTTCTAGACCCAACCATCTCCCTGGAAGGACCATGAGAGGACATAAAGGAAGTCTGAGCTCAGAAAAAAAGACGGAGCTCCTGGGAGGAGAGTCTTGCTGCTGCTTCCTGCCCATTGGCGTCAAATACAGTCTGTCTGTCCAGGCGCCACCGTGAGATTAACTTGGAATACTCTGGATGGTTCTGCACATTCTTGTTTTGTGCTTTGGGATGATGCTTCTGGCCAAGTTTGGTTCCCAGAGCCTCCACATCCTGCCTGTCTTATGCTTGTTCCTGGCCATTTCCTCCCTGGTCCAGGGAGAAAGTAAAGGCTCCCACACAACTTCTGGACCAGAAAGGGGCCAGCCTGGAAAACGATGGCTCCAGATGCCTCTGTTGGCATGAATTGGCTATTAAGATATCATGTTATACTGGAACAATTAAATATCCATATGCAAAAGGATTTAGACCCCTTCCTCACACTGTATATAAAAAGTAACTCAAAATAGACCAGAGACCTAAAATACATCAGCAAATCTTTATGACCTTAGATTAGGTAATAATTTCATACCTATGACACCAAAGGCACAAGTAACCAAAGAAAAAATAGATACATTGGGCTTAATCAGAGTTAAAAATTTTGTGCTTCAAAAAAATTTTTTTAATAAAAAGAGGCTGGGCACAGTGGCTAATACCTATAACCCCAACACTTTGGGAGGCCAAGGCAGGAGGATCACTTGGGCCCAGGAGTTTGAGACTAGCCTGCGCAACATAGGGAGACCCCATCTCAGAAAAAATTTAGCTGGGTGTGATGGCACACGCCTGTAGTCCTAGCTACTTGAGAGGCTGAGGTGGGAGGATTGCTTGAGCCCAGGAGTTTGAGGCTGCAGTGAACTGTAATCACTTCAGTGCACTACAGCCTGGGCAACAGAGCAAGACACTGTTTATTAGGCTGTTCTTGCATTAGTATAAAAAAATACATGGCTGGGCGCAGTGGCTCACGCTTGTAATCCCAGCACTTTGGGAGGCCAAGACAGGCAGATCACGAGATCAGGAGATCGAGACCATCCTGGCTAACATGGTGAAACCCCACCTCTACTAAAAATACAAAAAATTAGTCAGGTGTGGTGGCACACGCCTGTAGTCCCAGCTACTCGGGAGGCTGAGGCAGGAGAATCACTTGAACCTGGGAGGCAGAGGTTGCAGTAAGCCAAGACCGTGCCATTGCACTCCAGCCTGGGAGACAGAGCGAGACTCTGTCTCCAAAAAAAAAAAAAAAAACAAAACAAAACAAAACAAAAAAAAACCTGAGAGTAGGTAATTTATAAAGAGATTTAATTGGTTCTCAGTTCTGCAGGCTGTATGGAAAGCATGGTGCTAGCATCTGCTTGGTTTCTGAGGAGGCCTCAGGAAGTTTCCAATCATAGTGGAAGGCAAAGGGGCAGCAGGCAGAGGAGGCCAAAGCAGGAGCAAGAGAGTGAGAGGAAGGTGCCCCACACTTTTAAACAGCCAGATCTCAGGAGAACTTGCTCTCTCAAAGATAACACCAAGGGGATGGTGCTAACCCATTCGTGAGAAATCCACCCCCATCATCCAGTAACCTCCCACCAGGCCCCACTTCCAGTGCTGGGAATTAAATTTCAACATGAGATTTGAGTGGAGACAAATAATCAAACTATAGTATCACCCTGTCTCAAAAAAAAAAAAAAAAAAAAAAAAAAACAGAATGGGAGAAAATACCAGCTGATGAATGGACAAACAAAATATGGAATAGCCATAAAGTGGCTATTATTATTCAACCCTAAAAATGAATACAGAACTGATACATACTACAACATAGATGAACCTTGAAAACATGCTGAGTGAAAGAAGCCACATACTGCTTAGTTCTGTTTATAGGAAACATCCAGAATAGGCAAATCCATAGAGACAGAAGGTAGATGAGTGATCTCTAGGGGCCGTGGAAGTGAGAACGGTGAATGACTGCTAATCAGTATGCGGTTTCTTTTAGGGGTTGATAAAAATGTTCTGAAATTAGTGGTGATGGCTGCACAACTTTGTGAATGTCCTGAAAACTATTGAATTGTACACTTTAGAAGGATTAACCTTATGGTATATGGATCATATCTCAATAAAGCTGTTTTCTTTTTAAAGATGTCCTGCCTCGGGCCGGGTGTGGTGGCTCACGCCTGTAATCCCAGCACTTTGGGAGGCGAAGGCGGGTGGATCACCTGAGGTCAGGAGGTCGAGACCAGCCTGGCCACCATGGTGAAACCCCGCCTCTACTAAAAAAAAAAAAAAAAAAAAAAAAAATACAATTAGCTGGGTGTGGTGGCGCATGCCTGTAATCTCAGCACTCAAGAGGCTGGGACAAGAGGATAGCTTGAACCCAGGAGGCGGAGGTTGCAGTGAGCCAAGATCACACCACTGCACTCCAGCCTGGGCAACAAAGCAAGACTCAGTCTTAAAAACAAAACAAACAAAAAAAAAATTTCCTGCCTCAGGCAGAGTGAGTAAGGATTCCTTCCATCCTTTGGTAACTCCTTTCAGAGCTGTGGAGGTTGTCATATATTAGAAGGGATGTCCAGGGAAGACCCCAAGGGGCATACAGATACGATTCCCCAGACCATCCAAGTATTCCATCAGCCCTTCACCTGTCACCTTGGTGCTGGGTACTTTACCAAGGGGCATGTGTGCAAGGGAGGGCTGGGAGGGGTGGTGGTATCTGTACCTCGGTGTTTTCTAGCTGGGACACACGTCAGAGACATTTGTGCTCCTGGTTAGAAAGTCACCTCAGGCTTTGAAAGTTTTCAGAGTGCTATATCCTAAAAGAGCATCTTTGCCTGAGGATGAGGAAGAAAGAGCTTTTGATTTCAAAAGTAAAGCCGAAAACGCTTTGTAACATTTGTCAGTGTCTGCTTTCTGTAATCGAGTGGGTGTGCGCATCGTTTCTTTTCCTCAGGTAATATTAGGAAAGGAGCTTGGCTTTTGCCTCTTGTGGGTCCGTCAGTTTTGTTGACCATTGAGCCACAATGACTTGACCCATTGACACAAGTACCTTATCTGTTTCTTCTCTTTGACTTCTTGTTTGTCCTTAAAGGCCCAAATAGATCTCAAGTGTATTTCATTTATTGGGGTAATGCGTAGAGTTTGTTTTTTAAAAAAATTCATAGCACCTAGCAGGGTCTTACACACATGAGATGTTCACTAAGTGGTTTGGGCTTGGATGAAGGGGTGGACAGTAATGGGATTTTTTTTTTTTTTCAAGTTACGAGTAGGACTTTAACTAATGGGCATTTTTGCAGTAAGCCAAGTTGTATTTTCTTGTGCAGACTTGCCTTTTTCTCTGTTGCTCCATGGCTCTTGATTAGAGATTTCCCCTCGTCTTGTTATAACACCCCCCTCACACATCTTTTTGGCATTTATAGTTGTTTATATTCTGTGTGGAGCTCATCACCCTGTGGACGCATAATCAGAAGAAATGCTGGCTCTGTCCCTTTCTCTACAGGTACCAAAGGCTTAGAATGTTCTCCTTCCACTCCCACCATGAATTCTTACTTTTATAAGTTCATGATCAACCTTCTCAAGAGATTCAGCAGCGAACGGAAGCTCCTGGAGGTCAGAGGCCCTTTCATCATCAGGTCAGCCTTGGCGGCGCGCTTTCTCCTCTTCTTCCCACAGCCCCGGCTTTTCACTTTCATGCCATTCAAGTGTCAAAGCAGCCACCTTCTCTTTCCCTTCTCTCTCCTCCTTTTCCTGACCTTTGGATCTGTTCTTAAAAGAAATGAAGAAGGTTGCCCCTTCATACTGGTTGCTGATGCTTCTGACATGAAACAGACAGGTCAGTGTTGATGTTTTTCCACAAAACTGAATTCATTTTTTGCTTCCTGAGTTACTATCTTCCCCTGAAGTGGAATAGCCTTTTATTCAATGCCATTGTCAGGCTTTTAGAGAGGAAAGGAGGTGAGCCAGATGGCGTAGGACATGGGGCTGTGCTCCAAGCCCAGCCTGCAGTGCGGGATTTAGGCAGGCTTGGTGGAGCCAGGCTCCTGAGTCATGTGAGCCCAGCCCAGGATGGTACCAGGGCACCAGCCCCAGTGGCTGGAGGCATCTGGAACTGTCATCACCAGCAGCATGGCTGAGGCTGGTCTTTTGCCTCCAACTCAGCTCCAAGAAGTAGGGTCACCAGAAGAGTGACCCAGTGTCACCCTCGGCCTGGTGAAAGCTAGAGAAGGGCACAAATTCCTCCAGCTTCTACACCAAAGCCAGGTGGAGGAGATTTCTAGAGTAGTCCGAATGGCCCTCGGTGCTGTCCAGCCGTGGTTCTCAGCCCTGCATGTTAGATCACTGGAGAGGCTTTAAAAAAAGATGCCTTATACAAGATTAGCCAGGTGTGGTGGTACACGCCTGTAATCCCAGCTGCTCAGGAGGCTGAGACACACAAATCGCCTGAACCCGGGAGGTGGATGTTGCAGTGAGCCGAGATCACACCACTGCACTCCAGCCTGGGCGAAAGAGCACGACTCTGTCTCAAAAAAAAAAAAAAAAAAAAAAGGCCTGGGTCTCCCTCTGATGAGTGAAATCGGAACCCCTGGGGTGATGGGGTTATTAAAGTGGTCTGGGGTGCTTGGGGACTGAGTAGACTACCGACTACCATGGTCTGGGGGTCGGGAGTTGAAGGAGTCCCGGCAGGGGCCCAGGCTATATGGGGCTTCAAGGCAGGAAAGAGCCTGGGGAGCTCATCTTGCTGTAAACTAATAAGCAGGTTCAGCCGGTGGGCCACGGTGAGGATCGGAGACCTCACTCAGGGGTCAGCACGGAGGCACTGACAGGGCTTGAGCAGGAGATCAATGTGACTGGATTTCTGGCTTGAAAGACAACTGTTGCTGGGGCGAATGGGTTGGAGGGGCTGAGGTGGAGCCAGCTGGGAGGCTGTTGTCCAAGCAGAGACTGTGGCAGCTTGTGAGGGGGATGGGAAGCTGCAGCCGGATTCGAGAATGAGGATTCAAGACTGAGTACGAAGTAGATTTGTCTGGTGACTGATGTGGAGAGAGTGAGGGGAGAGGGAGCTGGGAGTGTCAGGGTGTCCAGTCCTCTGGTTTGGGCAGCTGGGTGGATGGTGATGCTGGTCCCCCAGGTGGCAGCCCCGGAATAGTGGCAGGGAGTGCATGTTTGAGTTTGAATCACTCAGGGGACATCAAAAGGAAGGTGTTGAAGAAGTAGTTTGCTGTACCAGGCTCTCCAAGGGGGTACCGAGGCCCAAGATACAGTCTCGAAATTGATGGCATAGTCATTCATTCATTCAACAGATGTTTACTGAACATTAACTGTGCAAGGGACCGTTCTAGATACTTCTGCACTGGTGGAGCTTTCATTCTTAGGGAGTAAGAAGAGGTGGAGTGAAAGGGAAGGGGTCTGAGGCTGAACCGTAAATATTCCAGACTGTAATGGTTGGGGAAAGAAGAAGCCAGAAAAGGAGGCTATGACAAAGGGCCAGAGAGGTAAAGGAAGCGGCCAAGCAGGGAGATGGCAGGAGGCAGTGAGGGAGGTGAGACCAGGGGATGGTCTTCTGGGAGCCGCTGCAGGAGCCTGAATGCTGCTGGGGGAGCTGAGGGAGTGGAGCATACAGGAGGTGACCGGCCAGCTCAGGAGCTGAGGTGGAGTTGAGGGCACCCTGGGGATGGAGCCGCAGGATTGAGTCGTGGGAGAGGACAGGCCTGTGTGACCAGAAAGACAAAGAACAGGACCACAGTGGGGGGCAGGGCTTCTGATGGTCTGGCCACCAAAAGGATGCCCCTGTGATAGTGGGGAGGCTGTCACCACCCTCTTGCTTCTCTGGGCTCTTCTAGAGCAGGGCTTCTCAAACTCAGCGCCGTTGGCATTGGAGCCGGATAGTTCTTTGGGATGGCAGCTGTCGTGTGCCCTGTAGGATGTCAGCAGCATCCCAGGCCTCTGCCCCCTAGATGCCGGTAGCACTTGCATTCACCCAGTTGGGACCGTCTGAAATGTCTCTAAAGATTGCCAGAGGTCCCCTAGGGAGGAGAATCACCCCAGTTGAGAACCACCATGTCAGAGAGACAGAAATGGATTCTTAACCTTCATTGGCCGAAAGAGGAAGATTTCCATGGTGTTTGTTCCCATCACGTTGGCCAGTTTCAGGTAGGGGATTGAGGTAGAGGTTAGCTACGGTGCAAGAGGGCCCCCCACCAGGAAAGCAGCGGGATGTTCCCACAACAGTGACAGTTACATCATGTGGTTTTCCAAATTGCAGAGGCATCAGTACTCAGGATGAGCTCTCCTTGCCTGGACGACTTTCAGGGAGTCAGTGGAAGGAGAGGCCTTTGGAGGAGGAATTTGTAGCTGGCATCCCCTCTGGAGAACTGGGCTGAAGTGGGTTTTCCACCCTGTCTCAGCCCCACATGCCCAGTCAGAGGCATGGGGAGGAGTTTGGGGTAGTAACCAGCATCTCTAGGCTGCACGGAGCAGAAGTGCAGGCCCCATGGGCACACTTGCATGCCCTCCCCACCCGCTCGGGGCCCGAGGCTCTGTGAAGCCGGAGGCCCGCCCACCGCCATGTTCCCAGGTACAGACTCCAGGCCAGGGAGGCTTTGCTTGCTTTGCAGTGCGTCTCCTGGGCTTCCTGGGCTCACGGGAATCATCATTTTGCAGAAGGGAAAATGAGAGGAAGTAATGTGCCCACTGGGCTGGGCAGGAGCTGGGCTGCAAACTCCTGCACTCTGCTAATTCAGCAGCCGCCACTTTGTCCCTTCTGTGTGGGACTGCAGAGCCTGGTGCTGTGAGAGGCCCTGAACATCCTGCGTGCCAGGACCACCTGAGGCCCAGCTCCTCAGTGTGCTCAGGAGCTGGGCCAGTGGGTCCTCCCTTCCCATCCTCCAGGGGCTCAGTATGGCGATCGCTTGCCCTCCTGGGGCTCAAACCTGTCATCGGCCACACTGGGTTCTTAGTGGAAATTGAGGCTGGCCTCCAGGCCTCACTCCCACCCGCACAGCCACAGAAGGTCTCTTAGCCATTGGCATCCACACCAGAAGCCCAGTGGGCTGGGACAAAAGGAACCTTGTGGCTGGGCCTCTCACAGAGGACTGGGTCTCTCCTAATCCTTCACCTGCTATCCCCCAAAAGCAGCACCCACACCTGTCAGTGTGCATCCTGGCAGACAGCCACCCGGCCCAGCTGGCTCGGGAGCCTGCTGCCCACTCTGCCAGCACACCAGGCCATTGTCAACCAGCCCCTGGGTTGCAGGCCCAGTCACCCAATCTGGGCACACACACAGCATCTGACATGGAGAAGGCCCTGCAAACATGTGGCTTCCTCCATCCTCCCCATGCTCCTATGGGGGGCTGAGGCCCTACCAAAGAGCTTTGTTGAGGTGGGGGCTATCCACCTGCCCTCCTGCTTCTCCATCGCACTTCCTTTTCTCCTGCGATGACTTTAAAGAGGGGCATCATGGGCTAAGTGCGGTGGCTCACACCTGTAATCCCAGCACTTTGGGAGGCCGAGGCGTGCGAATCATGAGGTCAGGAGTTCGAGACCAGCCTGGCCAACATAGTGAAACCCCGTCTCTACTAAAAATACAAAAATTAGCCAGGCATGGTGGTGCATGCCTGTAATCCCAGCTACTCGGTAGGCTGAGGCAGGAGGATCGCTTGAACCCAGGAGGCGGAGGTTGCAGTGAGCCAAGATCGCACCACTGCACTCCAGCCTGGGCGACAGAACAAGACTTCGTCTCAAAAAAATAAATATAAATAAATAAAGAGAGGCGTCACGATGGTTCCGCAGATGCTGGCATGAAGCCACAGGCCTGATGAGGAGCACAATGATTTCTTAACCCCCTCTTTAGCTGTTAGGCAAACTCTAAGCTGTTCTTCTCAGCCTCCAAGATTGCACACTGAGAAAGAAAGGAAAGAGATTCTTCTGGCCAGCAAGTGAAAAGCCGTTCTTTTGGCAGGAGTGTGTTTAGCTCTGGGCCCTGGAGCGGCTGCTATAGAAAGACAGAGGCATCGGGAGTTCTTGAAGACACACATCTGGTGGGGGTTCTTGGCATTGAGGAAGATGCATCATTTACCTAAAGACCTTGGGAGCGTTTCCTCTCCCCCAGGCAGCTTTCCCAGGCCGCACCTCCATGTCGGAGTCGGTGGGGGTGAGAACGGGGTACCCAGGCTCCAGCCAGGCTTGAGTGGGTTGGACTTCCTCTCGGTGTCCACACAGCCTCCTTTTCTGGTGGACGTAACAGTTTAGATGCATGTCAAGGTGAAGCCAATGGCTTTAAAACCATTTTTCAGCCAGCTACTCTGGCTCCAGCCCTTCCCTTAGCAGCAGGGAGTTGAGGCCAAGCTCACAGATAGAGGGAAGATGGTGACATGTGCGGTGGGGTGCTATACCCCCACTCCCTCCACAGGACTCTGCAGGACGAAGGCAGATGAGCCTCCTGAGGCACTCGTTTGGGGCTCAAACCCCAATTCCTCCCATTTTTAACCGTGTGACCAGTTTCCAAGCCCTTTCTGCTTTGTCTGTGACACAGCGATGATAGTGCCTGCCGTGTCATAGTGTGGTGGGGTTATATAAATGGCGCATGTGTCAGCCCCAGTGCTGGCTGTGTCTGATAAAGCGAGGCTGTTGTTCAGCCTCCCCACAGGGCTTCTGTCTCCCAGGGTGGTCTGTGGAGGGGGAACCACACCCCTGAGGGGATGAATTCATGGCACCTTCTGTGCCGAGAGCTGGCTCCGGTGCACCGGCCCTGTTGCCCCAGCGCCCAGGGCACCCACCAGCGGCCCGGCCCGGCTCCGCTAAAACAACCGTGCCTGGAGTAGGTGTTGGTGTGCGTTGCCCTCCCCCGGCCTCTTCCCACCCTCCATGCTAATGCAGGCAGAACAAGCCCAGGCCTTGTCTCCCCGTGAACCATCCACTTATACTCAGTAGAAAGGAGAGGAGGGAGAAAACCCAGCCTCTTTGATAAACTGTGATATGAACTCCAGCGTGACCCGACAGCTGTGATCTTTACAAGGCCTGCTTCTGTGCTGGGAAGCGAGCAAGTCTGAAGACAGTCGCTCTGCCTGCCAACACGGCCCTCCGGCCAGCCGCGCTTTGGCTTCAGCGACTGTGCATTTTTCCCGTCCTCTTCCTCCCTGCCGCCTTGCAGAGAGGACCGGGGGAGAATGCTTGCATCTGTAATGAGCCACTGTATGCGGTGAATGCCAGGGCCTGACCCGAACCCGCCCAGTTAATGGTAGATGAGGTCCGAGCCACCTCTCAGGGGAAACGGGGCACTCCTCAGATGAGGCGGGCATTTGGAGAGGATGGGGCCCACACGGGAAAGGAGGAAGCAGTCATGGGACTTCTTTCATGAGATCCTGACCCAGAGAAGCCCAGCAACAAGGCTTCCGGTTCATTCTGGGCCTCCTCTCACCTCTGCTACAGACAGGCGTGGCAGCCTGTCCAGCTGAGCAAATGCTCAGAGTCCCTAATATGTGCCCCTGCTAGTGCCCCTCCCCAGTGTCCTGGGTTTGCATAAGAGCCCTTGTGTTGGGAAGAGGGGGAATAGGTGGAGTGGGGAGCTGATTGGTCACTGAGGGGGTGGGGGTGCTGGGCAGCCGCTAGAAACTGGACTTGTTTTTAATTGTGGGGCCTGGGGGAAGGGCCTGAGAAGAAACTCTCTTTCATGCTGTAATTGGGAAATTCCACTTTGCTGGCCTCGTGCATTCTGTCTTGTGGACAGGGCCCTTGGCTGGGGCCAAATCACCAAGGTGTCCAAGGCCACCCGCCGTCTGCACCACTGGCGCCCCTCCCAAGCCCAGCTCTCACATCAGGCTCTGTCATCCCCCGCAGCTGCCCAGTCTCGAGTCCGTTTGGCATCAGGACCCCCTCGTCACTCTATGAGTCTTTGTGTGTGCCCCCTCACCTGCCTGGGGGCATTGGCCGGGCCCCCAGAAGCCCATTGTGCTGGTACTAATGGATGGCGAATTAGAGTGAAGTGGCCAGACCAGATCCCTGTTTGCCTCAGGCCCCAGCTCACAAGCTAGATCTCCTAGGCGGCCCCACTCTTCCTCTTGCCCCTTTAATGGATTGCGTTCATTCGTTCGGGATAAAAATAAATTGCTGTGGCAAATGTGAGCCAACCTAAGTCTGTTTGCTAGAAGAGGCCCCGATCCACCTACCCAGAATGCAGATGAGTTTTGATCTTTCTTAAGTCCATAGCCGTATCGATTGGGCCCCCAGCTGAGGGGAGGGAGACAGGACATTGAACAGGCAGGAGGAATTCTTCCACAGAACTTCCTGCTTCCCTCTCAGCAGAAGCCTCTCTTCTTGCTGGCTTGAGTTGTCTGTCCAGCTCCTTGTGTGAATCTTCTGGAGTTTTCCACAGCCGTTCCCCACCCAGGGGCCAGGGCTGAGGTGTTTTTGTTACCATGCAAGGGACACAGAGGAGTGTGTGCAGCAGGAGCCGCTTTACACAACCGGCTCTCGGCTTCTCATCTCCTAATTGCAGACCCCTTGGCAATGGGAATGGCAGGGGGACCCAGGAGGCCCGAGAGGCCCAGTCTGACACACAGAAAAGATTGTTGGGAGAAAAAGAATGCTGCCCTCCCAGGTGAAAAGATGACCTTGTGAGGTGCAAAGTTCAGGGAGTCCAGAGAGCCTGGCCCAGCCTGCATTCCATTGTTCCCTAGCCCATGGCAAAATGACCAGCATCCCTGCACCTCACAGAACCATCGGAGATTGTTCCCTGTTGACCCAGAAGTGGCTGGGGATGGAGAGGGGGGTGGTCCTGGCCTTGCTCTGCCTCCTCCAAGCAGTCCCCACACTGTCATACACACTGGCACTCCCTCTAAGAAGGGATGGCTTTTCTCCTGCAAAATGGATACCACATGTGATGGGCCTTGCTAGACCAGGCTGGGATGAATTAGGTCTGACCTGGGGCGTGAGGGGAGTAGAGGAAATGCTGGTCAGAGGGAGCCCTGCACACTGTGCCCAGGGGGCCCAAGAGCCTCAAAGGGGCAGCACCCTGGTGTTTGCGGGGGTCCACGTGGCTTTGAGCAGGGCTGGTGGGAGGAGACTAGAGGTCACAGGTGAACTTGGCAAGAGGTGGCCATGTGTCCTTCAGGGTGACCCTGTTGCCACAGCCCAAGCAGCCATGCTCCCACTGAATCAGCGGTCACCCCCACTTCCAGGAGCCCCTGTGATGGAGGGGAGGACCCGGCAGCGGATTGGTGGGAAAGCTCCCCTCCTCGGTGGCCACCACACGGCACACGTGGTCAGACTCCTCATCAGGTACACGCTGGCCCCTTGCCAGTCTTTCACCAAAAGCATGTTCTTTGTCGTCTACACACCTGAGAAGTATCACCTCCCCCAGCCCATAGCTCAGGCAACCAGCAGGGCTGGTAGGGTGATGGTCAGGAACAGTTTTCAGGGGCTGAGAACTTGATAATGAATTTCTTTCTGAAGCTTGAGAAGTTGTTTCTAGATGGGACCTGCAGTATTCTCTGGATCTCACTATTTAGACTTCACCTAAGGATGCCAGGACACTTGGAAAGATGTGACATTGGTCACTCCAGCAGCTTCATTAATTAACAAGTAGCTAATGTGTACCATAATGTGATATCATTTACTTATTTTTTGAGACAGGGTCTCACTCAGTCACCCAGGCTGGAGTGCAGTGGCACAATCACGGCTCACCTCGCCATGACCTCCTGCCTCAGCCTCTCAAGTAGCTGGGACTATAGGCACACACCACCATGCCTATTTTTTTTTATTTTGGAGTAAGAGGAAGTCAGTTGCGCATTTTTCTTGCACTTGGTAAATCTTTTTTTTTTTTTTTTTTTTTGAGACAGGGTCTCACTCAGTCGCCCAGAATCAAGTGCTGTGGTGCAATCTCAGCTCACTGCAACCTCCACCCCACCGGGTTCAAGCAGTTCTCATGCCTCAGCCTCCCGAGTAGCTGGAATTACAGGCGTGCACCACCATGCCTGGCTAATTTTTGTATTTTTAGTAGAGATAGGGTTTCACCATGTTGGCCAGGTTGGTCTCAAACTCCTGACCTCAGGTGATCCATCCACCCCAGCCTCCCAAAGAGCTGAGATTACAGGCATGAGCCACCTCACCTGGCCACATTTTTTATTTTATTGTAGAGATGGGGTCTCACTATGTTGCCCAGGCTGGTCTTGAACTCCTGGGCTCAAACCGTCCTCCTGCCTTGGCCTCTCAAAGTGCTAGGATTACAGGCATGAGCTACTGCAGCCAGTCAGTATCATTAAAAAATGTATATACAGTGGTAGGTTTGGAACTGGCCCCTAGAAACCATTTTCCATCCTCTGCCTCCTTGGGGCCTGCCTGCATCTGAGCCAGGACAGACAAATGTGGGTGCCCTTTGTCTTCAGTGTATTGAAACACCGAGCATGTCTTGGCCATCGTTGTAGAATGCGTTTCTCAGGAAGCTCTTTCTCTTGTCCCGGTGTCCTTTCAGCGTGTTTCCCTGGGTTGCCCTTGTACACCCCTGTGCACTTCTCCCTTCTCTCTCCTCATGTGATTTAGCAGAGTCACAAAGATCACAGAACCCCCGCGCCCTGGCTCCTGTCACAGAAACACACCCAAAAGGGTTTCTGCTGCATGCGGTTTGTGAAAGGCCGCCCAGACCAGGCGCCTCTTCCATGGGGAAGGAGAGAGCTCCTGTCTGTGAGCAGGGGTGATGTGGCCCTTGGAGGGGCCTGGCCTCGGGGACCCATGGCGCAGAATTCCGTCTCAGATGGCACTCACCACCCTGCAAGGGAGAATGCAGTCCCCGGGGAAGAGTCCTGGGTGGGCCAAGTCCTCTTCATAGCCCAGGCAGGGATGGCCACCAAAGAGGCTCTTGGGATCTGAGTGGATGAGGGAGCTTTCTGTAGTTCAGGGCTCAGATGCAGTGAGTCCCAGGAGAGTGGGGGCCTTGGATCATTTGCCGTTGTCGTCATTGTTCCATCTTTTAAAGGCACCTGTGGCACCTGAGCATCTGCCCTCGCCCCCAGTCCTAGGTTTTCAACTGTGGCATTGGGAGGTGATCTGCAGGGTACTGCATAGCCATCCAAAGACCCCAGAGCTGAGGTGCCCTCCACCGGGCATGGATTCCTGTGCTGTGAGGAAAGAGAGAGTGATGGCCTGATGGTGAGACCGATGTGGGGGGACACGCCTGCCATGAGCACCATCACACGGGCCCAGAGGACACATGCTATCCAGGACTGGCACCATGAGATTCACCTAACCCTGTCTGCAGAGCAGTGCCCGATCTGCCAGCCCACAATCCACAGCTGGAGGGGCCTGGAGAGTTCGTGTTCTGCAGCCCAGAGAGGCACAATGGCTGTCCCATGCAGCAGACGGGGACAGAGCTGAGATGAGAGCCGCGTCTCCTGATCGCCACACACCAGGACAGGACCCCAGACCTGGCAGCCAGGGGCTCAGCCTCATTAGAGAGAAGCCGGGCCCTCTCATGGGGTCGCCATCCTACCCAGGGTTATTTAGCCTTAGGAAAATGCCCACAGAGACCTCTCTTCATGTGACACCATCCTTGTCCTCCTCTTCCTTCTCTTCTTCTCCTCTGCTTCCTCTTCCTTCCTCCCCCTCCTCTTTCTCGTCCTCGTCCTCCTTTTTCCTTCCCCCCCTCCTCCTCTTCCTCTTCTTCCTCTTCTTCTCCCTCGGCTTCCTCTTTGTCCTCTTCCCTTCCTCCCATCCCCATCCCCAGGGCTCTCATCCCTGCCTGGGATGGCTCCCACTGGCTCCACCCACTCAGGCAGAGGTGAAGCACCAAGTCCATCTGTACATCCTTTCTGGCTTCCTTCTAGGCCCCAGCCCCACCATGCCGGCCTGTCCCTTATTCTGGGCCATTTCTGGTCTCTAGCCGGCATACTCTCCCAGGAGCTCCCTGGCACTTTGGCGGTGAACATCTCTCCAGGTCTGAATCTCCCTTTTGACTCTTGCTCAAGAGGACGTGTGTCGCCCCCTCTTCCCAGGGATGTATTTTTCCCCTGGCTTACCGCAGTGGCTCGCATCATCCACTTTGGCCTCTTTGAAGCCAAGCTGAGATGATTCAAGTGCACTCAAGTCAGCGCTCATTTTTTCTACTCCTCCACCAGTCTGTTTTGAGCCCCGTCTCTCACTTTCCTTTTTTGCAAGCTGCTTCCTTAAGTGCTAAGTTTTGTGTCTCTTTGTTCCCTCAGAAGGGGTGTGACCTGCCCTGGCCCCAGTCTTGAGCTCCAGCTCCAGACCACATGGGCGGATAGCCCCAACATGGGGCCATCGGGGCCTCCTCAGTACCCCAGGAGAGCATTTTTTTCCACCTGATTGTGGCACTTGTGTCTCCGTTTCACCATCCACCTCGTCAGCAGTAAACCTGTGTCCTCAGATGGGCCCTTCTGCCCCCAGGCTTGCTATTTGCATATCCACTCCTTTCCCTCTGAAGGAAGAACAGTCATCCAAACTTGACAACTCCCAGCCCTTCCCACTGCTTCAGAGAGGAAGGTGCCTTGGAAGCTCCACAGCACCGGAGACACTCCATCTTGTTTTCAGCTTGGTCTTACCATCTCCCTGGGAAGCGTTCTCCCTTTCTTACCACATAACACATGCTTCAGCACCCCAGATGTGTCGTCTTTCCTCGTCCTGATCAGGGCCGTGTGGCAGCATCAACTCCCTCCAGGCTCGATGCCCGGATGTCTTTGGTGACTGTAAATTTAAAGAACGTACTATTTGAAAGTGCACAAATCATGAGTGTGCTCCTGTAAATTTTCACTAACTGTGACACCAGGAAATGAGCCCTCTGATCAAGAAATAGAACATTTCCAGCACCAGAAAGGTCCCTTTCACGTCTCCTGTAAGTGACAGCCCCTCCCTGCCTCCCTCAAGTACACGTGTACTGACTGCAACACAAGAGGTTCATCTTGCCTGGTTTTGAGCTTCATGTAAATGGAACCAACCGTACAGCTGGTGCTCTTTTCACAAAGCCTGGCTTCTTTGGATCCACATTAGGTTTGTGAGATTCTTCTGTGTTGGATGTCACAGTAGTTCACATTTCCGTGGAATATTCTGTATGACGATACTGTGATTTATTTATCTCTTCTAGTATTGATGGGCATGGGGGTTATTTTCGGTTTGACACTATTATGGATAATGCTTTCTTATGTGCCTTTTGGTAAACATGTAGACACATTTCTATTAGATATATACCTAGGAATTGCTGGATTGGCAAGCAGACATACCATGGGCTTCGGGAGGTACTGTCCAAAGTCCTTGTGCCAGCTTCCACTCCCGTCAGCATTGTGGGAGAGTTCCGTCTGCTCCACGTCCTCACCAACACTTGGTATCATCAGTCTTTGATTTTAGCCATTCTGATTGGGGCACAGGAGTATCATCTTGTGGTTTTAATATGCATTTCCCTAAAGACTAATGAAGTTGAACAACTTTTCATAGCTTAGTGGCCTTTTGGATATCCTCTTTTTTTTTTTTTTTTTTTTTTTTTTTGAGACGGAGTCTCGCTCTGTCGCCCAGGCTGGAGTGCAGTGGCGCAATCTCGGCTCACTGCAAGCTCCACCTCCCGGGTTCACGCCATTCTCCTGCCTCAGCCTCTCCGAGTAGCTGGGACTACAGGCGCCCGCCACCACGCCTGGCTAATTTTTTGTATTTTTAGTAGAGACGGGGTTTCACCGTGGTCTCGATCTCCTGACCTCGTGATCCGCCCGCCTCGGCCTCCCAAAGTGCTGGGATTACAAGCGTGAGCCACCGCGCCCGGCTGGATATCCTCTTTTGTGACGAGTCTGTTCAAGTCTCGTTTTCCCATTGAGTTTCTGGTGTTTCTCTTATTGATTTGTGGAAGTCCTTTGTATATTCTGAATCGGAGTCTTTCTCAATTGTATATACTGTCATTATCTTCTCCTACTCTGTGGCATATGCCTTATCACTCCGTCAATGATGTCCTTTGACGAACAGACGTTCTTTATTTTTAATGTAGTCCAGGTAATCAATTTTTCTTTACAGTTAGCATTTTTTGTTTTGTTTTATGATGCTTTTTCGGGGAATTAGGAGCTCATGGAAACATACCCATGAAGCCGCCTGTTTCTGAGTGATGATTGTTCCGCATTCCCAGTAAGTGGATGCTGAGCATGATCCACCTGGAATCCAGAGGTGTTTTTTCTTAATTCTTGACGGGGCCTTGGAAACCATCTAGTCCAGCCTGTTTGTGCTTTGCTAAAGCAAAGTTTCCTAGCCATCCTGCCAGCCCTCCCGACCTGCCAGAATCCAAGGGGCTTCTGTGGCAGCCAGGCCAGCAGTGGTCTGCAGCCTGGAGCTGGGAACCACTAATCTTACTGTATTGGGCAGCACCCTTTGGGTGGCACGTGGTAGGAACCCAGGTCAAAGGCACCAAAATGAGCAAAGGAACTCTACTGGCTTCTGTATCCAGACCAAGACCAGGGTCAGCAAGATCTCTCCAGTCTTTGTTTGAGGTCAGCCATGCTGTTTTGGTCTCTTCCAAGTGGCAGAGACACGGCCACCACATCACCTGGGCATTGCATCCCAGCCAGTCATGATCCAGAGGGAAGCTCTGATTGGCCCAGACAGGGCCAGTGGCAGGGAGGTGGGGCTGAGGGGTGCTGTGAGTGGCAGCCCTAACAGAACCCCACATGGAGTGGGGGAGTAACAGCACACCTAAGGAAGGGGGCCGCTCTTCCCAGGAGATGCTGAGCCAGGAGAACCACAGGGGCTAGCCACGTGGCTGCCTTCCCAAGCACAGTTTTCTTTGTTTTGTTTTTTTGTTTTTTTTTGTTTTGAGAAGGAGTCTCACTGTCACCCAGACTGGAGTGCAAAGGCGCGATCTCGGCTCACTGCAAGCTGTGCCTCCCGGGTTCATGCCATTCTCCTGCCTCAGCCTCCCGAGTAGCTGGGACTACAGGCGCCCACCACCACACCCGGCTAATTTTTTGTATTTTTAGTAGAGACGGGGTTTCACCATGTTAGCCAGGATGGTCTCAATCTCCTGACCTCGTGATCTGCCCGCCTTGGCCTCCCGAAGTGCTGGGATTACAGGTGTGAGCCACTGCACCTGGCCCCAAGCACAGTTTTCTTAAAAGAGAAATGCAGACGGGGATCATCACTATCTCCTCCTAATCCCTGTGAGGACTGAGTGACGAAGCATGTGGCAAGTGCTTAGGAGACAACCTGGCACCTAGTAACTGTGCACTCAGTACCAGAAGCAACTAGTAGATAACTGTGAGGAGCTGAGGAGGCCCTGGTGCGGGCAGTGGCTCGTCACAGAGCCAGGCTTGGCCCGACTGCTCCCTCGGGCTCAGCTCCTGGAACACAGGTGTTCTGGGGTTGACTCACTTTCTCCTGTTTCTAGAGAAGGGTAAGAGAGAAAGTTATAGAGTCATTCAGATGAACACTCAAGGCCCGGCGCGGCGGCTCATGCCAGTAATCCCAACACTTTGGGAGGCCAAGGCAGGCAGATCACTTGAGCCCAGGAGTTCAAGACCAGCCTGAGCAACATGGTGAAACCCTTGCCGCCCTACAAAAAAAGAGAAATGTAGTTAACTGAGCATGGTGGCATGCACCTGTGGTCTCAGCTACTCAGGAGGCTGAGGTGAGGGGGAGGCTTAAGCAGAGGTTGCAGTGAGCTGAGATCGTGCCACTGCACTCCAGCCTGGGTGACAGAGTGAGACCCTGTCTCAAAAAAAAAAAAAAGAAAAGAAAAAAATGAATACTCACACCCCAGCACTCTCCCCTCTTCTGTCCCCCAACCCACCCAGCAACTAGCCCTTGTCCAGTGCTGTGCAGTCAGGACTCTGGATGGCACATGGCAGAAAACCAATTCTCACCCTTACAGTAAGAAAAACAAAGGTATCAATACTATTCAGTGTGCCAATCTATATCCAGAAAATACATTCTATACTTTTTTAAAAAAAGAAAAATAAAGGTAGTGTGCAGGCAGAGGCAAGGATGGGCTCATTTAAAACTAGAAGTTCAAGGCTCAGGCCACCTTCTGTCCTCAAGTCCTCCTCTCCCCCGCCACAGCTGGCTCTTCCTCCTCCATCTGCCCCATTAGTGGACAGGCCACCCGCTCTGTGGCCAGATCTCGCTCCGGCCCTCTCGGCACCCCAGCTTGCAGCACCTGTCCTGGGCTCGTCCCATTGGACCCGCCAGTGTGGCCAGAGTGCGCTGGTGCTGATTGCCCTGAACAGGGTCGGGTGCCCACCCTCAGACACAGGAACAGGCGTTCATGGGCCGTCATGGTTCTGGAACCAGAATCCAAGGCCATGGACATCAGGAGGCAGAGCCAACAATGGTGTGGACCTGGTGGTCTGGGTTTAAATGCTCACAGAGGAGGAGTGTGAAGCAGGCCCTACCGAAGGCCACCATGGGGGTGACTGAAGGAGTGACTTTTTCACCTCCAAGCAGCCAACTCCTTCCTCCCTGCAGGAAAGTGGGAGGGTGAAGCTGTATATGTGACCCAGTGACGCTCCAGATCCACAGTGGGAGCAGGCAGTGAGGAGGTGGTGGCCGGGTATGGCCTCCAGCTGATCTCTCCTCTGTGACCTCCTTCCACCAGCAGCACTATTTCTGGAAGCATCCATGCAGGCAGAGCAGATGGGTCTTCTACCCTTTGTCGTGTGTGGAGTTGGGAGTGGACGCAGGCCCAGCATCTCATAGCAGGGCCCGCTTGGGGTCCTGTCTCCATACATGTGACCCAGGCATGGGTAGCCGCAGGGCCAAAATTGATCAGAGTCCCAGAGAGTCTCAGTCAGGGAGAGGCCAGCAGGGACCTTATGGGCCAATTGGGTTCTTTCATACAGGAAGAAACTGAGGCTCTGATTTCTCCTATAAATATTTACTGCCTGCTGCCTTTGTACGGAGGAGGGCCTGGGCCAGGCCAATATGGGCTCAGCCTCCACAGCCTGGGGAGAAGTTATTTCAGGGAGATGGGAACATCTTATAGGGGGGTGGACAAGAGCACTGGGGAGTTCATAAGGAGAGAGCTCCCTGGCTGGGGAACAGGGGTCAAAGATTCACTCACTCCACACAGAGGGGCATTCCGCGAATATTCCTGAGTGCCTGGGATGTGCCAGGCCCCATGCCAGCTGTGGCATGGCTCACGCCTCCCCCGGGGCTGCAGCCTCATGGGAGGGGCCCACAGGGACAAGTAATGAAGAAACAGGTGACCTGGTCTTGTGATCCATGCTCTGAAGGAAACACTGGGGGAGGTGGGGGGGTCCTCAGGTCGGGCCTGTGAGAAGGGGGTGCCCCACAGCGTCAGCAGAGCCAGGAAGCTGTGACCTGGATCCGAGGTTTTCTGAAAGCATAAAAGTGCCCTAGTTTTCCCCTCTCCTCAGGCTCCACTGAAGCTATGCCAAGAATTGGCTTTTAAAGGCTGCCTGAAATGTGGTTTGGAGCCAAAAATCTATAGAGCCAGCGCATTTGTGACCTTGTTGAAAATGCTTACTGAGGAAAAACAAGGGGGTGGGATTTGGGATTTTCTTTTTCCTTTGTAAAATTTAAAAATACATTTATCTGTCTGGTCCGTCCCCACCCCATCTCTATCCCGCCTGCAGGCCCTCACCTCAGCCCGACAGCCCTGACTCCACCGCATCCACGTCTTCCATTAGCCGGCACCTCCCCCATTCCCAATCCCTGGCCATCTCCCGTGCATCAGTAATGAAACATACCAAGTGGGTAAAAATAAGGAGCCCGGTTATAGCCCTGGAAATTAGGCCACAGCTGTCAGGCCGGGCAAGAGCGCTCGCCTCTCTGAGAACGGAACCGCCGGGAGCAAGAGCTCGGCCCCCTCCCTGTAAGGGTAGATCAGAGTTTCCACCCGGGGGGCGGGAGGGCACTGCTGCTGTGCTGGGCAGGCAGGGGAGCCAGGAAGCGCCGTGTGTCACTGAGCAACCCTGTCCTGGGTGTCCGTCAGTGCATGGCACAGTGCCCACCAGTGGGAACACCGCAGTGGGCAGAGCTAGTCGCTGACCACCAGGGTCAGTCACGATTGCAAGTATAGCACCGCAGCGTGGTGATGCTCGGTGGAACAGATGTGGGGGGGTGGGGTGCCCAGCCTGTTGGGGGGTCTGGGAAAGCTTCTGAAACGTGACGTCTAAGCTGAGCCAGGAAAGATGAGTAGGAACTGGTCAGGGAAGGAGGGGAGGTGTTTCTGACACAGCAAGCAGTCTGCTCAGAAGCCCAGAGGCCAGTCCCCACGCCCTCTGGGCAACCTGGAATGTGGCTGGGAGGCCCCTGGTGGCCTCACCAGCAGCCCTGAGGTACCCTGTGAGCCAGTGGAGGGCTGAAGCAGGTTCAGAAAACCTCCTCCCCCTGTGTGAGGGTGCCCAAGTCCCTGAGAGAAGCCTTCAGATAGGCAGCGGGCATGTGCCAGGCTGTGCCTGAGGTGGCTGGCTCGCAG
Source organism: Symphalangus syndactylus (assembly GCF_028878055.3). Classification (NCBI taxonomy): domain Eukaryota; kingdom Metazoa; phylum Chordata; class Mammalia; order Primates; family Hylobatidae; genus Symphalangus; species Symphalangus syndactylus. The sequence continues at coordinate 20,041,156 of NC_072433.2, read as the reverse complement.
AGCTTCCAGTGGGACGGAGGGAAGTGGGGCCCAGGGCTCACCAGTGGGGGCAGGTGGTGAGACCCTCACTTGTTCACCGTGACAGCTGTGGCCCTACACACTCTCCTCTGCCATTAGTCTTGTGAAACACCACAGGCTAGTTAGGAAGCTGGCTTGACCAGGGTTCTTGCTGCTCTGTCATTCTGGAAGGTTCAGTGCTGCTAGGACAGGCAGTTTAAGCAGATAATCAGGACTAAGTTTAAAACCCTCTCGACACCGCAGACATCCCTGCCCTGGACTTGTTTAAAACCCTCTCGACACCGCAGACATCCCTGCCCTGGACTTGTTTAAAACCCTCTCGACACCGCAGACATCCCTGCCCTGGACTTGTTTGGCTCTTCAGCGTATGCTGGCTTCAGTCAGTTAATTCCAGGTGCCTGTGAACTTGGCCAACTTTCCTCGTCCACTCATTTTTCCTGAGAAGAGTCACCTCTTTCCTTCCTCTCCCATGAGCTGAGCCCCTCCTTCCAGCCCTTTTCCTGAAGAAGACCCCCACCTACCTCTGTTGGAAGTCTCCTGCCCTTGAAGCCTGAGCGGCTGTCCCGGTCCAGTTCCTTCTGCTTCTCCTGGGCCCCCCAGTAGCATAGTAATTGGTTTCTCAGATCTTCAGCTGCGTGCCCCGTCTGTGAGTATTTCCCAGTCCCTGACCCTGGCAGGAAGACCCATCTATGATCTTACCCCTGTGGGGAGCCTGGGGGGAGAGAGATGATGGAGAGATGACTGATCCTTCCAGTCTCGTTCACTCTCGTTCCTGCCAGTGATGCCTAAAAGAGAGAGCAAAAATGCCACCTCTCTGCCCCAGCCCCCTCCCCGACCCCCGCAGCCCAAGGTCGCAGGCCCCCAGGGTGGGCCCTGGGCCTGGTGAGCAAGCAGGCCACAGGAGAGGGGCGCTGGAGCAGCTGCCGAGCGCCCTGTTTCCAGCAGCTGCAGAGATTTGTATCTGCAGTTACCGCTCCTGGAGGGTCACAGCCTCCGTTTCATTTTTGTGGTGTTTGGAGAAGAGTTCAAGCCTCTCTCCACGTATACACAGGCCCACAGGCCCAGGTTCGGGCTTCCCCCAGCCAGCTAATGGGTTTCTAGGAGAGAAAAGATAGCAATCAAATACGTGCCCACAGGCTGGGCGTGGTGTCTCACGCCATAATCCCAGCACTTTGGTAGGCAGAGGTGGGTGGATCACTTGAGCCCAGGAGTTCAAGACCAATCTGGGCAACATGGCAAGACCCCATCTCTACAAAAAAAAAAAGAAAAACAGATGCTCCTGAACAGGAGAGTGGAGAGCCCAGGAGGCAAGTGCTCTGGGTTGATAGAGGGACCCAGAGGAGCAGACATCTGACCCACAGTGGTGTGGCCTCTGGGGAAGGTGCCTCCCTAACATTTCATCATCTGTGTCTCCTCAAGCCTGCCGTCTTCCACGTCCATTCCCCTGGCCATTCTTGACTGGGCTCTTCCCTACCCCCAGGGGAAGGATGTCTGGAAAGGCAGCTCGAAACCCTTTGTACTTTAATTGAAGAAGGTGGGAGCCTGAGGCAAAAGTGATTCAAACAGCACCCAGAATGGTCATCTTCAGGGCAGAACTGTGGTCAGTGTTTCCATCCCCCAGACCCCGCTCTATGCTGGTGGCTGCAGCGTGCCCGTCATAGCCAGGCTGTTCGCGCACGGTAGCTTTTTTGCTCTTAGTGGAGATGGGGGCTTCGTCTCCATTGATGAGACTTTCCTCATCTGCTGGCGATTCTATTTTAGGAGAAAGCCTCCCCCTGTAGTAGGCACTCCTGCCTCAAAGTGGAGCCAGGCCTTTTTTTTCATGCTCGTATTATGCTAATCACTCCTTGCAAGCAGGCAGACTTTGTAGGAGGTTTGCCTGGTTTTAGATGAAACATACGCCTTTGAAGCAAAGAGCCACCGTAGCTAAAAATACCATTTCCCGGCTGTTGATCCTCTCATTTGTAAAATGCATGTTTCCATTGTTAAACCTGCAGCAGCCCCTCTAGAGAGGAAAGCTCCACTATCGTGGCCAGGCCGGAGCACCCATGCCCTGGGGAGGTAGCACCTTCCCCAGCCCTGCCCATGGGCTCCGCCGCCAAGCCTTTCCAAGAAGGAGTCCAAGAGAAGCACCCAGAGGATTCTCAATACTTTATTTTGTGTTTAGAAATATTAAAGCACATAAAATAAAAACTGAAATAATGCAGAATGGTATAGCGGTAAATGGGAAAGACCCCTGACCACCTGCCACCTCCTCCCTTAGAAGTAGCCTCTGGGTCTCAGCTTGGTGTGTTTCCTTCTGCAGCCCTTTCTGTGCATTTATCAGCATGATGCTCGGTCTGGTGCTGGTTTGGCAGCCGTGGGCTCTGGACTCGGAGAGCTCTGCAGCTTGCCCAGGTCCACCCCCTTCGCTGTCTTTGTGCAGAACACATCTCCGTCCGGATCCTGAGCTGGCTAGACACTGCCTCTACGCTCCCGGCCTGAGCCCAGTGGCTCAGGGTCACTGTCCCTCCCCACGGAGGCTGCCATATCCCATTATTAAATCTGTCCACCCGCCTTTCTCTGTCCGTGGTTACCTGGTGTCTTTGCTCAGAGGGGCAGTGGCCTGATCCTGGCGGGGAGTGGAGGGAGCAAGCCTCTCGCCCACCAGCGCAAGTTCTGCTATAGGGGGCTCGCCTGTAACCCAGAGCTGGGACTAAGACATGTCCCCTCGGGTGACTTCCAAGGACGCCTCATGTCTGGGGCCCTCTTATTTCTCACGCGTTTAATCCAGGGAAGATTTCCTGGGCTGGCAGGGAACATGTGGATGAAAAGCCTATTTCATGCGTCTTAAAATTCTCTGAAAATGGCTGATCACAAAAGGAATTTTTTCAGCCTCCCGGGAGGCGGTGGAGGAGGGTACAAATAGGAGAACCCCTCCCCTTCCATTTGGCCGAGAATAACTGAATGAGCCCCCTCCCCACCACGCTTTGGCCCACCACTGCGGCTGTGGCGCCTCCATCCTCCCAGCCCTTTGAGACTCTGATCTTTTCACCAGCCTCTCAGAGGCCGCAGTGAGGCTGCTCTGATATTTGCTCTTTGTTACCAGTGGTGGGTATTCATGTTTAACTTCTCGTCCTGTTTTCTGACGCTTATCTCAGTGCTCTTTAAGTGGGCACTTATAAAGCCTGCAGAAAGCCATCTCAGTTCATAAAATTTCACAAAACCCCCGGACTAAAGATGTGAAGACAAGAAAGGCACTCATGGCTCTAGCTCCTAATCGCAGCCAGAAAGGCAGGAATGGCCTGTGCCCAGGGCAGCAGCTGTGAGCTGTGCTTCCTCTCGGGGTGCTGGGGCTATGCAGGTGGGCCAGGCCACATGGCTGCCAGGAGGCCAGGAAGAGTCCAAGCATGGGTCTTGCCCAAGAGCTGACCTCTTTGTCTTTCTGTTTGAACAGAGGAGGCCAGGGCTGTGCACAGCAGGCTCGGGTCCGTGAAGGTAGAGACCAGCAGGGAAACAGTGAAATGCCAAGCAGAAACTTAAACCAGGACCCAGACTCTGCACAGGCAGGGATGGGGCCTCAAGAAGGCAAGTGTCAGGGCCTTCCACCCAGAGCTCCAAAGCCAAGCCAGGCCCTGCTGCCACCCATCCTCTGAGACTCCTGCCAGTCTCCCCCTTCCCTCAGGAGGGCATCACCATGCCTGAAGCGATTGGCCCTGGTGAGGCAGTTGCAGGCAGCAGGTCTCTGGCCACCCCGGAAGCTTGTTGAGAGTACAGATCGTGGACCTCCTGGAGGGGCGGCCTGCGCGTGGTCCATGCATACACCAGGTTCTGGGGTCCCACAGTTAGGGTATTCCTGGCTTGAGGGAGCCTCCTTGTTCTGGAGGGTAAATGCGCAGCCTTCTGGGTGGATGAGGACACTGATGGGACAGGGGCTGGTGGTTCCCCACTGAGGGGCGTGGAGCTGAAGCCATGTGCATGGCGCTCAAGGCGGAGCATTCAAGGCACCCCCAGAAACCAGAATGGCAGCCCCTGGCCGGAACTCCTTCAGAGCACAGGAGGTCCTTTGAAGGAAAGTTGCCACGAGAACACAAGAGACTAGTGAATCACTGTAATCACCCAGGGCCCATGACCAGGAGGACAGCCTATCTGGTTAAATAATTGGGGGGAGGGAAGTGTTCACACGGGGCTATGGCCACATGAACACTGAGGCTGCTGGACCCAAGTTGGGCACGTGGCTTTAAGGCCAGAGGGGCCGAGTGTGGGCCCTGCCGAGGCCTCCGTATCTTGGTCCAGCACCGATGAGGCAGAAGGGGAGGCTTACCGTCTGTAAACCGTGGGAATACGCAGCAGCAGGAGTGCTCCCTGGCCTGGAACAAAGGGACTAGTTTGGGAATCATCACCTGAAGTAAAGGAAAACAAACAGCTTGGTGATCAGAACACGGGCAAGGGGCGTCCCCAGACATTGCTGGGGCCGGAGTAGCTCTGGCCACCTTACTCGGGTCCCAGCACTGCTGTCGCTCACCCACCTCATTCCTCACAAGTCCCCCCGCGGTTTGCAGGGGAAAATGGCAGAGATGCAGGGATGCCTTTCCATTACCTGTCCCAAGACAGACTCAATCTCAGAGGACCCTGCGTGAGGTCACATGCCACAGGGTGAAGGGGTGTCTCTGCCTTGGGCATACAAGCTGCAGGGAATGGGTGGGAAGGGGAGCCAGCCAGGGAAGGGAGGTCTGTGTCCCTTGCAGATGCCACAGAGCGTGGGAACATGTTCATGGGAACATGAGCGCCGAGTCAGAGACCCAAGTTCTGGCCCCTCTGTGGCCCTGGCTGTGTGGCCTGGGACCAGTCCTTGGCTTCAGTTCCTTCCTGTCTCATGTGGGTGGCAGGGGCATGCAAGGGCAGGCAGGGCCAGGAAGCAGCATGCCAGGCGGTGGCGGCCTCCTCGTGGGCAGGGCTGGCCTCCACGGGGGCAGCTGAGCACATCCTCAGGAGGAAATCCTGCTTAGAGGGGTCAAGCCCAGAGGGCTTCAAAGGGAGAGAAAGGTTATATCTGCAGTTCTCCAGCAGAGCCCAGGAGGCCCCAGGGCACGTAGGGTTCAGGGATGCCATTTCCCTGGCAGTATCAGCCAGGGAATGTATCAGGCAGTTCAGAGCACCAGTCTTGGCCGCGTCTCCCTGGGCACCAGGAATCTTTATATTAAAATCACCGCAGCCTGGACCTCAGGCAGCAGCTGGCCTGGCTCCCACACCTGGGAGCTGCTGCTCCCAACTGGTTTCCGGGAACCTGCTGTTGGAGTCAGCCCCATGGACTTTCTCCTCCGGATCTGAGTTTGAGTCCAGGCTGCAGAACTATGGCTGCAGTTTCAAGGCCCTGCTTCCCTCTCGTACCCTTGGAGACAAACCATTGCCCTAGGAGGGTAGAACTAAGTGTGGATCACAGGCCAACACCATCCCAGCCAGGTGTGGTCAGTGCCATCTGCCCACAGAGGTGGCTCCAGGGGGAAAGTGGGGTAGAAGGAGCTGGCTACAGATATGCTGCCCCAGAGCCACAGGAAGCTTCTGGAGAAACTCGCTCCAGTCCACACCAGAAGGCCCCGGTGATCTCTGCAGCTCAGGAGGTCCAAACTGTCTTCCCGGAAAAGTGTGTCTAAGGCTGTGTGCTGTCTGGGCCCCGGAGCTTGTTGGGGGACAAAGGGGTGGGTGGGCAGCAGTGAGTACTTGGCGCTGGGGTCAGGCTGACTGAGGGGGACTTTGGCAAGGCCTCTCATCTGTGCCGCACATGGCATTCTCTGCTAGAAAGGGCTCCGGGCTGAAATCACAAGTGGCCCATGCTGAGGAGTTGAACATACACGATGTTCCTAATGTACTGTCATTTGTGGCCAGGATTAGGAAGGAAATGGTGATTCTGGCTTGGAGGAAATCCCTGTGGCAGGAGAGGGCAGGAGCCCAGCAGGGACCCAAGGGCTTGGGCACTTCTCAGCGCTTCTTGGAGGTGATTTTCATGGAGACAACAGGATTTCCTTTAGTGACCAGTCCCTTTGTTTTCATTTGCACTGAGGATTCAGCATGCAAAGAGGTCCCTGCGGCCGTGCCAAGGCTTCATGGCCTGGGGATGATGGTCTCCAGGCAGGGGCCAGACCAGCCGCACTCCTGCCCCTACCCCCCGCACCCAGCTGTCTCCTCACCCCAGCCTTGCCCTCCTCACACTGCCTTTTTCTCCAGCACCAAGACACTATCTCAGCAGAGTCCCCATCGGTCGTCCCTGCCATCTCGGCTTCAGAGCCTCCAGCACAGGGTTACACGCCTGTCCCCAGCCCCCGCCATCTGACCTGCATCCAGCCGTATTCTGGGGTGTGTCTATGTGGGATAGAAGGCGCAGCCTCTTTTCTGAGACACAAACGCAGACCTCATTGTGAGTCATACGCCTGCCGAGTCCCCTCACAGGGACTCCTTGCAGATTGTGAAATGTGAAATGCTTCCGCCAGAGCCAGACACCTGCCAAGAACCCTGATAACACAGTTCAGAACCCACCTGACTCTGAAGCCCCTTGGCCTACAGTTCCGTGTGCATGCCCAGCCCCATGGCCAAAGTAACCCAGGCCACCTTATCTCTTCCTGGAGGTTAATTTTCTGTCCTATAAGCATTCATCTCCCCCATTGCCTGTAGGGGCCCAGCCCTAGGCCTTGTGGTGTAAGCCGAGAAGGAACCAGGGCTCAGGGAGGGCCGAGGGGCCAAGTACCACTTTAGGAAGGAAATTGGTGGGAACTAGCAGCAGGTGAGGCAGGAGACAGGGAAAGGCTGTCCTGGGAAAGAGCAGCGGGCTTGAGTACCTGTGAATGGACACAGGGGACGGGGTGGTCAGACTGAAAAGACCCATGGAAAATAAGGCCAAGGCGGGTGCGGTGGCTCACGCCTGTCGTCCCAACACTTTGGAAGGCCGAAGCGGCAGATCACCTGAGGTCAGGAGTTCAAGACCAGCCTGGCCAACATGGTGAAACCCAGTCTCTACTAAAAATACAAAAATTAGCCAGGCGTGGTGATGGGCACCTGTAATGCCAGCTACTGAGGAGGCTGAGGCAGGAGAATCACTTAAACCCGGGAGGCAGAGGTTGCAGCGAGCCAAGATCACACCACTGCACTGGATGACGGAGCGAGACTCCATCTAAAAAAAAAAAAAGAAAAGAAAAAAGGCCAAGGTAGAAGATGACTTCCATTCTAAGGAGAAGGCAGAGCCCCTCCCATGGTAGCAAGGGCCATCTGACTCCACCCTGGGCAGTTCAGAAAGCGGGAGTCAACTCGCTCCCTAGAGCAAGCCCCGAACTTAGGGTGAGGGACCTGCTAATCTTGGGGGGCTGAGGCCCCAGCTGCCTCTGTGAGACTGTTTGGTTTTCTGTGGCAGCTCCCACCCAGATGAGACCTTCTCTGGAGGTCTCTAGATGAGCCCAGCACAGGTGTCTGGGACCTCCCAGAGCCTGATGGCAGCTCCTCTTACACAGAGGGACAGATGGCTAAGAGGACTGAAGGCCTCTTCCTGTGCCCCTCCTCCCTCCATCCCCTTTCCACCAGCTCCCTACAAAACCCAGAAAAACAAGTCCTGCATCCTTCTCCTCCTCCCACCCCACTCCCTGCAAGAAACTTTTAAGTGTACCAGATACATCGACTGCATTAAACACGATGAATTTTTAAGGCATGAGTTGGCAGGGTTACCATGGCTGCCTTTGCCCTGAGGGGCACACTGCCGAGGATTGATTGAAATAAATAAAACAGATTTACAGTTTTTATACTTGGAAGCAGAGAGTTGGAAGGGAAGAGAGCAGAGGGGGAGGGGCAGGATGCAGTGAGATTCTGGAGCGTTCTGGACTCGAGATGGGAGGTCACTCCCTCCTCTCCCTATCCTAAGGTTTTACTGACCCAAAAGCTGCTTTCTCTTTAAATTCCTAAAGGATCCCAGCTGTGGGGCAGGAACAAGTCAGGGAGGAGGCCCTTTTCCGGTGGGAGCGGCCCAGGCCTTCTCTGTAGTTTGTAGGCTTGATATTAGGTTGCACCTCAGATTTATTGGCCATGAGACTCCAGGTGTCTCCTAGGAAAGCACTGGGGTCCATTGGCCTTGGACCACTGAAGGGGATGGACGTGGGCACCATCCAGCATCCAATGTAGAAAAGAAACAAGGCTGTCCAGGCGCGGTGGCTCACGCCTGTAATCCCAGCACTTTGGGAGGCCGAGGCGGGTGGATCACTTGAGGTCAGGAGTTCAAGACCAGACTGACCAACATGTCTCTACTAAAAATACAAAAATGTGCCTGGTATCGTGGCACATGCCTGTAATCCCAGCCAGCAAGGCAAGAGAATCGCTTGAACCCGGGAGGCAGAGGTTGCAGTGAGCTGAGATCGCACCATTGCACTCCAGCCTGGGCGACAGAGCAAGATTCCATCTCAAAAAAGAAAATAAACAAGGGCTCACCCTTCTGTGCATGGTCAGTGAGCCACAGGCAGCTGGGGATGGAAATGAAGGAAGGAGGCCTGGCCATAGGGAGAAGGGACGGGCCTCTGAGCCAGGATGCCCTGCCCTCAGCAGGCACCTGAAGCCTGTTGCCCTCCTGCTGGTTTACCCAGTCCTAAGGCCACTTGCAGAGAGACCAGTGGAGTCCACCCAGCCCACACTCTCCTCAGAATCAGCATCCAGCCCAGCCTCTGAGGGACCTTGAGTCAGGACTACCTGCCCAGTCACCCATATAAGAACCCCATCCCCATCCAGAGCTGCCAACAGCCTGCCAGGGAGCACAGCGATCGCTGACCCCATGCCCCATGACACCCCCTGACCAAAGAGCTGGGCTTGCAGGCAGGGTCCCCACTGGGCCAGTGGGGCTAGAGAATTGGACCTGCTGGGGTGGGAGATGGGTGCCACCAGGGGGTCCTGGTGCCAGACTGGAGAAGCAGAGGCATGAAGAACCCAGTGGGGTAGTTGCAGGGGGTGGTTGGGCAGTAGGAGGAGACCTTCCTGTATCTGTATCTAGTGAGGCCGCTTGTGTGCCCTAGTCCAACAGGAAGTACCGAGCAAAATCACCCACACTCTTGCCTCTCATGGGGCCACCAACAAGGCTCCATTGGGAAGGACGTCCCATCGATGGCACGCGAGAGTGGACAAGGTGGAGCATAGGGGAAAACTGAGGAGCTGGGGTACACCCACCCCGCCTGGAACTTGCCAGCTGAGGCTTCTTCTGAGTCCTCTCTTCATCATGGGGACGGCAGCGTTGCGGGGCCAGTGAGGGCTGGAGTAGAGACAGCAGCTGAGGGCCTGCCAGGCGGGAGCAGGCACCCCCAGCCTCCACACTCATTTCTCAAGCTTGCCGTCTCTTTCTAGGGTTTGTGTCCAGGGTCTCTCCCCGCCAGGCCAGCTGTTTTCCACACTGCTGGTGGCTTATTGTTTGGGACAGTCAAGAATGTCAGAGGCCCCTGGGAGGGGGTGGTTGCTTCGGTCTCCATTTCCCCATGAACTTCTCTTGAGTTCATCTGATGCCCTGTCCACATCCGTGCCCTTGAGCGCCAGGTTGGCCCACCTGGGCAGAGGGGCAGGCTGCGTCCACTAAGGGCCCTGCAGGCCAGTGCTGGCAGGCCAACTGGCAGAAGGGCATTCCTGGGCCCTCAGCCTCTCCTCCTCCCAGGCTGAACACTCACCCTAAACACCCCCACCACGGGTCAGATGCATCATCCGCTGCTGCCTTGGTCACCCTCTTAAAGAAGCCAGGCCCAAGGAAGGAGGGGTGGGGAGGGCAGAGCCTGCACCCAGTGAGTGCATGGGTTCCTGTCCCCAGCAGATGGCTCAGCGTCCTAACAATCACTGGGCAGGTGGGGGCGGGGGGCCAGTAGCATGCCCCTGCTTGGTGACCAGAGCCAGAGGAGGGTCCCCAAAGGGAGCCGGCACAAGTATCCTGAGCAAACGGCCGAGGGACCTGGGAAGGATCAGCCGACAGTGAGGATGGGGAAGTGTTTCTGGCCTTGGTCACTTTGCTGGTCCTGTTTTCAGAGGGTGCAGGGACATGAGGTCATGGGAAGTTTCATGTCTTCCCTGAAGCCACATGGCAGAGTCCAGCTTCCCTAGGGCGGAGCACGGCAGGGAGCCAGAATGTCAGCTCCCCACAAGGAGACCCAAGCTCCGTCCTCTGCCCTCCTGGGCCTCACCTGCCGCATGGGGCCCTGCTCCTACAGACGCCCGGCGAAGGAGCCACTCCCCAGCTCCTCCCAAGCAGGCTCCAGCTGTCCCTAGCCTCTAACGTGCCAGGCTGTGCTCTCCCCAGGCTCCCACGATGAGTCTGTCCTAAAAGGAACTGCTCCCTCTCTCCCACTGTGAGCTGGCCCTCCTCGTGCCCTGCTCCAGGCCTGCAGGAACTAACCAGATGGGGAGAGGCGACTGGCCACGGCCAGCTGCACCCTCGCACAGCAGTGTTTGCGCAGCCCCTCTTCTGCTGCTCTGCACACAGCCCCGGGCAGGAGGGGTGTTGGGGGGTAAAGCCCCCAGGAAGTCTTGTCCTCCAAACCAGGGCCTGGCTTTGCCCAAATCAGTGACCTGTCTTATCCCTGGAGGAGATGTAGTGTGTGGCCCCTGCCCCCAACCCAGGACAGAACAAAGAAGACGGCTGCAGGCTCCCGTCCATGCCTTTCTCCCACCACCCCTTCTGCTACCATGAGGCAGGGCTCCTGCCAGCCTGGACCACATGACCTTAGGGCGTGACTGGCCAGTCTAGAGCCACCCAGACACTGCGGCACCTGCAAAGCCAGTTGACACCTTACTCCTCCTGCCCACCCTGGCCCAGGTTTCACCTGAAGCAGGGGCTGTGCGTGGATGCCAGGTGGGGGTTTAGGAGAACGTCTCCCGCAGAGGCCTGTGGCTGTCCATGGCTGGTGCCTGATGTGTGCTGATGCTTGCCAGTGTTAGTGATGGGAGGGACAGTGACACGAAGGCTCACACCAGCCTGGCAGGTGTGGTGCAGTCACCTCCAGGCAGACGCTGCTTCAGAGCAGTGGAGAAGGCTGCAGGGGGATGCAGAGCCACGTCTCTCCTTCCCTGGTCTCAGCATGAGCCTTAGCCTGGCCTTGGAGGCTGCCCCAAAGGGAATATTCATGGGCAAGGCTGTGTAGTCTCAGTTCTTAAGGAAAAGTGACCGCCCCCTCTGCTGGGCTCCGGGAAGTTCAGAGCAGACCGAGGGCAGGTTGCTTTTCTGAGAGCTCCTGGTATGTGGCAGAGAAACCAAAGAGAAGCTGGTTCCGCCCCCAGCACAAAACCAGACCTGGAAGGGGGAGCAGCTGTCCAGGCAGCGGCAGCCGGCAGCCCAAGACGGGGAGGCAGAACCTCATCCACAGGGCCTCTGGGCTGTGTGTGAAGGACACAACCAGTGACACAGCCCCTGCTGGGCCAAAAGCTCCATTGCCATTGCCCTAAACGGCGTGTGTCCTTGCCTTCTGGCCACATACCACCTGCCTGTGCCTGAGTCACCGGGATACACCAGAGGCCCCCTACTGGCTCAACACACTCGCCTGTGGACCCCTGCCCTCCTCCAGCCCCATGGTGGGCCTCCAGGGTGGTACAAGAGGTCCCCTATGCCCTCCCAGACCCTGTTCAGGTTCCCTCCCACCCCAGCTCTCTGCCTTGTTTCCTAGCACATTCCAGGCCATTGTCTCATGACAAATAGCGTTTTCATGCGGGTGTTGGAAAATATGGGCACATGTTTAATGCTTGCAAGCTGTGCTCCACTGTTGACGCTGCGCTTGGGAGCCAGGCAGGCAACTCAAGCTGGGCTGGGGCTCAGCAAAGAAGTGATGACGCAGCAGCCCTGCAAGGCAGCCATCTGCCAGGCCTCTGCCAGGCAGGGACAGCCCCTGGTGCCCACTCACAGCAGGCACTGGGGAAGCGGAGTCGTGAGGAAGAACTCAGGTTCTGGAAGTCGAATCTTCTAGGTCTGAATCCTCTGTTCCTCCTCCTCTGGTCAGCTGTGGGTCCTCCCTGAACCTCAGATTCCTCTTCTGTGCAGTGGGGGTGATAACCCTACCCAGGTTGTGTGAGGACTCAGCATGACACTGTGAGTGGAGCTAGCCCAGAGCCCAGTGCCAGGTGCGTGGGAACTCCGAGGCCACCTGTCTATACAGATCCCGGTGTGGACTGGGGACTGTAGTGGAAAATGGGCCCCCTTTCCTCCCTCCCCAGCTTCCTGACTCAAGGGCCCGCTTCTCACACCCTCCACCCTGAGCCTTGCCTGTAGTAAGGGCCCCGTGAGCTGGCCAACACTTCCACTATTATTACTGTCTTCTTGAGGCTTTGCAACGCAGTGATCTGGGTTTTCCTTCTCCCCAAACCTAGGGTGACCTGGGGTCGAGGCAGGATGCGGCCCCCACCTTCTTCCCAGCAGTAGGATGGGAGTCGTCCTCAGTGGAGGCCCCTCCACTGCCAGCCCCAGAGCAGCCTCTCCAGGCTCCTCCTCCTGGGGCAAGGGTTGCTGAGCGAGCGGCTGGAGCATGGCACGGCCTCAGCGCTGCTCTCTGTGGTGCCTGCTCCCGGCCTCTCCTCTCCCTTTCCCTCTTGTGGTACTTTAATTAGTGATGCTCAGAGGGAGACACCTCACTCAGAGGGAGACACCTCCTGAGGAGGCTTGTGCTCCAGAGTCTCCTGGCATGAGCTGGCTTCCCAGGCCTCTTTGGCCAGCAAGAGAGTGCAAGATCTGGGCAGGGCAGGGCAGCCAGGCCAGGGCTTGGCCTGATGGGTGACAAGGACAAAAATGTAACATCAGGCTGCCGTTTTCCACACACTGGTGTTTGCACAGCACAAAGAGGCCTGCCTGGGCATGAACAGAGAGAATGCGCTGGCCTGGGGGAGGGGGTGGGGAGTCAGTGCACCTACGGTTCTGTTCAGGAGACCCTTGCTTCTTGGGGATGAGTGCCCTGAAAGAACTAGAACTTTCTCTTAGAAGGGGCTGGTAGGAGGGGCCTGCATTTCAGACTGAGTCTTCATCAGGACCTGAGGTTGGAGCCGAGGCCTCGCTATCTGGGAGGAGCCTGCCACGTGCGGTTCCTGGCAGAGCCATCTGGCCAGGGCAGAGCAGGCGGAGCCTCTAGGGCCATGTGGGCTTGGCGAGGTCAGGAACCAAAAAACCCAAGAGGCTAGAATGCCACGAGTGGAGGAGGGACAGCAAAAGGGAGGCTGGAGAGGAACCAGCAAGAGGTGTGAGACCCTGTAGGCCGAGGTGAGGGGCTGGGTTTGTTTCAGATCCAGGAGGAAGACGCTAGCAAATCCCAGCAGGGAGGGGCATGCTCTGGTGGGCCTGTTTTAGGATTGTCCAGTTGGTGTGTGGAGGGTGGACTGTGGGGGCAGGAGAAGCAGCAGGAGGCAGATCCTGAGACATGGGGAGATGGACCAGGCAGGAGATGCTGACAGCCCCCTAGGCATGGGGGCGGGTATGTGGGGCAGGGTGGCCGTGTAGGATGTGCTCCCAGGGTAAGGCCCCCATACCTGCCAGTGGACCCGACAGAGGGACTGGGGGTCAGGATGACTCGTGATTTGGGCCTGAGCAGCTGGGTGGCCAGTGCCACCGTTTACTGAGATGAGGGGGGTGGCAAGTCTATGGGGACACGAAGGGTCGGTTATGGCCAAGCAAGGTTTGAAATGCCTGCTAGGTGGCCAGGCAGGGCCTTCCACCAGGAAAGCAGCTGTTCCATCTAGAGCCCAGCGGGGGCTCAGGGCTGGAGGGCACGTGTGGGAGTCACTGATCGGGACCACAGACTACCAAGAGGCAGAGAGTAGACAGAGAAGAGTGGAAGGGCTACCCCAGCCCTGGGGGAGAGGTGGGAGGAAAACCAGGAGAGAGTGGTGTCACTGGTGGCAAAAGAAGAGTTTCCAGAAATCTCCACTATTCCTGACCTTCTGTAACACAGCCAGCATTCCCTGGCTTCGCTGGGACACCAGGAGGCCTGGGTGCCCGCTTCTCCTTACCACCAGCCCCTCGTCTGTCCCTCCCTCCGCACCCTCCTCAGCCTGCCCTCACGTGGTCACCACCCTGCCCTCTGCTGCCACAGCTCCCGCCTGCCAGCCTGGATCCCTGGAGAGCGCTGCCTGGCAGCGGCTCAGCTGTTGGCCTCTGTCATGGAGACGGCACCAGCTGCCGGCAACGGGCACTTGTGACCATTTGTCAGAACGCCCCCCTTCCTCCTGTGCCTGCCCTTCTGGAACATTTCTGTCCCACAGCCGTGGAGACAGGGCTCATGGAGGGGTTGGGGGACCGGGAGGGGCAGGAAGCACTGTCTGGGCTCTACAGCAGGGCCACCACCTCCTGGCCTTTGGCTTGAGGCCGCCTGGCTGGGCTTTCCCTCTGTGGCCAGCAGCTCCCCAGAGGAGCTGTGGCCCCTTAGGTACCGTGTCCCACACACTGGCCTTACATGGCTTGTTCCTCGTCCTCAGGCTGCCCTCTTGAGAACTTCCCCCTATTTCACAGATAGGTATTGCCCCTAATTAAGGTGGAAAAATTGTGCAGAGACACTGAGATCACACCGCTGGTAGTTCGGGACGCCAGGCTGAGGCCTTCACCTCCCACCTAACCCCAGGGGAGCCCCCGGCATGGCAGGGTCCTGGTGGCATGTGCGGGGAGATGAAGCAGCCCTCACTCGTGCGGCCGCCACCCCCTCCCTGCGCTGCTTGTTTCTGTTTCTCGTGGTTTCTTGCCCAGGCCTGCAGGCTCCAGCCGGGGTAGGCTGGAACGGCCTGCCTACTGTTTGCGCTTTGTGGTCTGGCCTCTTTGTTACCAAATGCTCTGGGGTTGCTTTGGGGCTGGGGGTGGGGAGGAATCTTCTCCAGCCTGGACCCAGAGCCATGGCTGGCGTTCAGGGGCATTCGGGAAGCTGGGCCCAGGTCATGCGGAGCGGAGGCTGAGTCCAGCGACCCGGGAGGAGATGGAGGTGCTTCAGGCCTCCCACCAAGAAATGTGGCTCACGTCACTGAGCACCCGAGACCTCGGGGCCTCCAACGCCGTGTCAGACCTGTGGTGATGCTTCCCTGGAGACAGGACGCGGCGTCAGGCACCAGAGCTTAGCCCCAGATGAGAGGTGGTGTGGGCAGGGGTGCCATGCTGCCACCAGCCCAGCAGTCAGGAAGCACAGTGCTGCACACCACCGTCTCACCAGCCACCCCGCTCATGCCCCATCCTGCCTGCATCATGCTGTTTTGGGGAAGCTCCCGAATCCCTGGGACTCCAGCTGGGAAGCATTGCCCAGGCGCCCTTCCCCTGCAGGCCAGGCCTCCAAGGGCACGTGGAAAAGCAGCGCAGATTCCTCCAAGCCTGTCCTCACGACCCACTTCTCACTGCTCATGTCATCTGGCCCAGGGACCCTGGGGAATCTGCTTTTCTTCATCCTCTGGGTTCCCTTTTTTCTTTTTGTATAACAGGGAGGCTCCTCTTCACAAAGTCCAATCCTTAGCCCCGAACGACTCTTACTAGACAAGAGATGGGAAAGGGGTCATGGCCCGGGGACCAGCGAGCTAGGCTCCGGCCCTAAGTGACTCTGCGACCTTGGTCAAGTCACTTCACCAGAGTTTCACCATCCGTACAGTGAAGAAAAAACTCAGGGTCATAACGCTGATCCCACACGGATCTGTGCTCCAGGCCGCAGGGTACAGCCCGGACAGCGCAAATCCCTGACCTCGGGGGCTTCCAGGAGGAGGAGTAGGGCAGTAAACAGGTGACCGATGTGTGGAGAATTGGCCGGATGAAGATGAGCTCTAGCAAGAGAAGAAAGCCCAGCAGGGGACAGGCGTGTCTTGGCCTGGAGTGGGGGGCATTGCCCAGGCATGTGGGAGTTCATGAAAGTGACGGGGTCCCAGGGACTATTTTGGGTAGCTGGAGGCCCAGCTGTTTCTCTTGTGCCGGGGGATTAATATAGTGTGGGACGCTCTGGCGTGGCTAGGTCCAGGTAGGCAGTGCTGGGAGGCCTGGAGGCAGGTGCAGCATTCCCCCCACCCTTCCCCGCTCCCCCCCGCAACCACAGGCCTCAGAGTCACGGCTCCACACTGGCCTCAGGAAAGAGCAGCTTTCCCCAGGACGCTGCAAAACCAAGAGGAGGCCTCCCAGGCTGAGACACAGAGGCTTCCAGGTCGGCCTGCGCCCTGACCCCGCTCTGCCTGCTCTCCAGGCAGCTGTGCCTCCTGCTGAACGCGGAGAACATCTTCCACTCAATGGCAGACATCCTGCTGCGGGAGGAGGACCTCAAGTTCGCCTCGACCATGGTCCACGCCCTCAACACCATCCTGCTGACCTCCACAGAGCTCTTCCAGCTAAGGAACCAGCTGAAGGACCTGAAGACCCTGGTAGGCTGCGTCCATGACTCCATCCTCAGGTGTGCTCCTGCATGCCAGGGGGCACACCCTGTGTCAGCCCGCCCCTCGGCTGGCCCCAGGAGGCTCTCAGGGAGAAGACGGGGTTGAAATCGAGACTTCCCCTGGTCCACTGGGAAATAGGGATCCCGGGTGAGTGGCTGCGCAGCACTAACCACGGGTGCGTCACGTCACCCACACTGAGGTCTCTGCCCACAGGAGGGTCCACATGTCCACCCTGACCCCCTAACAGCCCTGCCTTTTCCATTGGTTGACACCCCAGTCCCACTCCAGGCACTGCCCCCTTGAAAACAGAGGCTCTGCTGGCCGTGGACCCACCCTGCGGGGCAGTGCCACCCTCTCAGGGCCAGGCCTCTGGGTTATAACCTTGCTGGCAAATCAGGGGTTAACAGCACTTCTCGCCCTCCTTGGCCTGGCCCCTGCCTACCACAGCTGGGCACATCTGGCTCCTAAGGCACCTGTCATAAGCCAAGGTGTCAAGTTTGCTGCCCATCTGTCCCAGGCTCTGGATGAGGACGCACCAACAACTGGTCAGAGAGAGCAGAAAGGACACTCACTCACTCTCACTCCCCTATGAACAAGGAGAGACGCAGGTCCCAGGCCTGTCGTGTCCCGGCTGAGGGTGGTGGCTGCAGAGGCCGTGCAGGGACAGGCGCCGTCCTGGAGGCAGGGACTCCAGGGGTTTCATTTCCCAGGTCCCCTGCCGGCTCAGACCCTGCTTACACCCTCCCCAAGAGCCTTGGGGATGTCCAGGCCCATGTCCGGGGGCATCTGGGGCCAAGTGGCTCTGCACGATCCAGGCCACAGCCCTGCCTCCCTCCTGTGGTTCCTTCCAGACATTCACAGAGGCCTTAAGAATTTTCCTCAGGGGCAAGGGCTCCCCCAAGTGTGGGCTGGGTTCCTGGGTGGTTTCCAAGTGTTCGAGGTGGCCTGCAGAGGTGGAGAGGAGATGGCATTTAAGTGTGCCTCCTCCCCTCCCTGCCCACTCCCCCATCACCCTCCCAGCCCCATGGGGCTCCGGGACCACAGAGTTCTGTGGGGGTTGGGGTGGGGGACAATTACTGTGATTTTGCCGAAGGCAGACATGCCAGCACAAAGGACAACCACTCTCAGCCAGGCCCTCGCAGCCACCACACAGCTCTGGGACTGGGAGGTAATGACAGGGTCTGCAGAGGAGCTGTCAGCGTTTCCTTTGTGATGGCTTGTTCCCAGCCGGGTTGCCAAACAGCCGGGGTGCTAAGCTGGCTCTGGCTGCCCCTGACCGAAGGCCCCTGGGACTTAGACCTGTGGCCCTTCCCTCAGGTCCCCACGTGGACCGGGAGGGGGCAAGGAGCAGGGGTCTCCTCACGGCTCATGCCTCTTCCCCCACAGGAGAGCCAGAACCTGTTCTGCTGCCTGTACCGCTCCTGGTGCCACAACCCAGTCACCACAGTGTCCCTCTGCTTCCTCACCCAGAACTACCGGCACGCCTATGACCTCATCCAGAAGTTGTATCCTTCCTCTCACTGTGGTTGGGGTTGGGCCACTGAGGGGCAGGAAGGGCCCGGCTGCCCCCTTTCCACCCAACAGGCGGCCCCAAGTGCCATGCTCCTGTCCCCACCCCTCCACTCAGCCTCAGGGCTTGTGACATCAGGGCCACCAGGACACTGGGAGGGGAGGGATGTATTTGGGAGAGCAAGGTTGGCAGCAAAGAGGGGCTCCTGGAGGGGAGCTGGCCCGGGAGAAACCCTGTGGGTTGGGATTGGGATTGAGTAGGCCCAGCCCGGCGGGTGCCAGAGGGTGATGCTGGGCCATCTTGCTGGGGTAAGAGAGAAGCCCAGCTCCTGCCCCTGGGAAAAGGTGGCTGCCCTCTGCTCATTGCAGTTCCTCCTGGGCCTGGTGTGGGGGTGGGGGAGAAGGCCCGGAGCTGGGAATATGGGCGGATGGCTGGGTGAGCCTGCAGGCTTCAGCCCAGGCGTGGGCCTTCGGGGGCCACAGAGCTAGAGCCCGACAGGCTTGAGGATGACATACTGGGGAGAAGCAGGCTGGGCGGAGGCCTCGGAAGCAGGAGGCACCCATGCTGACGTCAGCACCGTGCTCCTCAAAAGGCATCCAGAGTTAGATGTTTTGTTTTGTTTTTTGAGACAGTCTCTGTCACCCAAGCTGGAGTGCAGTGGGGCGATCTTGGCCCATTGCAACCTCCGCCTCCCGGGTTTAAGTGATTCTCCTGCCTCAGCCTCCCAGGTAGCTGGGATTACAGGCGTTCACCACCATGCCTGGCTAATTTTTGTATTTTTAGTAGAGACAGGGTCTCACCATGTTGGCCAAGCTAGTCTCATACTCCTGACCTCAAGCGATCTGCCCACCTCAGCCTCCCAAAGTGCTAGGATTACAGGTGTGAGCCACCGCGCCTGGCCAGATTTTTTTTAAAACACCAAGAAGCAAACTAGCCCCATCCATGGGTGCCTGACGTGTAACCCAGGATTGGAGTGCTATTTAGAAGGCAACATGACCAGCCAGGAGTTGGGAGTAAGGAAGAAGGGGCCAGGAGGTACCTCAGTGGAGGGCTAGGTGTGACCCTGCCTGGCTCCCCACAGTGTGCCTGCTTTCCTTCTACAACCTGAATTTGCTCCTCTCAGCCACTTCTGTCACCCAGAGACTGGCAGGCCACTGCCCAGCGCCGCAAGCCTGCTGCAGCCCTGCTGGCGGGAAAGGAGAGAACCCTTCCTGCCCGGCCCTCCCACAACAGGCTGCAGCGCTGTGATAAGAGCCTCTCCCAGCCTGGGAGGGTGCAGAGGAGACAGCTGCTAGAGCAGAACCTGGAACTCCCGAACAGCGGGGTTCCATTTAGGACAGAAAGACGAGGAGCAGGGAAGAGCCTAGTGTCCTTTGTGCACCAAATCCTGCTTCACCACAACCAGGCTCTGTGCACAGGAAGCCAGGTGCAGATGGGGAGGGTGCGTGGTTCTCTGAGCTGCGGCTGTGCTGGCCCAGCAGACAGACTTTCCTTGACTGCACACCCAGTGGGGACCTGGAGGTCACCGTGGACTTCCTCGCAGAGGTAGACAAGCTGGTGCAGCTGATCGAGTGCCCCATCTTCACATGTAAGAACCACCTCCCACCACGCCTCGCGCCATGAGTCCAAGGCTGCCCTGCAGTGGGGTGGGTGGAGCCAAGCTCCAGTTGGTCTCTTTTGGCTGGGGAGGGAGGAAGAGCAGTCACCCCAGGGAAGCTTCTGGAATGTTGAGAATGTGAGACCTATAATCCCAGCACTTTGGGAGGCTGAGGCTGGAGCATCTCTTAACGGCAGGAGTTCGAGAACAGCCTGGGCACCATAGTGAGATCTCATCTCCACAAAATTTTTTAAAAATCAACCAGGCATGATAGTGCATGCCTATAGTCACCACTACTCAGAAAGCTGAGGTGGGAGGATCACTTGAGCCCAGGAGGTTGAGACTGCAGTGATCTGTGACTGTACCACTGCACTCCAGCCTGGGTGACAGAGCAAGACCCTGTCTCAGAAAAAAAAAAAAAAAAAAGACTGGGATGATAGGCCTGCAAGGCCAGCCGGAGCAGGGCTAGGGCATGTGGCATCAGAACCTGGGTCCTGCCTGTATCCCTCACGGTGAGTCTCGTGGACATGAGCCAGCGCTGACAGCGGAACCCCCTTGAAGGCTGATACCAAGCCCCTGGGCTGTCCCCAGCTACCCCTCTGAGCCTGCTGCCTCTGCCCTGGCTCTCTGAAGTTGTGGGTTCCCCCGGGTCCCTCTGCAGGTGCTCCTGTTGGCCCAAGAGCCATGCCTGCACCTCTCTGAAAGAAGAGTTGGCATTTGCTGGGAGCCAGTGGGCAGGAGCTGCCTGCTTAGTAACACCCAGGCTGAATGTGCAAAAGTGGCAGCTGGCTGGGGCGAGCACAGCTCTCAGCGCCTCAACATACACACTTTGAATGACGCTCGTGTGTTTATAATGTGCAGAGAAGCCAGGAGGCCACTCTGCTGGTGGCCACCTTCCCTGCCAAGCTGGCCGCCCGGCCTCTCGCACTCTCTGGCAGCGTCTCTGACCCGCCCGGCCTAAGCCCATCAGCCTGAGCCCTGGAGCCCGAATTTAATGCAGAGGCTGAAGAACACCCATTCCCATCCCCCCTTGAGCCCCCTTCAAAGGGCAGCCTCTTCAAGCAGCAGGGTGCCATAGGAACTGATGCCCTGGAGACAGAAGAGCAGGGGGGAGACCCTGCTCTCTGCAGAGTGCACTAAAGCCTGTCCCAGGTGTGCCCAGCCTGACGCTTCCCCGAGGGCCTCCCAGGGACACAGACAGCCACATGGCCACCTGAGGTCAGGTCCTAAAAAGACCCTGCTCCTGCTGCTGGTCTGTCCTGACTCATCTCTCCAGTTGTACATTCTTGGCATTCCAGAAGCATCCCTGGGATGACTGCCCTCCCTCCCTGACCCTGGAGGAACTCCAAGCACCTTCTCCTCAAGCCCAGGGCTTTGCTGGGGCAGGGTAACAGGAGAGACACACCCTGGTCTCACCCAACACCATCCCAGCCCTGAGTCGCCTGGATCCTAGAGGTGGCTGGTCTGGCCACAGGCAGTGCCCGCTTCCCAAAGGCCCAAAGGGAAGAAAGGACTGGAAACAGGCTTGCGCTTCTGCTGGGCAGCCAGGCCTAGGACAGTGGTGGTGGGGTCTCCTCTGGAGGGCACCAAGAGGCCTCCATTCCTCTGCTCCCTGCTTACTGACACCCTGGCCCTAAGGCCTGGTGCTCAGGCTCCCTGTGTCAGCGGGACCCCCTGTGTGGCCACTCCAGGGGTGACATAGTCCCTCTCCCAAAGCACATGGTACATCCTTCACAAACAATGCCTGGACTGGGCCTAGGGACACAAGAAAGTAGAAGCCAGTGATTCTCCTGGAGAGGCTCGCAGAAGAGAAGTGAGCCCGTTTCCAATCCCGCCTCCCCTGTGTGCCTTGGGGAAGCTGGGACTGCCTTGTGGTACAGCCAGCCACCAGCGGGGTCCGTGCTGCAGCTTGGGCTGGAATGAGTGCTGGGCAGCCCCCCAGGTGCGTCTCTCCCCCGGCAGGGTGGTGGCAGGGCTGGCATGTGAGCCGGAGCCCCAGAAGCACCTCCCAGACGCTCCGGGGCTTTGGTGTGTGTCTCACTACACACAAAAGCGTTTTTCCATCCTGCCCTCTCTTAAAGCTGTCCTAATCCACCGTCTTTCTCTCCAGCACACCCTATTTATAGCTCTCCCGCGCTGGCACGTGCGGAGCCGACTGGAGAATATGTTACACTACAGGCCCCGAGCCCTCGTATCACCAGGGAGGCAGCTGAGCGGGGGGCGGGGGGCAGGGAACAGACCAGGCCCCACAGCGTGTCTCGGGGTTGTGGGGCTGAGGTGACAGTTGGAAAGATTAGACAGGCAGGTGGGCAGGTGGAAAGGAAGACGAGATCATGGAAATGGCTAGGACACTCGTGGGGGAGGCGGGGGCAGCGCAACTGGCTGTGAGGGAGCCCCTGACTCGCTGGAAGCCACAGCCACCTGGCTGGGCCCACACAGCTGGGTCCTTGGGCTGTGGGTACCATGGCGCCAGGTCCCAGGTGGTCCTGGCCAGTGGGAGGCAGGGAATGTGGGCTGGGCGTGTCCCAGAGCAGTGCCAGGTCCCTGACCCCTGCCCTCTGCCCACCCCAGATCTGCGCCTGCAGCTGCTGGACGTGAAGAACAACCCCTACCTGATCAAGGCCCTCTATGGCCTGCTCATGCTCCTGCCGCAGAGCAGCGCCTTCCAGCTGCTCTCGCACCGGCTCCAGTGTGTGCCCAACCCTGAGCTGCTGCAGACCGAGTGAGTGCCGGCTGGGGACTGCTGCCCCCGCCCCCCCCCCCCCACCCCCGAGCAGGGACAGGCCCAGAGGAGCCTGGTGATGAAGGGCTGTGCCGGGGGCTGCTGAGGCCTCCCTCACTTCAGCATCCCACCCCTTTTGTCACTGTGGCCACCATCCCCCCTGCAGCCACTTGCCCCTTGGCCTCTTGTGTCCACATCAGAGCACCGAGCAAGGGATTCTGGGAGCATTCACACGGTGGCCGGGAGTAGCAACACTTCCAGGCAATCAGGGTCCAGCTCAGTGAGGCTATGCAAAATCTAAAAACTCTGAGGGCATCTGGAGTTACCCAGACAGAGGACCCTGGAGAGAAACTCTGGGCAGGGGAGGAGTTCCTGCCCAGCTTAGAGATGGGGGCCCCAGTGGCTGTTGAGTGAGAGAGGACCCTGTCCTGGGCACCTCCCAGGCCTCACATAGCCCCTCCCCACCCTGTCTGTGGCAGAGTCTCCACCCTGGGTCACTGGGAGACCCCGTCATTGCTAGGACCTTCTCAGACACTTCCTGGGTGGGGTGGGAGGCAGGGGTGCACTCAAGGCTCCCCTGCTCAGGTCCTGCCCATGGAAGGAACAGGTCCTAGGCACCCCTCCACCAAGAGGCCCAGCTTGGCAGCCTCTGGTCAGAGGGGTGCTGGCTCCCACCCTGAACCCACAGCTGGCCCCTACCCCAGAGCCTGTAGGGCTGTGTCTATATTTGGTAACCCTTGGAGGCTTTGCCTCATCCACAGGCATTTGGCATCCGAGATGGAAAATTTCACTTGTCAGGTCGCCATGGAAACCAGCAGAGCCACTGAGAAGATTTACGCTGAATGGAGCGCGCCCAGCTTGCATCAGATGCCCTGTGTGTCTAGAATTCCCTCCCAGGCTGTTAGAGCCACTCAGCAGGCCTGGCGCCTTGCTCCAGCAAAGGGCCTCGGGTGCTCGCCTTTGCGATGGACACAGGCAGCCTTGAGACAGGCCTGCCCGGAGGCCCTATGCCCTCCACACCGCTGGCATCGGCTCCCACTGCTGCTCCCACCCAGACTGGCCCTCTGGTGGCTGAGCATGGGGCACCTGATAGGCTGTCTGCCCCAGGCCAGCTGGAGAGGCTGAACCCCTAGAAAGTGTGGCCCCAACCAAGACAGGCTCCTGCCTTCCCTGCCCCATTTCCCCAGAAGGCAGTGCCCTGCAGTGGCAGGACTAGGCCTTGAGCTGGTTGCCACCCCAGCTGCTCGGGGTGCTGCCAGGTGGTCCCCAGAAGACAGCGCCTGACGCAGTGTCCCCAGGAGAGCAGGGTCAGCCATGGAGGGGGGCGTGCGTGTGGGTTCCTGGGGCCGGAGTGTTGTCAGCTCCTGAGAGACTCCAAGAGAGGCCCAGAAGCCACACCAGGCCTCGCTGGCCCAGCCTTTGCCTTGGCCCTTCCAACGCCCCATAGTGTTAGGGTCAACCTGGCAGGCACCCGGGAGGGGAAGATACAGCCAGAAGCAGGGAGGAGATAGGAAGGACTGCTTCCCTGTGACCTCCAGTCTCCCTGTGGGAACCAGCCTGCCTTCCTGGGAGTCCTCTTGGCCAGGGAGCCAGCCCCGCCTCCCCCAGGGCTCCGCGTGCTGATATCCTCGTCTTGGGAGGGGAGCAGAGGCTCAGAGCAGTCATACTCCTCAGATCAGGGTAGAACAAGTTTGCAGAGGGAAGCTGGGAAAATGAGGCTTTCCTCAGAATCTCCCATGGTCAGTCAGGGAAGTCTTGAGCCAAGGGGTTGAGGCCTCTGGGTAGATTATTCTGAGGGTCAGTGGATGGTTTGCAGGCCTAGAGTAGGATCTGGTGTGAGCTCTGCCATGGATTTGCTGTGTGACCTCCAGCAAGCCCAGTGCCCTCTCTGGGTTCTTGGTTACTTGGTCAGTAAATGCACATTTGGACTAAATGGGTGTGTGAGGCACCCCCTAGCCTTCAATGCCCTGGACCCCCAGCCTTTCTTTGCAACGACCTAGGAAGAGATACCATAGATAGGGGCACAGAAGCAGTGGGCATGCCAGGGGCCTTTGGAACAGCTGGGGGAGGGGTCAGATGGCAGGGTGGGGCCCGGAGGACGGCTCACACCCTGGGAAGGGAGCTGCGGACAGTCCCAGCCCTGGGAGGGGCCGACAGCTGGCAGACAGGGTCAAGTTGCGGGGCAGGCCTTGGAGCCGGGAACAGCTGGGAGAGTTTGTACACTCCTCGCCCATCCCTGGTTCTGTGTGCTCCAGGTGCCATCAAGGCCCTGGGGACCACAGCTCCCCCACCCCCTGGCTTCTGGGCCACTCCCCCAGGTACTGTCTTCTCAGTGAGCAGGAGGGAACCTCTAAGAAAAAGCTGGCAACAGGTGCATGGGTGGGATGGCAAGAGTGAGAGCCGGCCCTGAGTCCTGGACTCCCACACTGTGCTGTGGGCTGGCTGGCCTCAGCCTCGGTGCCCGAGGGTGGTTGTGAACCTATAGATGTGCAGGGCCTGAGAGCGGCCATCCACATCAGGTGGGGCAGGGAGAGCGGGCCTGGCCTCTGTGCTCAGCAGCCCCGGCAGTGTCACCCACCCCCCGGCGACACAGACCGCCCTGCTCCCAAGATCTCAGGCCAGGAAGGGTCTGCCCATCACAGGGAGCAAGACTTCTTGCCACCCTAAGGGCCCAGGGAGCAGATGTGGCCCACTCTTCCCACCCCCACCAACCCTGCCACACCGACGCCCATCTCCCCGGGTTTGCCATCCAGTGCTGAAAGCATCTCTCTAAAGGCCCCTAAGCTCCCCTAACCTAAGGTCTTGGCTTGCCAGGAGTGTCATGGGGTGCAACACACAGACCTGTGGGTGCTCAGCATCAGAAGACACACTTAGGGTCACACCTGTGGCCTTGGCCTAAGTGGGTTAGAGGAGCGTCTGGCCACACCCTGGACTTAGGGCTGCAAGCTCCGGGGTGGCCCTTGGCCTCCTCAGAAGTCCAGGCTGCTCTCTTGGAGCAGTGGCACCTGGGCCCCAGGGTTACTGTGCCTGGGAGGTCCCTTCCCAGCAGCAACCACAGCCTAGAACACTGCCCACAGCCTGGCCCTCTAGAATGGGCCCCGCCCGGCTGCTTTTGATCTTTGTTGAACTAAAGTCAGCTGAGCCCCGCTAGGGAGGCAGGAGCGCCAGGCCCAGAAAAGCAGCAGCCGCAGCGTAGACACGTCCAAGATGTTTTCTGGTGGTGCATCTTCAGCAGGGAGGCGTGAAGGGAACAGGTGTGGGCAGGCAGAGCTGAGCAGGGGTGCAGGAGGCCGCCTCCGGGCCCCAGATGGCATCTCAACTGTGGGAAGAGTCCCCCTGCCCCGGTCCTGCCCAGGCTGGTGGGCCATCCGAGGCAACTGTCAAGCTCTGGCCATTGATTTTTCCTGCTGGACTGAACTCATGGCCAAGAGTTCGTTTTGGGGGAGCTCCATTGTGTCTCCCTCAAAATGGCCTCCTTTATTTCCACCCTCAAGCTGCTGGGCCCCGGCTGGCCTCGCGTTGGAGGGGCAGAACTATGGCCACAGTGGCACCTGCCAGGTACCTAAGCTGGGGCTGGAGACACCAGGCAAAGCTCTTACACATCGTGTCAAGGCATCTTGGCAGCCACCCCAGGGCCGCTCCTTAGGTAGCCCTCACTTTGCAGACGAGGAAACAGTCACATGCTCAAGTCACACCGCTAGGAAGCGGTGGAGTTATGGTTGGGTCCAGGTCTGTCTAGATCCTGTGCTCTGCCACTGCCTGCACCCTCCCCCGCCCCCACCGATTGGCATCTTTTCATGAATTTGAAGGGCCCCAAGATTCTCTGCTTAGCTGAGCAGCCCACAGTCTTCCTGAGACCCCTTCCCAGGGCCACCAGGCCTCAGGACCTGGAAATAGATACTTCCTAGCCCACACGGATCTGCTCCAAACCAGTGAGGCCAAAGGGAGGGAGCAGAACATTTCATGAGACACTGCTGGAGCGCGAGTAGGAATGGGACAGGAGCCCAAGGGGATCTCATCCCCAGGAGCAAGCTAAGCACTGGGCTTGACAGGGACAGCAAGGCTACCGCATTGCACAATTATAGGGAGCATCATGCACACTAGCTGTGCAGTGCACAACCTGTGCTGCTGTACAGAGCAACTGGAGAGAGTGGCAGCAACAGGAATGTAGGAGCTGTAGGCATGTCCAGTGGTGAGACCGGCATTCCTCCTCCCAGGGACAGTGAGTGACTGAAGGCCTTGGGGCCCCAACACTCAAAAACAAATGTCCTGCCAAGTGGAGGGCCCAGCAGAGGCTCTTCAGCAATTCCCATTTTCCCCAGTCCTAGCCCTGCCTCTCAGAGAAAGGGCCAAGCTGCCACCTCCCCCTTCTCCCCCGACCCTGTTCCAGGCCCCAGCTGGCTTCCTGGCTGGCTGCTAGCCCTGGCTTTCACCCCAAAGGGAGCCACTCGTAAACAGGAAATGCTTCCCAATGTGATGCCTGCTCTGGGCGCCATCGCCAGCCCACAGGCGGAGGGCAATAGCCAAGCAGCAGTGTTGACTGTTCCCACCAACTGTGGAAGAGGGGGATGCTCAGGGGCTTCCCAGCTCTGGGGCCCGCCATGAGGGAAGACTTGCCAGGCCTGAGACAGACACCCAGAGGCCCAGCCCACCAGCCTGTGGCTCTGCCCCTGACCCCACTGCCCTCCAGCAGTAACCCCCCTGTGAGCTGATCCCCTGACAGCATTTCTGCTCCCTCTTCCCAGAGACAGTCTAAAGGCAGCCCCCAAGTCCCAGAAAGCCGACTCCCCTAGCATCGATTACGCAGAGCTGCTGCAGCACTTTGAGAAGGTCCAGAACAAGCACCTGGAAGTGCGGCACCAGCGGAGCGGGCGTGGGGACCACCTGGACCGGAGGGTTGTCCTCTGACAGGCCTGGCATGGAGGAGGGCCCACCGAGTGGTCCCATGAAGCACTCAGGGTCGTCATGCCCTCCCGAGGAGCTCAAGGACCTGCCTCTCAGGACCAGGGCTGGGCCTGACTGCCAGCCCAGGGCAGTGTTGGGGCTGGAGGCTGCTCTGTCTGCCCAAGCTCCTCTCAGAGCCCAGCCCCCAGGCCTCCAGCGCTGTCTGTCGGCTGTACCCTGGCACTCACACAGAGCTGGCTGCCCACCCTGTGGGGGGCTATAGCCTTAGAGACCACTCATCCGCTGGAATCAACCTCTTTCTAATACCCTCTTGGAAAAAGCTTGCCCCCTCCTTCCAGCACACCAGAGTTGTGGCCTTGTGTGTATATGTATACATACGTGAACACATGCCTACGTGTGTGTGTGTGTGTGTGTGTGTGTACTTGTATGCACGTAGGCACCAGCACAAAGCTCTGAATGATGCACCCCACCCCCATCCCAATAAAGAAATAACAGAAAACCCTCAACCCGAGCAGGCCTGCTCCTTCCCAGCTGACACCTGCAGCTGCCCCGGGGCCTCACCCTCTGTCCTGGAGATCGGGTCTCATGATGGCCCCAAGGATTACTGGCTGCCCCAGGGCCTGGTCCCTGCACTCACCTGAGTGGAGCCACGGGCCTAGAGCCTAGATCCCCACCTCTGGAAGCTGCACCCTCCTAGAGAGCACCAGGCACTGCCTGCCCTGGAATCCTGAATCCTGCCTTCCCCAAGCCCCTAATCTGCCTTTCTCATCCTGACTCCCTGGGGCAATGGGAGTTCCCCACTGGGGAGATGGGAGCTGAGCCCCAGGAGTTCCTGGATGAAAGGGCAATGCACACTGCAGAACACTTTGCAGATCACGGGGCAAGGGGAGGAAAAGCCCAGAGCAGTCCAGGGAGGGGCAGGTGCCCCAACCACTGCTTCAGCCGAAAGAGCCCCTCCTCACTGGCAGGGGTACCACCTGCCCCCAGGCTTTGGGAACCCTGGGCTTGGTCTCCTAATGAGCTTGTAATTGGCTCCCTGCAGCCCATGGAGTAGGGGAGAAAGAGCTTGTGCCTGCTCTTACCCAGAGTGCGCCTCCCCCTAGCATTCCCCCCAGGGTGGGTTTCCCTGCCTGGAGTCTCCAGGACAGGCTGCGCTTGACATTGCTACCCCAGGCACGTGTGTGCATCACACCCACCGTGGACTCAGGCAGCAGAGACCAGGGACAGTCCAGCTCTGCTCTGCAGGTCCGACATGAGCCCCCACCCGCGAGGAGGGAGGTTGTCCAAGGCCCAAGAGACCACCACTGCCCCCCAAAAGCCCAGCCTCGGGGACCCCATCCGGGTGGCATCGGCACCACTCGGAAAAGGAGCCAAGGAATTTGTAAGGGTCTGAACTTGAGGAAGGTCTGTGCCTGCGATGAAACGTCCCAAGGCGGGCGGCTCCACGATACCCGGCGCCCTGCTCTGTGCCGTGTATCCCACCCATCCAGCTCCCACCCATCCAGCCGATGCACTGACCCCATCCCGCCACTGTACCCACTGCCTGCCTTTAGAAGCGCGGGAAGCCCCCCGCCCCAGACCAAAGGCCGGAAGATGTCGTGGAGCCCCTGCCCGGGGGCCGAGGCCCAACCACCCGTCCCGCTCCCGCGTGGGCAGGGCGGGCCCCGCCCCAGCGCCGCCCCCCGACCCGCGGTGGCGCCCGCGCCCGTCGGCCCCGCTTGCCGGACCAGTCTGGCAGCGCCCGGGCTCGGATTTCAAAGCCCTGGTTTCTTGCCGTGAATGGGCCTGCGCCCGCGCGGCCGTTCCCATAGCCCCCTCCCGCGCGGCCCGCCCTCCTTCCCTCCCTCCGCCGCGCCCACGTGACGCCCAATCCTCGGCGGCTCGGATTACCGCCGCCGTCAGTCCCCGCGCCGAGGCTGCGCAGCGAGCTGCCCGCGCCGCGCCCCCCGCTCCGCCCGCCAGCCCCGCTGCGACATGGCCCGCGCCGCCCGCCGGAGGCCCGCGACCCCGGAGCGCGGCGCGGCCGGCCGCTGAGCGCGGCCCGGAGGCGGGAGGCCCGGCCCGGCCTCGGAGCGAGCGCCTGCGCGGCCCGGCCCCCTCCCCTGCGCGGCTCCCCGCGCTCCGTGCGCCCCGCCGCCGCCGCGGCCCGGGCCGGCCCGAGCATGGAGACGGCGGAGAAGGAGTGCGGCGCCCTGGGCGGGCTCTTCCAGGCCATCGTCAACGACATGAAGGTAACCGGGGCGCGGCGGGGCCGGGCGCGCGGCGACGGGTGCGGGACCCCCCGGGGACGCGTGGCGGCGGGTGGTCGAGCCCCGTGTGGCCGCGCGCCGCGGTGTCTGTGTGTCCTTGTTGAGCGCGTCCTGCCTGCGTCTGCTGGGCGCCCGTGTTTCCGGGTGCCCTTCTGGGGGTGTGGGTGCTCGTGTGTCGGGGTGTCCGTGCGGTGCCCGCGGTGGCCCCGTGGGGTCTTTACCCGAGCCTGTGCACACGCAGGCTCCCTGCGCCCCAGACCGCCAAACCATGAATGGGGTTTGGATCCAGGACCGACTCTAGGGCCCTTTAACGAGTCCGGGGTCTTGCCGGCCTCCGCCCCCTTCCACCACCATGTTCCCCTACGGCCCGGGAGCTCAGACAATGCTGTCACTGCCAAAGGAGGAAAAAATAATAAAGCGGAGAACCGTTAACTCCTTCCCCGCCGACCTGGGCCTCTGCACCCGACCGTGAGACTGCCTCCCCCAGCCCCGCCCCACCCCCACAGCCCCAGGAAGCTCCAGGACTCCAAGTCTCCGGGCTGAATGTCCCTGCATCCCAAAGATAGGCCTTGATCATCACCTTGGGAGGAGGCGGGATGAAGGTTGGGGTCGGTGGAGCAACCCCAAGGGAGCGCTTTTCCTACCCCATTACCACCCTGGGCTCGCAGCTCCGAGCCCCTCCTCTCTCCCAGGATTGCCTAAGGTCAGGCTGGAGCCGACCACCCATTCATTCCTCACCCCACCAGGTGGGGAAACTGAGGCCTGGAAATGGCTGAAGGTCATTAGGGAGACTATTGAACCCTTCCCCTGACCTCAGCCCCCATTTTTTCTCCTGGGAAAATTAGTGGGTTCCTCTCCCCAAACGAGGCCAGGGTTTGGCAGGGCTGCCGTACGCTGACTAGGCAGAGAGGGCCCAGCTCCAGTGATAGGGTGGGGGCCGGGAACCAGTATTCCTGCCCTCCTGCCCTGCCCCCTTTCCTTAGCCTAGGATGAAGGGGCAGGATTTGGGGGCTGCGAGGAGAAGCGGAAAGAACGAGGCACCCCACAGGATCTCCCAAGGGCCCCCACCTCCACACCCCAGCGCAGATTCTCCAAGTGCACAACACAGAATCCCACCAGGCCAGGGGTGGGGGTGACACCACCCAGCACAGTGCTGCTAGGACAGGCCCCGTGAGGGGTGGGGGTTGCTGGCAGGTTGGAGGTCGAGGCTCCCGGTGCTGCCAGGACAACAGCCCCAGGGACAGCTGCCAGATCTCTGCCCCCGGAAGAGGCCTGAAGCCAGCCTGGCCTGGGACTACTCAGTTAGCGGCTTGTAGATGCCCCCCACCCCCTGCCCCTCATGGTGCGCTCCCCCTGGGACCCCCATCTCTTGCAACTGTACATCCAGGCCCCTCCGCTGGCCCCCAGCAGTC
The DNA here is from genome assembly GCF_028878055.3 of Symphalangus syndactylus. Classification (NCBI taxonomy): domain Eukaryota; kingdom Metazoa; phylum Chordata; class Mammalia; order Primates; family Hylobatidae; genus Symphalangus; species Symphalangus syndactylus. The sequence continues at coordinate 20,010,408 of NC_072433.2, read as the reverse complement.
CCCGCCTGTCCTGTGGACATCACAGCCCTGGCCCCAGGATCCTGTTAAGGGACTGGGCAACACAGACCACCCTCCCCTGGCCAATACCAGAGCTGGCTCCGGATGGGCCTTCCCGCATCCCACCACCCACCACCACTGGCAGCCTCATAGCAACCACTGCAGAGAGCAGCAGATTTTGCTTGTGGAAGCGGACCAGGACAGTCTCTCTCCCTTTCCAGCCAATTTGCAAGGAACTTTGGGATGAGACAGAAGGAAGTGGGCCCAGATCATAGCAAGAGGTTCAAGCCAGACATCGGGCATGATTTGCTGACTCACGGAGGCAAAACAGGAGAGGCTTCACCTGGGATGATGCCAAGGACAGATACGCCCCTACCTATGACACAGGCATGTGTTCAGGGGCCATGACCAGGGGCAGAGAAGGGGATGAGGCCACCTAGAAGCTGACCGCCTGAATTTGGGGGGCAGCTTCTGGATTTTTCCCTCGGTGGCCTGAGCAGCAGGGCCTCCATAGAGGAAGGGCGGCCATCAGCAGCCAGGTTGAGGAGATTGAGCTTGCCCTGTGAGGCCACCCCACAGTGAGTCCACAGGTCCCACAGAAGCCCTCCCCTGGGTGTCTGGGAGGCCCTGACCTTGGGCTGAGTGGGGGCCAAGGTCAGATGCCCACTGGTGTCAGGCTGCCCACTGAAACCCAGAGAGGGGCAGGGACTTGCCCAAGGTCATAGGCCTGGGCACGGCACCTTCAGCAAGGTGAATGGGGCCTCCACCCAGTGCTGGCCCAGCCAGAAAATGGGGTCATACTCTTCGCCCACCCCTCAAGAGTGGGGAGTGTCACCTGGACACATAGGCCTGGCCAGGCCTCTGCTAGGGGCCCCTGCAGAGGGCAGGGCTTGCGTACTGTTAGCTGGTGTTAACTGAGCAGTTAACTGTGTGCTGGGCACTGCACGGAGTGCTGGCTGGTCAGCACCTGCTTCAGTCTCCACACTGACCCAGTTGGGCAGGTGCCGCTCCTCTCCTGATTTCACAGGTGAAGAAACTGAGGCTCAGATAGGGGGCCCTTGACCAGAGGCACCTGGAAAGCCCACTCCCTGGGATTGGAGGCTGGATTGCTCACCCACACTCCACATCTGAACCACAGCCGCTGCCGGGACAGAGACAGAGTCCCCTCATCCCTGTCCACTTGGGTGTCTCTACTGACAAATCCCTCACCTCCCCACTCCAGAGCAGCCACTGTGCTTGGGGCAGAACTGGGTGTCTCTCACGTCGCAGCAGTCCCTGCCGCCTCCCCAGCCTTGACGTTCAGTGCTTGTCTCCCTGCTTCGTAAGGGAGTTCCTCTACCTGGTGTGTAGTGACCAGGCAGACATGGGATCAGGTCCTGACCCTGCCATCCTGTGGCCGTGGGCAGATGAGCTAACCCCTACGGGCTTCTGTTTCCTTGTCGGTGAAACGGGGCTGTTGGGAAGGTTTGCCTGGGCCTGTCACAGGTGAAGGCTGAGGATGCTGTTCCTGGGGCACTGGCTGCTGGAGCCCTATCTCTTATTTTTAATCAGTGAAATTGACCTATCCATGAAGAGGCGGATATAAACAAGACATAAGCTCCTTGTCTCTGGGGTCCTTTGTGTGGTTACCTTGGGGAGGGGGGAGGGTCCAGGTCCTTCGAGACTGAGGCACCTAGGTCTGTCTGCTGAGGGGAAATGGCCTGGCCTCCCCTGCGCCCCATCTTGTCCCCTCCGCATGGGGAGAGCCTTTAATCTCTGAGACTGCCCCAGGGCTGCTCAGGGGCTAAGAAGGTTCCTGGGTGCCAGGACAGCTAGCTCTGGACCCCCCTCCACCCCTAGCAACTTCTCTGCTCCCTAAAGGGAGGTCTTAGCAAGGTTTCAAGGCTGAGTGGGGGTGGGGGTCCAGGCGATGGGAGAGTGTCCCCTTTTAGAAGACCCCCAAGGGGTACCCCAGGCATGGGTGGCATGAGTCCACTCCTTGGGATGGCTAGGAACAGCTTCCCAGGCCCCTTCACCCTGAGCTGTGCCCATTTGGGAACAGCCCACCCACAGCTTATCCACTCTTGCTTCAGCCTCTGTGGACTTTGCAAATATTTGCTTTCTCTGGACACTGGTTTGGTTGGGCTGGGAGGGGAGGGAGATTCTGAGGCCCCCTAAGTTGCCCTGTCTCTTTCCCACCCCTGCAAGCTCTCCTAGCCTGACGGGGCAAGCCCTAGCCTGCTCCTGGGTTGCAGCCGGGCAGAGCCTCTCTCTGAGGCCCTGAGGCCCAGGGTCTCCGCTTTCCCCTTTCCTCAGGAAGAGCCCCAGCCTCCAATGCCCCATCCTACATGGAGGGGAGGGTCAGAAGCCCCTGTGGGCTGGGGCTTGGCTGGCCCAGGGCTGCCCGTCAAGGAGCAAGACCTCCACAGGGCCTTTGGGCCAGGGCTGAGGTTTCTCCAGGACCCTGGGGCGTGCGTTAACCAGAAAAGCCCCATAATCAGATTGGAAAACTGTCGCCAGGAGCCCGACCTCCCTATTGGGAAACCCCCTCCCAACTTGGAGCCTTGGGCCAGGCTGGGATAAAGGCCACACTGTTTCCCCAGGAGGGGAGGGGAGCAGGGGGTGGAGAAAGGTGGCTCTGTTGGCCGCACAAGGCCCCATTCAGCCCAGGGCCTGGTTGTCCCAGGCAGGCTAGCTGGGCCCTGCAGCAGCCACAGCCTCCTCGGCCCTGGGAGCCACGGCTGCTGGCCTGGGATGGCAGCTTCCAGGACACAGGGCGGGGGCCCCGGAGGCCCCAGTCTACACCTGGCGTGCCTTCAGCCCTGCCACCCCCTACCCTCCACACTGGGCCTCTATCCCTCGTGGGCAGGTCAGTGCCACTGTCCTAGGCACATGTCCGGAAGACACGAGGCCTCTCATTGGGCTCAGCCCAGATCCTCTGCCAGGCCCCTAGGAAACCCCGAGGGGACAGGACCTGCCACTTCCTGTTCCATTTCCCCTGAGGGAGGTTGTGGGCCCCCTGTAGCCTGTAGGGTGGACGTCCTGACGTCAGGGAGGGAGGGCTTGGCAAAGGCACCAGTTCTCAGGGACAGGCTTTCCTCATGCTGATGGCTCTGTCCTTGGTCCTCTGCCCTCCGAGAGGGCCCAGAGCCTCCCTCTCCATGGGGCAGGGCTGCTGTCTCAGAAACTGCCCCAACTCTGGACGGAGCATTCCGGGAGCCCAGCCCAGGTCCAGCCCTGCAGCCGCCCCACAAGAAGCTCACTTTCTCTCCCATCTGCCCGGCAGAGCTCCTACCCCATCTGGGAGGACTTCAACTCCAAGGCCACGAAGCTGCATTCCCAGCTGAGGTGAGGTGGCCCAGGGCACCCCAGCAGGGGAGGGGCAGGCAGAGCCCCCCCCCCCCCACCCCACCACCGACCGACCATGCTGTTGTCCTTCTGACCATCCATGCCGTTGTCCCTCTCCCTAGGACCACCGTGCTGGCTGCTGTGGCCTTCCTGGATGCCTTCCAGAAAGTTGCTGACATGGCTACCAACACCCGAGGTGGGGAGGCGTGTGGCTGGAGGTTGGGGGTGCCCCAGGGTGGGCCTGGAGGCTGGAAAGGCAGAGTAGGGGATTGGCCAGGGAAAGGATGGGACACCAAGCCCAGAACCTTGAGTTCTGCCCCTTAATGGAATGGGCTGGTTGTGGAGAGAGTGAGCCCCTCGTCACGAGAGGCATGCAAGCAGGAGTGCGTGAGTAGTGACAGGAGTGTTCCCCGGGGATTCCCTCTTTGCTGTGGGCTGTTCATGTGACCCCCCAGCACAGAGATTCTCCTTAGGGCTTCTTCCCACCCATGCCCTCGTGTCCTAAGAGCACGCAGGGTCGGGTGAGCGCGCCGTTGGGCTTGGCGCCTCCTCTGCCCTCTGGTCCGGGTGGCAGAGACCTGGGGCTCCTGCTCCTTCGGGCCCTGGGCGTGCTCACACTCCCGCGCCTGCATCTGGGTACACCTGGAGGGTCGTTTGACCGGCTCCTGAAACGGTCTTTGGCGCCGGCCTCTCCCAACTGGGAGAGAGGGGAGGCCGCTGCAGGAGGCTGGCGTGGCCGCGATGGCGGAGGAAGAGCTAGTGGAGATGGAGGAGGCCCCAATCCCCCCAGGGCCGGCGGGACTGCGGCTCAGCGAGGGCACGGCGCGGGCTGCGGGCTCCGCCTGCGCGGCCGGGGCGCCCCCTCCTGGCCCGAGGCCGGGACTGCGCAGGCCCCAGCCGTCCCCTTCCCACCCCGCGCTTGCCTCACCAGGGGCCACGAGGGACATCGGCTCGGCGCTCACGCGCATGTGCATGCGCCACCGCAGCATCGAGACCAAGCTGCGGCAGTTCACCAAGTGAGTGGATGCCGCGGGCGGGCGGGCAGGGGGGCGGGGGGACGGGGCGTCGCGGGGGAGCCCGGTCCTGACCTGCGCTCCCGCCCGCCCTCCGCAGCGCACTGCTGGAGAGCCTCATCAACCCGCTGCAGGAGCGCATCGAGGACTGGAAGAAGGCGGCCAACCAGCTGGACAAGGACCACGCAAAAGGTGAGGGTGCCGTGGAGCCGGGCTTCCCACCCCCCTCTCCGCAGGGACCCCATTAGAGCGCTCCCCTCTCCCCCTCTGCAGAGTACAAACGAGCCCGGCATGAGATCAAAAAGAAGTCGTCCGACACGCTGAAGCTGCAGAAGAAGGCGCGCAAAGGTAGTGCCCGGCGCGGCCCCCCAGTCACAGCCCCACGGCCCCGCTCCACAGCCCCACTGGGGCGCCCCAAAGCCTTCATCCCGGCCAGAGGGGCGCTGTCCCCGACACAGGACCTTCCAACCTGTTGGGTGGGACAGAGGGAGCCGCCCTGTCCCCCAAACCTGGTCCAGAACCTCCCTAGGGGAGGCAGCAGGAGGCCCAGGCACCCCCGCCCCAGGAGTGGCTCTGTCCATCCCGCGTCTTTCACACATTCTTTCTTTCTCTGTCTCTCCTCCTCTCCTCCCACATCCTTCCTGTAGAGCTACTTGGTAAGTCAAATGTCGGTCCCTCCAGCTGCTCCTCCCGTCCTTGTCGCATTTGTCTGTCTCCCCCAGCTCAGGGCCATTGGAAGGAACCTCTCCAGGCCAAGGAGAAGTGAGGAAGGCGGTCGGTCCACGAGGGAGGGGCCTGGGGCACAGTCCCCCTGGGGCCCCCGGGGCCCCTGGCCAGGGATGAGTCCCGGGCCACTGCTGGGTCAGTCTGCCAGGCCAGGAGGGGTTGGCCAGGGCCGGGTGGGGGCCACAAGCTGCCCCGCCCCCACCAGGCTGGCCTGCGTCCCTACCTGTCACCCCCTCACCTGCCATCTCATCATCTCTGCGTCATCCTCTCGCCTCTCTCTTTCTCGCTGCTTCTTGTGTCGCTGTTGCTGTCTGTGTGCTCTGCTCCCTGAGCTGAGTGGGGGCCCACGCTGCGACCCCTTCCCTGCCTCCAAGGCCCAGCCCTAGCTCTCCTGGTCCCCGCCCCCCGTGGCCTGGCCTACAGCGGAGCCCCACACTCTCCCTTGTCCCGCTTCTGCCCCACCTCCCTGGACCTTGTGAAGTGAGGGGCTCCATCCCGGGACAGTGAGGGTACCCCAGGTGGAGGCCAGTGAGGCTCCGTGTTGGCAGAGCTCCTGGGCGCCAAGAGCCTCCCCAGAGATGCTCCGATCTGGAGTGGCTTTGCAGCTTTGGCCTCTTTCTTGTACATGTGTCTGTCCTCTCTGCCTGCTTTGGTGGGACTAGCCCTTCCACAAGCCCCAGAGTTCTCACTGCCCCCCCCACCGCCCCAGTCCCCTGGCCCCAGGGCAGCACCCAGCCCAATGGCCGAGAGATGCCACCACCAGGGTCTGAGCCCATTCGTGGGTGTGGCAAGCCAGGCTGGCATCCCCAGCAAGGCCTCTCCTCCCCACCCCTCCAGGGAAAGGAGACCTGCAGCCCCAGCTGGACAGTGCCCTGCAGGACGTCAACGACATGTACCTGCTGCTGGAGGAGACGGAGAAGCAGGCCGTGCGCCGAGCACTGATCGAGGAGCGGGGCCGCTTCTGCACCTTCATCACCTTCCTGCAGCCTGTGGTGGTGGGACTTCTGGGGACTCAGACCCCAGCGGGGTGGGCTGGGCCCAGGGTTCACCTTCTGACCTCCAAGAAGGGTCACTTCTCAGCAGTCCCTGGCTGGAGGCATCAAGGCCACAGGCTCCTGGCCGAAAGGCAGGTCTCATAGCTCACCATGCATTGACTTGGTCTGGACAGACCATCATGCCAGCCATCTGGGCTGTGTGGGCCCCACCTGCACCAGCCCCGAGCAGCGTTGGTTAGCGAGGAAGGGTGAGAGAGGAGAGGCCCGACAAGGCCTGCTGCTTCTCCAGGGTGGCTGGGCAGGCGGGCAGGTGGGCGACAGGGCTGGCAGGTCTGACTCGCTGCTTCCTCAGAACGGAGAGCTGACCATGCTGGGAGAGATCACCCACCTGCAGGGCATCATCGACGACTTGGTGGTGCTGACAGCGGAACCCCACAAACTGCCTCCCGCCAGCGAGCAGGTGCGGGAGCCCTCTGGCCAAGGGCCAGGGGCAGGGGCAGGGGAAGGGAGGGAGATGGGCTGCCCTAGGTTGGGAACAGTAGAAGGGAAAAGAGGATGGCATTTGGGGGAGGCAGCTAGGGGCATAAGACCAGACCCCTTATGACACCCACTGCAGGCCATCCCGGAGCACCTGCCCGGGTTGGGGAGGGTATGCCCTGGCCAGCAGAGTTCTCAGACTCAGAGTAGATGGGTGAAGTCCTGGATCCATGGAGTCAGGCCCAGAGTCTGCCTGCCCTGCTCCACGTGGGTAGACCACCTGCTGAACCTCCACCTGACACCCCACCTCCCTTCATGCCCAGAAACCTCATCCCCTCTCCTAGACCCAGGCATACCTGGCCACCCCACCCCAACCCTGCTGCCACTGCACTCAGACCAGTCCTGTCCCACAGCCTGCAGGCAGCACGCTCCGGAGGCACGTGTTGCATGCCCAGCATCTGCCAAGTTATCTCAGGGAATCTTCCGCTCTAAGACAGGAACAGGTGGCCCCGATTCACATGAGAAAACAAACTCAGGGAGGCACAGGAGCAACCTGCACCCCACGGTGTCGGGGTCACTCTCGCCCAGCCCAGGCTGGGCTCGGAATCTGTACTCAGTGTGTGTGACCTGAAGGGGCTCCGAGAAGGCTGTGTCCCCTGATGTCTCCCTGTTCCCCACATTAGGGGAGAAGCCTGGGGGAGGGGGCTTCAGATTTCTGGGTCATCTCCTGGGGTGTGGTTCACAATTGGAAAGAGAGTAGGGGGCCTCTGGCCCTACTAGCTCTGAGGAGCTGCCTCCAGTGACCCCCATCCATGTCCCTGTCCAGGTAATCAAAGACCTAAAGGGCTCAGACTACAGCTGGTCCTACCAGACCCCACCCTCATCACCCAGCAGCTCCAGCTCCCGGAAGTCCAGCATGTGCAGGTCAGTGGGGGTGGGGTTCCCAGGGGTGTAGGGGGCGGTATCCCAAGAGGAAATGGGGAACACTCCCAGCAAAGCTCATCAGAAATTGCTTCAGGGCCTCAAAATTCACAACTTTTACATCATCCAAGGAATTTGCATATGTAGAGGGAAAATGTGCCCTGTCATCCCAAGGCTGCTACTGGCACAGGCGTTTGTTGGCAGGATAGGGAGCAGGGGCAGTAGCAGCTTCATTTATGGAGCATCCCCTGTGTGCCAGGTGCTGTGCTAAGTGCTTTATGCCTTTTTTCTCATTGAATCCTAACACTGCTGTATTAGGTACGGTGTTATCTCCATTTTACAGAAGGGGAAACTGATGCATGAAGTCCCAGGATTTAACCACTGGACTCTGCCAGGCCCAGCACCGGGTGGGGTCATAGTAAGAGTCACAAAGATCAGGGAGCTATGGGAAGGCTTCTAGAAACAAGTGCTGGGGCCACAAGGTATAGGACACTCCAGCCTGGCTGGCTCCTAAGAGCTGGTTCCCATGGAGGCAGCTGCCACATTTGGAGCCTTGGCCCAGGCTGGCCCTGGGAGCCTCACAGAGCTGGGGAGAGGCCAAGGATCCCGCAGTCACTAGCCAGGCTCAGGGTCAGGGGCCTTTCCTTGCCTGGGCACTGGGGCTGGGTTTGGGGGAGACGTTGATGGTTCAAGCTTCCTTGGGTGGGGAGGGCAGTAAGCACAGAGTGAAGTACTGGTGGGAGCCCCCCTTTGCCGGGTACCCCTCTCCCCAGAATCACTGGCTGGACATCCAAAGCTTGGGAGAAGCCAGGCACAGCAATCAGCTACTACGTCAGAGAGAGGCTCTTCAGACCCTGCATGGGTGGCTGTCCCACAGTGAAGGGGCTGATTGCAGGGGACAGCCATGAGCAGGGGCAGAGGCTAGGAGGCTTCAGGGTCACACTTAGGGAGAAGGCAACTTTCATTGCCAGGAACATCACCCAAGGGTTGAATTGCTGTGCTGAGGGTGTAAGCCATAGAGGGCTGGACACCCTTGAGGGATTGGAGAGGGTGAGGGTGATGGTGGGTGCAGGACCCACTTGGAAGATGACCTCTGTACCCAGACACACCATCACCATATGCTAGACATCCAGTTAGGACTGGATGGCAAATACCAGATTTTGAGAAGGTGGTTTAGAAATGATTGGACTCGCCGGGGGCAGTCGCTTACGCCTGTAATGCCGAGGCAGGCGGATCACGAGGTCAGGAGATCGAGACCATCCTGGCAAAAATGGTGAAACCCCGTGTCTACTAAAAAATAAAAAAAAAAATTAGCCGGGCTTGGTGGTGGTCACCTGTAGTCCCAGCTACTTGGGAGGCTGAGGCAGGGGAATGGTGTCAACCCGAGAGGCTGAGCTTAGAGTGAGCCAAGATCGCGCCACTGCACTCCAGCCTGGGCGACAGAGCGAGACTCCGTCTCAAAAAAAAAAAAAATGATCAGACTTGTGTCTGGTTCTAATTGTTTGATGCCCGGTGACTCAGTTTCCCCATCATTAACTTTTTTTTTTTTTTAATGGCGGTCATCAGTGATAAAGATATATTCTTTAGGATATAGGAATCTAGATTAAGATCTTTGGTGAAACCAATAGGTTTTTTGGTGGGTTTTTTGGGTTTTGTTGTCGTTGTGAGACAGGGTCTCGCTCTGTCACCCAGGCTGGAGTGCAGTGGCACAATCATGGCTCACTGTGGCCTCTACCTCCCGGGTTCAAGCGATTCTCCTACCTCAGCTTCCCAAGTAGCTGGGACTACAGGTGTGCACCACCACACCTGGCTACTTTTCATATTTTTTGTAGAGACAGGGTCTCACCATATTGCCCAGGCTGGTCTCAAATTCCTGGACTCAAGCAATCCACCCACCTGAGACTCCTAAAGTGCTGGGACAGGTGTGAGCCACCACGCCCAGACAGGACAACTGTTTCTTGTTTCTTTTTTTTTTTTTTTCAAGACAGAGCCTTGCTCTCCTAGGCTGGAGTGCAGTGGCATAATCTTGGCTCACTGCAATCTCCGCCTCCCAGGTTCAGGTGATTCTCGTGCCTCAGCCTCCCACGTAGCTGGGATTACAGGCATGCGCCACCATGTCCAGCTAACTTTCGCATTTTTGGTGGCGATGGGGTTTCGCTATGTTCTCCAGGCTGGTCTTGAACTCCTGTCCTCAAATGATCTACCCGCCTTGGTCTCCCAAAGTTTTGAGATTACAGACATGAGCCACTGTGCCCAGCCTGGACGACTGTTCTTAGTGGTAGAATAGGAGGCAGAGAGGTTGCCTCACCCTGGGCATTCCCTGACCAGGGCTCCCCTCAGCACTGGGGCTGGGGGTACCCTGCTCTGGCCCTCCCCTTCCACACCATCCCAGAACACAGCTCCGCTGTAGCACCTAGTCTGACATTGTCTTTTCCTTCCTTTGCCCCTCACCTCTTTCCCCACCCTCGTCTGTCAACCTCCCCCAAACACACACCCCTCTGTCTCCCTGTCTGGCTGCTGTGCCCTCTTCCTTCACTCCCCTAGTGCCCCCAGCAGCAGTAGCAGTGCCAAGGGTGGCGGAGCCCCATGGCCTGGGGGTGCCCAAACATACTCACCCAGTTCCACCTGTCGCTACCGCAGCCTGGTGCAGCCAGCCACCACCACCACTCGCCTCTCCAGCGTTTCCTCCCATGACTCTGGCTTCGTCTCCCAGGACGCCACCTACTCCAAGCCCCCCTCGCCTATGCCTTCAGACATCACCAGCCAGGTGAGGGGGCGTTAGGAGGATCAATCAGGGTGGGGTGCAGCAGCCTTATGCCAGCATCAATCAGGCAAGCCACATGTGGGACTACTATAGCTGTTGAGATTGGCCTGAAGGCCCCCAAGGCCTTTATTCTGTACAGTATTTATATTATTATTTTCTATCTCTGCTTTTAAATTCACATATCTTTATATCTTAAATGAGTCTCTTGTAAACAGCATAATGCCTAGATTTTCTTTTTTTTATCCAATCTGACAACCTCTATCTTTTAATTGGCACTTTTAGCCCCTTTGTATTTATTATGATTACTGACATATTTGGACTTCTGGCTTGCTTCTATTTGTCCTGAATTCTTGTCTCTACCCTTCCCTTTGTTTTTTTTCTCATATTCCCCCTCTACTGGATTGTAAGTTATATTCTACCTCTTTTCTTTTATAGGTTACCTTGAAATCTTACCATGCATACTTTACTTAACACAACCCTACCTCCTGAATAATTCAAGGCCCTTAATATATATTTTTTTACTTGTCACCCATTCCCTCTCAAACTTACAAGCTATATTATTTTCTTTTTTTATAGTACCCACAAATGACATTTTTCTTAATTTCTTTATTTTATACATACAGTACTTATTTAGATTTACCCATATGTTAATACACATTTCTTGTCATTTTTTTCTTGCATCTCAAATCCTCCAAAGCTTATTTTCTTTCTTTCTGAAGTAAAGAACATCTTTTAGAAGTTCTTTTAGAATAGATCCGTAGTTGTAAACTCTCGGTTTTTGTTTATCTGTAAACATGTTTTATTTTGTCCTCTTCTTGAAAGTTAGTTTTGCCAGGAACACTATTCTGGGGTGACAGTTGTCTTCCATCCACACTGTGAAGGTATTTTTCGCTGTGTTCTGGCTTCCACCATTGGTTGGAAGGTCAGCTGTCAGTCACTGATGCTTCTTTCTGAGGAATCTGAGTCTCTCTTAGGCCTTCTCTTTAGTTTTCCTACAATGTGGATTTATTTTTATTTAACCTCTCTTGGTTTGTATTCATATCTTTCATTTGTCCTGGGAATTTTCAGTCATTATTTCGTTTTGTTTTGTTTTGAGACACGATCTCACTCTGTCACCCAGGCTGGAGCACAGTGGCATGATCTTGGCTCACTGCAACCTCTCCTCGCAGGCTCAAGCGATCCTCCCACCTCACCCTCCAAAGCAGCTGGGACTATAGGCATGCACCACCATGCCCAGCTAATTTTTATATTTTTAGTAGAGACAACATTTTGCCACGTTGCCCAGGCTGGTCTTGAACTCCTGGGCTCAAGGGATCTGCCTGCCTCAGCCTCCCAAAGTGCTGGGATTACAGGTGTGAGCATCCGTGCCCGGCCAGTCATTATCTCTTTACTTCCACTTTGATTCTATTCTCTCCTGCTGAGATTCCAGTTGGATGCATGTCCAGCCCTCTCTTTCTATCTTAGGCATCTCTGAGCTCATATTTTCTATCTCCTTGTTTCTCCAGATATATTCTGGATCATTTCTTCAGTTTTATCTTAAAATTGACCTTTTCTCTTTTTTGCTATTTAACCTACTACCCACTGAGGGTCTCTGGTTTGGGTTTTTTAACTTCTTTTAATTTGAAATTATTTCAGACTTGTAGAAAAGTTGTAAAATATGTAGAGTCCCCATATACTCTTCCCAGAATCTCCCCAATGTTGACATCTTACTTTATGTAACCACCAAAAACATTTTTAAAACCAAGAAATTAACACTGGTGTAATACTAAGTAATCTACAGTCTTCTATTTTTGCCAGTTTTCCCTCTCCTGTCCTTCTGCTGGTCTAGGGGTCCATGACCCAATTCAGGACCGTACATAATATTCCTGAGTTTTTCTCTTTCTTTGAGTTTTGCTCTTATCACCCAGGCTGGAGTGCAGTGGCATGATCTCGGCTCACCTCTGCCTCCCAAGTAGCTAGGATTACAGGTGCGCGCCACCACCCCCAGCTAATTTTTTGTGTTTAGTAGAGACGGGGTTTCACCGTGTCGGTCAGGCTGCTGTCGAATTCCTGACCTCAGGTGATCTGCCCACTTTGGCTTCCCAAAGTGCTGGGATTACAGGCATGAGCCACTGCTCCCAGCTAGGACCCTACATAATGTTTCGTGGTGGTGTCACCTCAGTTTCTCCAGCTCGTGACAGTTTGTCACACCTGTCCCTCTTTGTTTTTCATGACTTTGATGCTTTTGAAGAATATCGGTCAGATATTTTGTAGGATGCCTCTAAATCTGGTTTTGTCTGATGTCTTTTCATTCAGAATTAGAAGTCATACAATTTTGGCAAGAGTACCACAGAAGTGCAGTTGTCCCCATCTTGGTGCATCTTAAATGCTGCACAATGTCACTGTGCCGTGTGGCTGGTGATGTTCACCTTGATCCTTAGTTAAGGTGGCGTGTGCCAAGTTTCTTCACTGGAGAGTCATTATTTCCCCCTTTTTAATTAATAAAATATCCTGTGAAGGAATACTTTCGAGAGGATGAAAATGCCCTGCTTCTCCTTGTACTTTTGCTCACTAATTTTGGCATCCACTGATGATTCTTGTTAAAATAGGTGACTTTCTATTTCCGTCATTTCTCCTGCATTTATTAATTGCGATTCTACTATAAAAAGATCTGCCCCTTCTCTCCCATTTATTGATTCAATTTTTAATTTATATCAATATAGACTCAAATATTTCTTTTATTCTACAGGTTATAACCCATCACCATTGAGTCTTTCAGAAACTTTTTTTTTTTTTTTTTGAGACAGACTCTCACTCCATTGCCCAGGCAGGAGTGCAATGGTGCGATCTTGGCTACTGCAACCTCCGCCTCCCAAGTTCAAGCCATTCTCCTGCCTTAGCCTCCTAAAGCAGCTGGGATTACAGGTGCGTGCCACCACACCCAGCTAATTTTTGTATTTTTAGCAGAGGCAGGGTTTTGCCATGTTGGATCACTCCTAATCTCAAGTGACCAACCGGGTCAGCCTGCCAAGTGCTGGGATTACAGGCATGACCCGCCACACCTGCCCAAGGAACTTTCTTATTGAGGTATTCTAAACACACTGAGAACAAGAACACAAGCAGGATAACCACCACTCCTGAAGCTACCAGTGCTCTCTTAAGTCACTACACACCCAAGGGTAACTGCTATCCTGACTACTTTTGTTTTTTTTTTTTTTTGAGACAGGGTCTCACTCGGTCACCCAGGCTGGAGTGTAGTAGCACAATCCTTGCTCAGTGCAGTCTCAAACTCCTGGGCTCAAGCAGTCTTCCTGCCTCAGCCTCCCAAGTAGCTGGGACTACGGGTGTGCACCATCATGCCTGGCTAATTTTTTTATTTTTTCTTTTATAGAGATGGGGGTCTCACTATGTTTCCTAGGCTGGTCTCAAACTCCTGACTTCAAGCAATCCTTCCACTTCAGCTTCCCAAATCACTGGGATTTCAGGCATGAGCCACAGTGCCTGGCCTAGTTTTGCCCTTTTTATCCTTTCTACATGTACACATGGAATCATATAGTATGTATCCTTTATGTCTGGCTTCTTTTTGCTCAGTTATGTTAATGAGATTCATCCATATTTTAGGTGGAGATATAGATCATGCTCATTGCTATGGCATTCTATTGTGTGAATACATAATTTAACCATTTTGATGGACATTTGCATAGTTTCCAGTTTTTTGGCTATGATGCTGCTAACAGTGCTGCTGTGAACATTCTAGTATGCAGTTCTGTGGGGCAGATTCCTAGCAGCAGAATTGCAAAGTCACGGGATATGCACATCTTCAGATTTGATAGGTACTACCTAACAGTAAGCCAAGTGCTCATACCAATTTACCCTGCTGTTAGCAAGATTAGGACAGTGTTTCGTGTTTTGTTTTGTTTTGTTTTTGAGACAGAGTCTCACTCTGTTGCCCAGGCTGGAGTGCCGTGGTACAATTTCAGCTCATTGCAACCTCCACCCTTGGGGTTCAAGTGATTGTCCTGCCTCAGACTCCCGAGTTGCTGGGATTACAGGTACATGCCACCACATCTGGCTAATTTTTGTATTTTTAGTAGAGATGGGGTTTTGCCATGTTGGCCAGGCAGGTCTCCAACTCCTGACCTCAGGCAGTCTACCCACCTCAGCCTCCCAAAGTGCTGGGATTACAGGCATGAGCCACCACACCTGGCCAAGATTATGACAGTTCATTGCTGTTCCACATCCTCACCAGCCCTTGGCATTTTATATTGATTTCATTTTAGCCATTCTGGTGGGTGCATAGTAATAGTAGTTCCCTGTATATTTTATTTGCATTTCTCTAATGCTAATGAGATTGAACACCTTTTCATACTTTTTTTATGAGACACAGTCTCACACTATTGCCCAGGCTGGAGTGCAGTGGCATGATCTCAGCTCACTGCAATCTCCGCTTCCCGGGCTCAGGCAATTGTCCTGCCTCAGCCTCCCAAGTAGAGCTGGGATTACAGGTGTGTGCCACCACACCTGGCTAATTTTTGTATTTTTAGTAGAGACGGGGTTTCACCATGTTGGCCAGGCTGGTCTCGAACTCCTGACCTCAGGTAATCTGCCTGCCTTGGCCTCCCAAAGTGCTGGGATTACAGGCATGAGCCACCGTGCCCAGCCTTCATACTTTAAGAGATAGGGTCTTGCTATGTTGCCCAGGCTGGCCTCATACTCTTGGACTCAAGCAATCCTCCTACCTCAGCCTCCTGAACAGCTGAGACTACAGATGTGTGCCCTTGAACCCAGCTACCTTTTCATACCTTTAAAGACCATTAGAAGATCCCCTTTCATGAAGGACCTTTTTAAATCGTTTGCCTATTTTTCTACTGGATTATCTGTCTTACCAATTTATAGAACTTTGTAATATTGCAGATAAAGTTCCTCATCAGATATTTTCTCTCCTTCCATTGGGTACCTTTTTATTCTCTTAGTGGGGGTCTTTTAAGGACCAGAAGTTCTTAGTTTTAAAATAGTCCAGTTTATCCATTTTTAAATCATTAGTGTTATTTGTGTCCTGCTTGAGAGATTTTTGCCTACTGCAAGGTCACAAAGATGTTTTCCTCTAAAAGGCTTTTGGTTTTGTCCTTTTCCTTTAGATCTGCAGCTCATCTGGAATTGAGTATGTGTGTTTGTGTATGTGTGTGTGCGTGTGTGTGGTGTGAGGTAGGGGTCCTTTATTTCATATGGCTATCCAATTAACCTAGGACAGTGCATTGAAAAAAAAAAAATCTGTCTTAGTCAATTTGGACTGCCATAACAAAATACCAAAACCTGGGTGGCTTTGACTACAGAAATGTAGTGCTCACAGCTCCAGAGGCTGGAAGGCCAGGATCAAGACACCAGCAGATTCGGTGTCTGGTGAGGACCCGCTTTGTGGTTCATAGATGTCACCTTCTTGTTGTGTCCTCAGTGGTGGAAGGGGCAAACTAGCTCCCTCAAACCTCTTTAAACCCTTTCATCAGGGCTCCACCCTCATGATCTAATCGCCTCTCAATACATTATCTTAGGGATTCTCCTCCCACTTCTCCGGCTGCTCCCTGTTGCTCTCCTTTATGGGACTCTCCTCTTCCTCCCACCTGCTGCGCATCAGCAGCCGCAGGCCTGGCCCTTGAATCTTGTCTAACTGCACTCACTGCCTGGTGGCCTCATCCCACCCCAAGACCACTGCACTGATGGCTCCAACCCCAACTTCTCTCCACACTCAGCTTGTGAATACGACGGCCCTTATTGTATCCATGCAGAGACCTCAGAGGCAACTTAGCTCAGTGCTCAGCGTGGCACTTGGGGCTTCACACTTCCCCCTGTGTCCTGTCTGAGAAAACTGTGACACCATAAACCCAACTGCTCAGACCAAACACCCAGCTGCCGCCCTTAATATCTCTTTTTCCCCTCGCTGGCCATATCCAGGCCGTCAGCAGTGAGTCCTGTGGCCAGTCTTCAAAATGCACAGGGCTGGGCTGTCGGGTGGGTCAGCGCCCACCGTGTGCACTCTGGGCTGCTCTGTCCTGCTACAGACACTCAGCAGCCATGGCCCTGGGGTGGGGGGGTGGGCGCTGGGCAAGGCGCTGAATTGAATCGCCCCCCTGCATGCCAGCTCTGTGACCAAAACTGTTCTCTCCTCTCCTCCTTGCTGCCTGCCGGCCCCTCTGTCTGCAACCGCCTGCTGGCCTCTGCATGGCAGAAGTCCTCCAGCTCTGCATCCTCTGAGGCCTCGGAAACCTGTCAGTCCGTTAGCGAGTGCAGCTCCCCCACCTCGGTCAGTGCTCCCAGCCCAACCCCAGGACAGTCACCAGCTGCCCCTCCCGTCCATGCCCTCCCCACCTGGTGCCATTACTGCACAGAGGGCCTGGGTTCAGCCAGGGGTGCGTGTATACAGCACCTGTTCCCAAGAGACAAGCCACCTGGCCATTTCCTACAGTCACTGCCCACACAGCCACATCTTACCCCTGGGCCTGGTGGGACTGAGGGGCCACAGTCACACTCCATGCTCTGCCGTTGGCTGTGATTGCGAACCAGAGGACCCTCATAGCTCTGGACACCCTGAGCCTCAGCCACAGTGAGGGCCCCCCGGGTCATAGGTGGTAGGGCCAGTGGTCCCCCTGACCTGCCACACCCTCCCTGCAGGACTGGTCCAAGGTCGGCTCCCATGAGCAGCCCTCAGGCGCCACTTTGCAGCGGAGGAAGGACCGAGTGGAGCTCCTGCGAGACACAGAGCCAGGCCCTGCCAGTGGGAGCACTCTGGGCCCCAGCGGGGAAGAGGCACCACGACCCCGGATGTCCCCTGCCACCATCGCAGCCAAGGTACACCGGCCAGGGTCCCCCTTCACTCCCAGGTCAGTCCCAGGAGGCCCAGCCAGTGGCCTCAGGGCCGGCTCCAGCCACCTGGCAGGGCTGCCTGGAGTTTGGGCAGAGGGGATTGGGGGCCCAAGGCTTCAGCCTGCACTTTGCCACCTTCAGCACGGCGAGGAGGTGTCCCCCGCAGCCAGTGACCTGGCCATGGTGCTGACGCGCGGCCTGAGCCTGGAGCACCAGAAGAGCAGCCGGGACTCGCTGCAGTACTCCAGCGGCTACAGCACGCAGACCACCACGCCCTCCTGCTCTGAGGACACCATCCCCTCCCAAGGCAGGCCCGCGGGGCTGGGGTGGGACCAGGGACGGCTGGGACTTAAGCCATCCAGGAAGGCCCCGTCCTTCCCCCTCTGTGCTCACCCTGGTGGGCTGGGGTTAAGGGGCCACCTGGGCGGTGGGCCTCACTGTGTCCCGTGCCCCCAGGCTCTGACTACGACTGCTACTCCGTGAATGGGGATGCGGACAGCGAGGGCCCGCCTGAGTTTGACAAGTCATCCACCATCCCGCGCAATAGCAACATCGCTCAGAACTACCGCCGCCTGATCCAGACCAAGCGCCCGGCCTCCACTGCTGGGCTGCCCTCCGCGGGGCTGCCCATGGCCACTGGCCTGCCCTCAGGCGCACCCCCCGGCGTGGCCACCATCCGCCGCACACCCTCCACCAAGCCCACCGTGCGCCGCGCCCTGTCCAGTGCTGGCCCCATCCCCATCCGGCCGCCTATCGTCCCTGTGAAGACGCCCACGGTGCCTGACTCACCCGGCTACATGGGCCCCACACGGGCGGGCAGCGAGGAGTGCGTCTTCTACACTGACGAGACCGCCTCACCCCTGGCACCGGACCTCGCCAAGGCCTCCCCAAAGAGGCTCAGCCTGCCCAACACAGCCTGGGGCAGCCCATCCCCAGAGGCAGCCGGGTACCCCGGGGCAGGGGCTGAGGACGAGCAGCAGCAGCAGCTGGCGGCCAACCGGCACAGCCTGGTAGAGAAGCTGGGGGAGCTGGTGGCGGGTGCCCACGCACTGGGCGAGGGCCAGTTCCCCTTCCCCACTGCTCTGTCAGCCACCCCTACGGAGGAGACGCCCACCCCGCCCCCAGCCGCCACCAGCGACCCCCCGGCCGAAGACATGCTGGTGGCCATCCGGCGTGGGGTCCGGCTCCGCAGGACCATCACCAACGACAGGTCGGCGCCCCGCATCTTATGATGGCGTCACCCTCCCCATCCTCTCAGGCCCCAGTGTGAGCAGGTGGCCTGGTCTGTGAGCTGCAGGCACTCAGAGCAAAGGCCCAGCCAGGAGAGGGGACAGAGCCAGGGCAGAGGCCATGCCACTTTATGGAAAGAGACACCTCACTTGGATTCCAGCATTTAAACGGGAAGTGACTTCTTAGCAAGCCTGGCCAGGACGGAGCCTGCAGGCCTGGGCCTGGTTCGGGGTCTGTTTTATGCTCTTCTGTCCCTCCTCTTTCTCCTCTCAGGCCCTGCCTCTTCCATACCCACGAGCACCAGAGCCAGGGCCCCCGCCCATGACAGAGGGGCCGGGCTGGCCTCCCTTTCACCATCCCGGCCTCTCCCAGGGCTGGTCCTGCCTCAGCTCCTCCTGGAATGCTGGCCCCCCTCTCCCCTGCCTGAGCCCCCTCCTCCCCTCTTGCCTTCTCTCTGCCTCTCCCAGGCCCCTCTCCCTCCAGGAGGCGGGGCAGCTGTGGAGGGGCCAGGTGCGCGCTGGGCTGGATGTCTGCTGGGGGCTGGGGGCCAGGGCGGCAGGTTGGAGTTGGGCGGCCAGGCCCCCCGTGTGGGAAGGGAGTTCCAGGGCCCACGCCGAGTCTCAGGAAACCAGGGGCTGCTTGGGGGGTCTCGGGGGCCCTGTTTTGGCTCCCACCCCTCGCCTCCCCCACCCCGTGAGGCTGGCTGGAGGGGGCCGGGGCAGCTTCTTGGAAACTAGGGCAGCAGGGTTAGGAGGCCAGTGGCCCTGGGGTCACCGGCCAGCCACACAGGCACCGTTTTCAGATGTCCACTTCTCATTGGGTACATCAATCTTTTAACTTTGGGGGCAGTTTCAGCCACCTTTGGAGGGGGGGACTGGAGCAGTAGGAGGTGTGGGGTCATTTTATGAATATAATAAAATGGAGCTGACTGTGGACGAGGACTGTGTGTGGGGGTGAGGGGACGATACAGGGTGTTTGTCTGGGAGTGCCTGGGGGACAGGGCCCCCCCCAGTGGCCTGGTGGTCCTATGGCAGGAGGAGAAGGGAGGGACTTGGCTCCCCCAGAGCCCAGGGGAAGCTACTGTTCTCTGGCGTCTTGAGCGTAGCCAAAATAGGGTTGGGAGGCTCCCGGCCTGTCTGCTATGGTCTGAGCCCGCTACAAGCCCAGGTTGGGGAGCGAGTCTGGTAAGATTGGCTTTGACTCTCTGTTGCCAGAGGAGATGCCATCCCAGGACGGCCCCCACTGTAGTCCAGGCTTGAACTGGCAGCGGGCCGGGGGAGGGGCAAGGCTGCCCCCACCCCACGCACCAAGTCACGCCAAGTCTCAGCAGGTAAAAGCACGTGAGCCTAGGGCGAGCAGAGGGAGTCCTGGTGGCCCCGCAGGTCAGGAGGGAAAGCAGGGCACAGAGGGCATCGTGGCCCCAGGGCAGGGTCCTACCTGGGGGTCAGGAGCGCCTTGGTCTTGGTAGAATGGAGCTGGGTCTGAGCCTCCCAGGCTTGAGCTCCTGGGAGTTCTTGTGCGGTGAGCTGGGCAGCTCCTGGGTAGGTCCGGGCACCAAGCAGGCCCTGATGTGGACGGAGTCCCATCGGGGGAGCTGATGAAGAATGGTCCTGTAAGTAAGTCACTAGGTCCAACAACTGCCTGGCCGAGCACTCAGCCTGCAGAGCTCCGGCCAACACCAGAGCCCCGGTTTTAGGGGCCAGGAGAGCAGGTGACCAATTTGGGGTGTTGGGTGGAATTTCTGCCACACATTCTCCCCAGGGCTGCAGGGGTCTGCCGAGGCAGGGCAGTGGAGCAGGATTCAGGATGTGGTGGGAACAGTGTGAGGGGCAGTGGGTAGGCAGGCCTGGGTGTCAGAGGTCCTGATGGGAAAGGAGGCAGGGGCTTCCCAGAGAGGGGGGCTCATGTGGCACAGCCCCCACCAACTCTGCCGTCCCCCTCCCCTGTGAGCCCCGGGGGCTGTACATACTCTACTCCATCCCCTTATCCATCCCCGCCGCCCTTGCATCGACTTAGCAACCACCTCGTAGGCCCACCCACCTCGGGATCCGAGCCAACCATCCCACATCACAAACCTTGGTTTGGGGGACTTTACGTTTAATTTCTCATTTTGTACAGAGA